>NC_044551.1:170449699-170768449 GCF_007565055.1 Rhinopithecus roxellana
AGCCCTATCCATGCCACGTCGCTGATAGCTCAGACCAGTCGACTGCTCTCCACCCTACTGCCACTACCTTAAAAACCATTAGTAGCTGGACACTGCCCTCGGGCACAAACCCTGTAGGGCCTGCAGGGCTCTTCACGATCAGCCCCTGCCAGCTTGCCAGCTTTATCTCTCAGCCTCTCCTTTCTGACCTTCCTACCCACCTGCCCCACCCAACCCCTACATCCCCCAAAAAATCTGGGCTACAGCTGTACCTTTAAATGATTTGCATTCCCAGAAGATACTGAGCTTTCCCATTTCCAGCCTTTCTGCTTGCTATTCCTTATTCCAAGAAATGCTTATCCCGCTGCCTTCAGGATGATCCCACTCCCCCCTTCAGTGCTCAGTGCAGATCCTGCTGCCTCCAGGAAGCACTCCCTGGTGACCCAGTCTGGGTTGGGAGCATCTCCTCTAGGTTCCCAGATCACCCTGTGCTTTCTTCCATGCAGCATTTGTCACTGTCACTCTGAATTCAACAGGCTGTTTGCTGTTGTCTCCCTCGGCAGACTAAAGTCAGCGAGGCAGAGAATGTCTCACGTACGCTAAACTCACAGGGCCTGGCCTGCTGCCTCACAGCCTCAATGGTCGGTAAATGATCGTCAGATGGAATTGAGAAACATAGGAACTTCTGAAGATCAGGCCTGGGTGTATTGTCCTGGCTCTGCCACTTCCTAGCCGCCGCCGCCTCCTGTTCTTTCCAAAGTCGAGGTTTCTCACCTATAAGCAGAGGGTCATGATGCAGCAAAGACAGTAGCGAGGATTAAAGGAGACATCTGTGGGAAGTGCTCATGGTACAAAGCAGAAAGTGTGTGTTTCTGTGCTTTCTCCTCTTGATACCAGAGTGTATATGGTTCCATGTCATTCCCTCCACACCAGTAGTCAGACTTTTTGTTTTAGCAGCAAAACTTTTCTGTGAAATCTGTGTGGTGCTGGGGGAGCGAAGTGAAGGGCCCTTGGTCCTCGTTGGTCCAACCCAAGGCCTCTGAGCCCTACCCACAGCTAGAAAAGCTGCTCCCTGCGGGCCATAAAGCCCAGCCCCACCTTTGCACATGGGAAAGGACCCCAGACAGACTCTCAGCTGTCCTCATTATGACCCTGGAATATAGAGATACCTCTTCCTCCTAACTTACAAATAGGGAAAGTAAGGTTCAGAGAGAATAAGTGATTTGTCCAAGGTCCCACAGAACAATTGACTGTAGGAGCCAGGATTCACAAAAGACAAGTGCCTGCCTGGTGGGTTGCAGGGTCACCCTCTTTACATTGACTCTGAGGTGGTAGCAAGCCCTGGTTTCTCTCACCAGCTGCCTGTTCATGTTTCTCTTCCTCCATTCCCAAATCAGCTGGAAGTACAGGAGACAGTGGGAATCAATGGTGCCAGGCACACCACAGCCACCTCCTTCCCGAGGGTTTTGGTATCTGCCTCCTGTCTCCCTCTAAAGGCGTCGTTGGCCTTGACGTGGGATGGAGAGGTTGGGGTGACTCAGACCCCATAGACTTTCATTTTGATTCCCTAGGTCCAGGTCTATCAAAGCCAACCAGCAGGGCTTGGCCTCTCTGAGCCTTCCAGGCCTCACCTGCGCAAAGGAGCAGCTCTCACATCTTGGCTGTGTAGGCCAGTGTGGTTGTCCATGGCATGCCATTGGGCACACTCTAGATGTGGCCTTGATTACTTGAGACCAAGTGTGTAGCAATTGGCCTTTCTATGGGAACACCGTCCTCTTTAGTAATACCCAGATATAGTATCAGGAAGGTACATGTCCCCCCAACCAGAGCAATCTCATCTACCCCCACACCTGCCTGCTGTAAGACCCCGTGATGGCATGGCTTTTTCCCTACCAAGCGCAGGGGTAGAGAGAATGCCTCTCTAGTAGTGGTCTTCTTCACATGCATCCCCACTTTGGCTCTACTCCGAAATTATTGTCCCCATTTTGCAGATGAGTCCACTGAGACTAGGGCTCTGGGTGAACAAGCTGTAAAAACCCTACCCTCTGTGGGTATGACTGTACCCCTGCCCCCAGGACATGCACCTGTCTGGCTGCAGTTTGCTGTCACTCCTGCAGGGTGGGTAAGCAGGCTAGGATTTTAAGGCTTTGCCTCCAGCAAGTTAGTGGCAAAGCTGGGCCCCAGGCTGATGGGTCAGGTATCACATTGTGCCTGGCAGTTGACAGCCCCTGCTAAAACTGCCTCTTGTCTTGGCAGGAAAAGGAGAAGGCCCAGTTGGCAGCAGAAGCTCTAAAGCAGGCGAATCGTGTTTCTGGAAGCCGGGAGCAAAGGCCTGCCAGGGAGAGGCTCTTGGAGTGGCCCGACCGGGAACTGGATCGGGTCAACAGCTTCCTGAGCAGCCGTCTGCAGGAGATCAAAAACACTGTCAAAGACTCCATCCGTGCCAGCTTTAGTGTGTGTGAGCTCAGCATGGACAGCAATGGCTTCTCTAAGGAGGGGGCTGCTGAACCCGAGCCTCAGAGTCTGCCCCCATCAAACCTCAGTGGCTCCTCAGAGCAGCAGCCTGACATCAATCTTGACCTGTCCCCTTTGACTTTGGGCTCCCCTCAGAACCACACGTTACAAGCTCCAGGCGAGCCAGCCCCACCATGGGCAGAAATGAGAGGCCCCCACCCACCATGGACAGAGGTGAGGGGGCCCCCTCCCGGTATCGCTCCCGAGAACGGGCTTGTGAGGAGACTGAACACCGTGCCCAACCTGTCCCGGGTGATCTGGGTCAAGACACCCAAGCCGGGCTACCCCAGCTCCGAGGAGCCAAGCTCAAAGGAAGTTCCCAGTTGCAAGCAGGAGCTGCCTGAGCCTGTGTCCTCAGGTGGGAAGCCGCGGAAGGGCAAGAGGCAGGGCAGTCAGGCCAAGAAGAGCGAGGCAAGCCCAGCCCCCCGGCCCCCAGCCAGCCTAGAGGTTCCCAGTGCCAAGGGCCAGGTTGCTGGCCCCAAGCAGCCAGGCAAGGTCCTAGAGCCTCCCAAAGTAGGCAGCTGTTCCGAGGCTGGAGAGGGGAGCCGGGGGAGCCGGCAAGGACCAGGTTGGGCTGGCAGCCCCAAAACTGAGAAGGAGAAGGGCAGCTCCTGGCGAAACTGGCCAGGTGAGGCCAAGGCACGGCCTCAGGAACAGGAGTCTGTGCAGCCTCCAGGCCCAGCAAGGCCACAGAGCTTGCCCCAGGGCAAGGGCCGCAGCCGCCGGAGCCGCAACAAGCAGGAGAAGCCAGCCTCCTCCTTGGGTGAGTGCACCAGGAACCGAGCGGCTGACCCCTACCCCAGCCAGGCCACGGGGTGGAGGGGCAGCCTTTGTGTGTAGGCAGTGCTGCCCCCAGAGCATAACCCCAGAGGCCTGGCCATGGGCACTGAGCCCTCCTGGCTGTGTCTTCCTAGACGATGTGTTCCTGCCCAAGGACATGGACGGGGTGGAGATGGATGAGACTGACCGAGAGGTGGAGTACTTTAAGAGGTAGGTGTGGGCTGCCTGCTCTCCCACTTGTGGAGGACTCCAGGTCAAGCCCCGTGTTGTGCCTCAAGCCTCAAAAAGGCCTGCTCCCTTGGCCCTGACCCCTTGGGGAGGCTCACCGCCCCCCCCGCCAGGCCCTCTCCCACCAGCCTGCCTGCTGAAAATCCATGGAGCAACTGGGCAGGATGGCACATCTAGGAATGTGCAAGAGAGACAGGAGGAGGCATGTCACGCCCCCAGAACCAGGGCTTTTTCCAGCTATGTTCACTTTATTATGTCTTCACTTGCACATTCTCTGCTTTGCCTGGGCTGAGGTCAGTGAAGCAGTCTGGACCAGGAGTCTAGATGGCCATGAACATGCAGCCTACTGATACATGGCATAGGGTTGGGGAGGATAGAAGGGGTGGGGGCTGGCCAGGAGGCCTTCCCAGGAGAGGTGGTAACCAAGTTGAAACCCGAAGAGTAAGAATGAGTTGGGCAGACAAGATGAAAAGGTATTCATGCCAAGGGGGGCAGTGAGTACAGAAGATTAGGGTGAAAGAAACACAGCATACAGTCACCCTCCATATCTGTAATCGAAAATATTCAGGAAAAAAAATAGCAATACATTACTAAATAATGCAAAATGTTTAAAAATTAGTATTTTTAGCCAGGCATGGTGGGTCATGCTTCTTATTCTAGCACTTTGGGAGGCCGAGGCGGGGCAGATCACCTGAGGTCAGGAGTTCAAGCCTGGTCAACTTGGTGAAACCCTGTCTTTACTGAAAATACAAAAATTAGGCAGGCATGGTGGCACGTGCCTGTAATCCCAGCTACTCAGGAGGCTGAGGCAGGAGAATCGCTGGAACCTGGGAGGCAGAGGCTGCAGCGAGCTGAGATTGGGCCACAGAGCGAGACTTTGTCTCAAAAAAATATGTATTTTTACAGGCGTTGGCTCATGCCTGTAATCTCAGCACTTTGGGAGGCCAAGAGGGGGCAGATCACTTGAGGTACCTGAGGTCAGGAGTTCAAGACCAGCCTGGCCAACATGGTGAAACCCTGTCTCTAATAAAAATCCAAAAATTAGCCAGGCATGGTGGCGGTGCCTGTAATCCCAGCTACTTGGGAAGCTGAGGCAAGAGAATCGCTTGAACCTGGGAGTCAGAGGTTGCAGTGAGCCAAGATAGTTCCATTGCACTTCAGCCTGGGTAACAGAGTAAGACTCTGTCTCAAAAATAAATAAATAAAAATAAAAATATAACTACATAGCATTTACATTGTATTAGGTATTTTAAGTAATCTAGAGATGATTTAAAGATATGGGAAGGCCAGGCACAGTGGCTCCCGCCTGTAATCCCAGCACTTCCGAAGGCCAAGGTGGGAGGATCGCTTGACCTCAGAAGTTCAAGACCAGCCTGGGCAATATAGTGAGACCCCATCTCTTATTAAAAAATAATAATAATAATAATAATAAAAGTATATGGGGGCCGGGCGCGGTGGCTCAAGCCTGTAATCCCAGCACTTTGGGAGGCCGATACGGGCGGATCACGAGGTCAGGAGATCGAGACCATCCTGGCTAACACGGTGAAACCCCGTCTCTACTAAAAATACAAAAAACTAGCCAGGCGAAGTGGCGGGCGCCTGTAGTCCCAGCTACTCCGGAGGCTGAGGCAGGAGAATGGTGTAAACCCGGGAGGCGGAGCTTGCAGTGAGCTGAGATCCGGCCACTGCACCCCAGCCCGGGCGACAGAGCAAGACTCCGTCTCAAAAAAAAAAAAAAAAAGTATATGGGAAGAGCCGTGCAGGTTATATGCAAGTACTACACCATTTTTTATATAAGGGACTTGTGCATCTGCAGATTTCGATATCTGGGTAACTAATCCCCAGCAGATTCAGAGGGACGACTGTACTTAAGGGAATGATGGAAGCCAGCCCAGCAGAGCTAGAGAGTCAAATACCAGATGAGGAAGGAAGTAGAATCCCAAGGCAGTTTCACTGTCTTCATACGTTGTCCCCTGGACCCAGTCCAGAAGCCAACAAGCCAGCAAAGCTCCTATGCCTGCTAAACACTAACACCTGAGAGCCAAAGAGGTTGTGTAGAGAACCTGGTTTCTTAGTGATGGGGACATGGTACCTTAGGAGTCCAGTGAGGAAGAGAAGGAACCTCTGATTGTGCTTCTCCTGTGTCCCCCAAACCCAATAGGTTCTGTTTGGATTCTGCAAAGCAGACTCGTCAGAAAGTTGCTGTGAACTGGACCAACTTCAGCCTCAAGAAAACCACTCCCAGCACAGCTCAGTGAGGTACAGAGACCCCAAGAATTACATCCACTGCCTCTCCCTGTGCTTGGCCACATTCTATACCCCCGCCAGACCATTCTGTGCTCTGGGGCATAGGGAGTTGGGCTTTGGGCGTGGGAGCCCTGGCCTGTCTGCACCTCCACAGCAATGGCACAGTTGGCTACAGCCTCCAAAGATCTAGGCCCCATCTCCTCTTACAGCCACTCACCTGTAGGCCTCTGTTCTCCTATTACTCCTCCCTGGGCCCTCCTGCCCATGCTCCTGAAGGTCCCCTTCCTGGACTGGCATCTCCTAGGGCATCACCAGCAGGGTCTTAACAGCTGCTTTCAAAAGTGCCCAGATAGCCATCAGACCCATGGGGGCTGTCCTCACCCCTGATGTTATCAGTCCTTGTGTCAAGTCCCACTTCCTGCCCTGGGCTCCTCAGTGTAGGCTACCAAGGTGCTTCCTAGCTGAAGCAGTGTAAGAAGGGGCCAGCCCTGAGTGAACATCGTGGGGGTGCAGATGGGCTGGGCCAAAGGCTTGTAGGTCATTTAGGCACGGAGGAGTTGATGGCAGCTCCCCAAAGCAGGACAAGTTCCATGAGGATATTGGTAGCCACATTGCCTCCTATAAAAAGAGACCTGGGTGCCAAATGGCTTTGGAATCCTCTCCCAGCCACCCACACAGGTCCTTTTGTCTGAAACAATGATGTACCAGATGATGATCTGGACTGGGAACAGAAAACTGGAGAAGGCACTGGGCCTGGAACCCTACTGATGAAGAGAAGGGCAGCTAGCAGGCAGGCCTTAGGCTGGGCTGGGGGCTGAGTGGCTCTGCAGTTTCGTATCTCAATCCTCAGCTGCGTCCCTGGGGTCAGGCCTTTTCCGGCTGGCAACCACATAGCTGTCCTGGAGACTATGGAAGGCAGTCTGAGGGGGCAGGCAGACTGAGCTCACAAACAACTCGCTTCTCCTATGATGGCCCCACCTGTCTTTCTCCTCTTTCCAGTGCCAGGCCAGCTCCTCTCTGGGCCTAAGCAGCAAACTTCCTGGACCCTCAGCTCCCCAGGGGCAGCTCAGAGAGCCTGCAGCCAGGACAGCCTTCAGAGCTAGGACTCCCTATGACCCTTGTGCTACCCCAGAGTCCAGACCGTCTTCTTTATGCTCACTTTAGTCCTCCTCTGCTCGGAGCAGCCCCCTTTGCCAAACTGAGATGCCCACAAGCCCCAGAAGCATCTTCCAGATCCAAGGTGCCATCCCGCCTCTCTTCTCCACCTCCATGGGAACCAGGAGTAGCAGGAACCCCAGGCACTTCCTCTGTTATCCCTACTGAGAGAAAAGAGATCGCGTCTCCTCCCACAAGCCCAGTTCTGTCATCCGAGAAATCAAACACAATTGTCTCCTTCCACTCCCTCCTCTTGACCCTTTTTCACCTGGTCTGGCCTCTTTTCCAAGATAGTAGATGCCCCTCTCCCCACCCCCTAGTAAGTGCTCTCCTTTGACCTTCTTCACCCTCCCCCGGGCTGTGTACCTAGAGTCAGAGGCAGGAGCACAGCTGCACAGCTGGCCTCCTGGCCCCTGCTGATGGACAGCGAGTGCCAAAGGCTGGATCTATTCAAGGATTATCCCACACCTTGTCAGGATCCCAGGACTGGGGCTTTGTCTCCCAACCCATTAACCTGCCTCCTCTGCTACAGGTGATTCAGGGAATCTGTTCAACATTTTCAGCCCAGGGAACAAAAATAGCCAGCAGTTTCTGCTACCAGAGACCCATGGGTACCTAAATGGCATGGGGAGGCTGGAGCATGGGCCGTCGCTTACTGTGATTCTGCTCTTTTTTTCTTTCTCAGGCCCTGCCCAGGCTGAGCTTCTTCAGGGCGTCCTGAGGCCCCGACTGCCAGCTGAAGGCCTACAATTTTTCCGTGTGCCCCACCTACCCGCCCAAGACCTTCTCTGCTCCCCACCATCCTGGACCAACCAAAAGCTGAACGGATGCCACACTGTGCTGGGGCCCCTTGACCTCAGCAGAGCCGCTTCCTGGTGCTACGCAGCCTCCACACTCAGAGCCCGTGGACTGGGCTGGCCTAAGGGCCGGGGCTGATGGTACTGCTAGCCCAACACTGCTCTCTTTGTGTTTGGTTTTTTTGTTTTTATTTTATTTTTTTCCAATTCTTTACTTTTGATACTGTGAAGATCTTTCATGCCGAAAGATAAAGCAACATTTGGACACAGAGTTGGCATGTTGGTGATTTGCGGGTCTGGGCGGGGAGGGAGTTGAGGGTGTGCTCAGAAGCATGGGCTCTCCTAGTCACTAACCCTAGCATGTGCCATGCATCAGCAGTTTGGTACTGCTGTCCCGTTTTACAGGTGAGGAAACTGAAGCCGATAGGAAAGTGACTCAGCTGAAATCAGTCTGGCCGATTTGGCTCGAGCACAGACTGGTATGACTCTGGCATCTATGCCCTTTTCTCCTGTTGGGAGGTCTCTGGAATGTGAGCCTAGGGCAGCCCCTTCCCCACTCTTTCTTGTTTCCCTCTTTGCAAGATGGGTGAGTTGGAGGGGTTGAAGTTGGTCTCTGTGCATCTGGATGTCAGAAGAGGTCTAGGAAAGACCCTGAGGCCTTCATGGATCTGTAGCCTGGGCCATCAAGGCCGCTCACACTGACTTCACACAGTCATGGGAAGTTGGGGGTAAATTGAGTTTCTTTTTATAAATTAGATCTGATTTTCCAGTGGGGGTGGGACATGTAGCTGAGGACTTGAGAGTTAAGAGGATAATGAACTCTTATGTAAAGTCAAGCAAACTACCTCATCCCCCGAAATGGATGATTTGTAAATTTGGATTTTAATATAATGAGTTTGCCCAAAATGCCCCTCACACACTTGTGTCTAAACTCCATGCCCCAAAATTTAGTTTCTGCTCCTAAAACCAACTCAAGTTTACATGGGGAGCTAACAGGGTCACTAAGAGTCATGTATTTGGGTGTTGTGAGCAGGATCAGAAACCATGTATCCTCCTCTATCCTTCCCAGGTTGAGACCTACCAAGGGACTGGCAGTAAGCACTAGCTTCTTTTTTTTTTTTTTTTTTTTATAGAGATGGGGGGTCTTGCTATGTTGTCCAAGCTGGCCTCAAACTCCTGGCTTCAAGTGATCCTCCTGCCTTGGCCTTCCAGAGAGCTGGGATTACAGGAACAAGCCACTGTGCCCAGCCTAAGCTTTCTTTACTAAAGAAAAGAACAGCAGTGCCCACAGACTCACAATTCCTGGTTCCTGGTCCCTGGCCTTTCCCAATCCCCAAGGGAAATGTGGACGCTGTGAAATCCCTGTGAAACCTTTCTCTGTAAATTTATTGGCTGTGTTCCCCTCCCCATGGGCTCTTGTACTACACTTCTGCCCTGCAGTTGAATTGGCAACACTACCTAAAATTCTGCTTCATTCAAAATTTGCAGGTCTGATCAAGCAGCCCATCTACCTATGGAAACAGACTTCTGTGGCATTTGGGACCTTCGTGCCTGGGCCCCTGACTCCAGTACTTGTTCCAGCCATGCTGGATGACCTTCCTCTGCAGTAAGGTCTCACAACCGCAGGTCTCCCAACTTTCACATATTTTCCTCCTCCTTTAATTTTCCCCGTTTGTCATGAATTCCTGTGTATCCTTCACATCCCAGCTAAGAGGCCATTGTACTATGAAAACTATGACACTTCCAAAAGCGGTACCTTGTCTTAGGTTTTTTTGTTTGTTTGTTTTAAGATGGAGTCTGGCTCTGTCGTCCAGGCTGGAGTGCAGTGGCGCCATCTCGGCTCACTGCAAGCTCCGCCTCCCGGGTTCACGCCATTCTCCTGCCTCAGCCTCCCGAGTAGCTGGGACCACTGGCGCCGCCACCACGCCCGGCTAATATTTTTATTTTTAGTAGAGACGGGGTTTCACCGTGTTAGCCAGGATGGTCTGGATCTCCTGACCTCGTGATCCGCCCACCTCGGCCTCCCAAAGTGTTGGGATTACAAGCGTGAGCCACCGCGCCCGGCCCCCAGAATCTTTAACTTCAAGACCAGTTATCTGTCTATATTTCTAGTGTCAACTAATCCATAAGCTCCTCGCACACCAGGTATGTGTCTTGATTATCATCTGCTTGAGCGCAGTGCCAATGCCCAGCACACACTCTTGAAGGAAAGAAAGCAGAGCTGACCAAGTCATTCCTCCTCAGAAGTCTCTAATAAAGTTGAAACCACTTACTCTGAGAGTCACAGCAGGTATGCCCTGGTCGCAATCTCCTTTTCTGGCCTTAGCTCTGGCTTCCCCATCCCACCCTAGCCGCAATGCTGTTGCCTGGTGAATCTGTGTACTTGCACATCGCCAGGCCTGTAGTCCTGCAGCGCCCTGGCCCAGGACGCCTCTCCTCTCCCAGCCTGAGATTCCCACGCTTCCCTGGAAGCGCCCCCCAGGCAGCTCTGTTAGGGCATTTACAGTAATAACCGTTTACATTTATACAGGGCCTCCCAGTTCAAAACCACTGCCATCCGTATCTGATGCGTCCCCCACCACTGAACGTAGGTGTCACACAGGCGCAGTCAGGGCGGCAGGGTGTGTGGAGCAGTTTATCCCGCAACCCCGGCGGCCCTGGCAGGGATGGAAGCGCAGACGGCCAACGCGGACTCTGCCCAGAGCTCCCGGCCCGAGAGGACGCACTGTCCGCCGGTAGGGGCGTGCCCAAGAGAGGTTGGGCACCCGGCGGCCCGGCCCGACTGCGGATCAGCTGTCTCCGCTGCGTGCGTTTTCCTCTTCCAGTGGGCCTGGGTTGAGTCTTTTAGCGCATGCTCCAAGTCCTCCAGTGTCCCACAATGCCTTGCGGCCGGTTTCGCCCTCGGTCCTGGCAACTGTCGCGTAACCACCCATGAAAGCGTCGACGCTTCGCCGTGCGATAGCAGCTCCGGAGCAAATTTGTCCCTCTGCGCGATCCGGAACTCCGAGGTCGTTGCTAGGCGCCGACGTTCGCTTCTTCACATCGGATTGGGTCCCACGCAAAGATGAGGCGGGGTTTCCCCGTGGCGCGCATGCGTGCAGCAAAGAATGGAGGAGTCGGAACCCGAACGGAAGGTAGGAGAGAGGCGAGGCTCCTCGCGGGTGAGAGCGGGCGTGAAGAAGGGAGCAGGCCGTGCCTGACTCACGTGTGCTTGCAGCGGGCTCGCACCGACGAGGTGCCTGCCGGAGGAAGCCGCTCCGAGGCGGAGGATGAGGACGACGAGGACTACGTGCCCTATGTGCCGTTACGGCAGCGCCGGCAGCTACTGGTGAGGGGCCCGCGTCCGGGGAGGGATGGGGCCGTAACCGCCGGTCGCAGGAAGGAGGGCAGTCTGAGGAGTGAGCTTCAGTACACCGGGGCGCGGCCCCCAGACAAACGAAGGACTGACGGCCTGATCTGAGGGGTAGGGCGGTTCTGCGCCTCGGGCACAGGATCCTTGTCCCAAAGGCAGAATCCTGACGCTGGCCCTGTGGACCCCATTCCCATTCTGTCTGTGGGTCCCGGGTGGAACCTCAGCTCCAGAAGCTGCTGCAGCGAAGACGCAAGGGAGCTGCGGAGGAAGAGCAGCAGGACAGCGGTAGTGAACCCCGGGGAGATGAGGACGACATCCCGCTAGGCCCTCAGTCCAACGTCAGCCTCCTGGATCAGCACCAGCACCTTAAAGAGAAGGCTGAAGGTGGGCTGGGCAGCACTGCCGGGGCGGGAAAGGAGAAGCCGAGCCTGGCGCACCGTGTTGGTATCTGTCTGACATCTTCCACTTCTTTTCTCAGCTCGCAAAGAGTCTGCCAAGGAGAAGCAGCTGAAGGAAGAAGAGAAGATCCTGGAGAGTGTGGCTGAGGGCCGAGGTATGGTTGTAGCCAGGATAGTGAGGAGGTAGACTGAGTCTCCTCCTCCCAGCCCCAGGCATGTTATATCTCAAGGGATCTGGCTTCTCAGAAGTAGGAGCCAGCCCTGAGCCATGTCTTTCTCCTCAGCATTGATGTCAGTGAAGGAGATGGCCAAGGGCATCACATATGATGACCCCATCAAAACCAGGTATGTTTGTACAGTCTGCAGTTGCCCTTGCTTAAGATGGGACATGCAGGGTTGCTCCCAGGCCAGCTGTTCCCAGAGCTCTCTTGATCCCTGCTACCCATCCACAGCTGGACTCCGCCCCGTTATGTCCTGAGCATGTCTGAAGAGCGACATGAGCGCGTGCGGAAGAAATACCACATCCTGGTGGAGGGAGACGGTATCCCACCACCCATCAAGAGCTTCAAGGAAATGAAGTTTCCTGCAGGTAGTCAGGGACTGGAGAGAGATACCACACTTTTATAATCAAATGCCTGTGAGGTTATGTCCGAGCCCACCCTGAGTTCAGCCACATCTGCATTGGATCCAGTCACTGGGGCTGGAGGGATTTGAGGAGAAGTTTCTTTAGGTTCCTTGTTGCCCCAGCTGTACATGTTCATTGTTCTCTGCTGTTATAAAGTTTCAGGAGGAAAGTGTCATTGGGCATAGACACTGGGTACAAGTCCTGGTTGCACCTAGCCCGTGGGCCTTGGACAAGTCTCTTTTTTGCTTTTTTTTTTCCTCCCTCTCTCTCTGTTGCTCTGAGCCTCAGTTTCATCATCTGCAACTTGTAGGGGTAGTGCCAGTTTTACAGGCTTTGGGGCTCTGAGAAAGTACCTGTGAGTCACAAGGACGGTGTCCGTTGGTTTTCGTAGCCATCCTGAGAGGCCTGAAGAAGAAAGGCATCCACCACCCAACACCCATTCAGATCCAGGGCATCCCCACCATGTGAGTGCGGACCGTGGACCTGGGCTCCTTGAGGAGGGCGGGAACAGGGAGGAGCAATGGCTAGGTGTCCTTCATCTTCTGTTGAAATTGGCTTTCGGGTCATCCTCTCCCAACAGTCTATCTGGCCGTGACATGATAGGCATCGCCTTCACGGGTTCAGGCAAGACACTGGTGTTCACGTTGCCTGTCATCATGTTCTGCCTGGAACAAGAGAAGAGGTTACCCTTCTCAAAGCGCGAGGGACCCTACGGACTCATCATATGCCCCTCGGTAAGACAGGCTGGCCTGGAGGGCAGGCCAGAGACTGGGGCTGCCATCTGGTACCAGCCTTTGTCCCTCTGCCTGCAGCGGGAGCTGGCCCGGCAGACCCATGGCATCCTGGAGTACTACTGCCGCCTGCTGCAGGAGGACAGCTCACCACTCCTGCGTTGTGCGCTCTGCATTGGGGGCATGTCCGTGAAGGAGCAGATGGAGACCATCCGACAGTGAGTGCTGGCGCTCCCTGCCCCCACCTCTGCCACCTGCGAGTCCGTGGAAAAGCTAAAGGACGCTTTACCTTAGCCACTCCACAGATCTTCACAGAGGGCTGCTGTGAGTCCAACCCTCAAGGAGCTCCCAGTCTAATGGGGAGGTCAGTTCGGGGAGGACAGAGGGATATGGCCCGGTACCGTGGGAGCACAGCAGATGGAATGGCCCACCTTGCTGGGGACATCTAGGAGGTGGGAGCTCAGAGAAGGCTTTGCAGGGAAGGTGACGTTTGAATTTGGGAGAGGAGCAGTCCAGGCTGAAAGCACAGAGGTGGACAGCCCAGGAATATCAGGGTCATTCGGTGGTCAGTAAAGGAGGTTGAGGCACTGGGGTAGGGCTGGATCCCAGCGGCACCTGTGTCCTTTCCATGCTATGCAGTCCTCTGCAGGCTGCCAGAGGCCCTGGACCAGGCCCTCTGTTTACAGATGGGCCAGACCCCATCCCAGAGGCCTTTCTCTATGGACTTCTGAGTCTTAGGGAGATGTGGGCACAGAAAAGGTGAAGCCAGTGGACCAGGAAAGTGAGCCCCGAGTAAAGCCTCTGGAGCTTCAGGACAGCGCTTCTGGGTGAGAGGACTGACCCAGGAGAAGGGGGAAGGGCGTGCCAGGCTGAGCGGTGGTGAAGATGGCTGCAGCGCCTTGGGAGAGAGTTGTGTGCTATACATGGGGCAGGTGGTGGGAACGATGAGAAGGGGACAAAGAAATAGGAAGGAGGACAGACAGCAGAACAGATTCAGGGTGTCTGCTTGCCTCTAGGTAGGTGCTAGGCCAGTGGCGCCAACCTCAGGGTCTCTGCTTGGTCCCCAGCGGTGTACACATGATGGTGGCCACCCCAGGGCGCCTCATGGATTTGCTGCAGAAGAAGATGGTCAGCCTAGACATCTGCCGCTACCTGGCCCTGGATGAGGCTGACCGCATGATCGACATGGGCTTCGAGGGCGACATCCGCACCATCTTCTCCTACTTCAAGGTGCCTGCCCCCTGCCCAGCCAGGGCACCCCTATACCACCCCACCACCGCACACCACATCAAACTGTGGAGACCCCACGCCCCTGACCACACCACCCACTGCTCATACTTCGTGGGCTGTGTCTCAGTTGCTCAGCTTCCTCAGACCCCATGCCCCTCAGCCCAGCCCTGCGTGCCCTTGGTCGCAACCCCCCCGCTTCCTCAGGGCCAGCGACAGACCCTGCTCTTCAGTGCCACCATGCCGAAGAAGATTCAGAACTTTGCTAAGAGTGCCCTTGTAAAGCCTGTCACCATCAACGTGGGGCGCGCTGGGGCTGCTAGCCTGGATGTCATCCAGGTGGGCAGGCGCTCCTGATGGGCAGTCTCTCACCTGTGGGGGCTGGATCTGATAAGGCTCCCTGAAGCTGATTGGAGCTGGGGGTCCACCTTGTGGGAACTGGGGGTTTCATTCAAAGCCCCTGACCCTTAACCAGGGAAATTTTTAGGACACCCAGCCCTTGGCGGCCAGAGGCTTCTGGTCACCTCATGGTCCAGATGACGGGCTATGGCAGGGCTATGGCGGGTAAACCTAACCTTAAGATCACCTTGTGGTGGCAGGAGGTAGAATACGTGAAGGAGGAGGCCAAGATGGTGTACCTGCTCGAGTGCCTGCAGAAGACACCCCCACCTGTGAGTGCAGCCAGGCCAGGCTGGGGCCAGAGTCCCTAGGACCAGGCAGGGCTTTGGAGGGGACAGAGTGCCGGGGGAGATGAGGTGGGTGCTCAGGCATTTAGCCCCTGACTGGAATTTGTCTTTCCGGGCAGGTACTCATCTTTGCAGAGAAGAAGGCAGATGTGGACGCCATCCACGAGTACCTGCTGCTCAAGGGGGTTGAGGCCGTAGCCATCCATGGGGGCAAAGGTCAGGGTGGTGCAAGCACTGGCTTGGACCCTGCCGTAATAGCGGCGCTTTACCTAACGCCTTACCCTACTTGGTCGGCCTGCCACTCCCCTATCCCATGGTGGCTCTAACAGTGTCTGCCTGACCCTCCCCAGACCAGGAGGAACGGACTAAGGCCATCGAGGCATTCCGGGAGGGCAAGAAGGATGTCCTAGTAGCCACAGACGTTGCCTCCAAGGGCCTGGACTTTCCTGCCATCCAGCACGTTATAAATTATGACATGCCAGAGGAGATTGAGAACTATGGTAGGGGCCTGGGGCCCAAGGGTGTGGGCTAGGCTGGGGAAGGGCCAAGCCAGGCACCTCGTGTCCAGCAGTGGGCCAGAGACTCTGTCCCTCTCTCTGCAGTACACCGGATTGGCCGCACCGGGCGCTCGGGAAACACAGGCATCGCCACTACCTTCATCAACAAAGCCTGTGGTGAGACTGTCACCAGAGCCACCTTAGCTATTCCCCGGGTCCCTGCCTGTGGCCACCCAGGTTCTGGCCACAGGGCCCAGGATGGGCCCTGATGCTTCCCCACTCCTCCCCCAGATGAGTCAGTGCTGATGGACCTCAAAGCGCTGCTGCTGGAAGCCAGGCAGAAGGTGCCGCCCGTGCTGCAGGTGCTGCACTGCGGGGACGAGTCCATGCTGGACATTGGAGGTGACTGCGGAGCGGGATCCCCGAGTCCCCAGCCGGCGGGTGGCAGGAGGGAGTGCTGGAAGTCAGAAACATGAAACAGGGACCGAGGGTGCCTAACGGGGCCTGAGGTCCAGGGCGTGGATCCTGGCCCTTGACTTGGCTGATCCCTGTCCCCATTACCCCAGGAGAACGCGGCTGTGCCTTCTGTGGGGGCCTGGGCCATCGGATCACCGACTGCCCCAAACTCGAGGCTATGCAGACCAAGCAGGTCAGCAACATCGGCCGCAAGGACTACCTGGCCCACAGCTCCATGGACTTCTGACCCGACGGTCTTCCCTCCTCTCCAGGGGGCCTCGGTCCCCAAGATTGCCGCCAGTCTACACACACAACAGCCCCCTGGCCAGAACCAGCATCTCAGCTCGGCTGGCCTGGGCTGGGCCAGACTGGTCCTGGCTGCCTATTCCCTGTGCTCCTCAGAATTACTATTTTTGTTTCCTTTCAACCCAGCTGCCATTAAAGCACAAACCTCTATCCCAGCCCTGGCCCTGCCTCTGTGTTTCATCTCATCCGTCCCCTGGTTCCTGGGCAGACATCACCTCTGACCTCTGGAGCCCCTCTGAGGCAAGGCCCCGGCGTCTCCTGCTAGCACTGCCAACACCCGGCCCGCTGGTACTTGGGCGTGGAAGGAGCCACCGAGCTGGTGCCCGCCTCTGGGGACTCAGCATCTCTCCATTGGGTTGTGTGAATTTATGACTCAAGGAGGGACCACATTGGCAGGCCAAGGAGAAGTGCTTGGATTCTCTGGTCTCCCTGGCCAGCTGTCATAGCTCTCGGCCTCACTCTTCCTATCAGTGGTGTGATGGTTCAGGGGCTTCTCCTGAAGCCCCTTGGGAGGCTGCTGCTTGCCTCAGGCTCCCCACCCACTGCCTGCCTGCGCCAGCCACCCGTAGGAAGCCCTCTGCTCTGTTGACTGAGGAGGCAGCAGATGTCATAGAACTGCCGTTCAGGCCACAAGCTCCCCCTAAGCCTGCTCTGTGCCCAGCTCTGCTGAGCTGTGAGGACCTAGATGGGCCAGGGAGATGGCTACCTGGGAAGCTCTCGGGCGAGGAGAGAGAAAGATGCACACACAGAAACGTGGACGGCAGTCACAAGACCGCTGGCAGATGAAGCAGGATCTCGGCATCTGGCGAGAGGTAGGCAGGGACGGCACAGGCGGCCGCACTTCCTATGAGCCAGGTACTTGGTGTGTATGACCACATGCTCATCCCAGTGGGACGGCGGTTGCTCAAGCCATATTTGTCACTTGGTGTGTGGCCTTGGGCAAGTTACTTAATTTTTCTAAGCACTGATTTCCTCACTGTTGAAATGGCGATGAGAATGCAAAGGATGTGGTGTCTGAGGTGGCTAGAGCTCAGGGCTGCCTGGGCCACAGTGGGCACAGCCGGGTGCTAGGAGGCCTGTAGGAAATATTTCCTGGCCAAGTGCATGCCCAGACGGCATTCCTTAGCCTGCTTCCATGTTCTCTCCCAGAGGTGACGCTGAATGACCTGAGGCTGTTCCAGAATAGAGATACACACACAGCCCCGCTCCTGGCCTCCTGCTAGGCAAGCCAACAAAATGAGCCCCCAGCAGGAAGCAACACTTTCAATAACATGTGACCTCTCCGGGGCCCACTGGGACCTGCCACCCACACTCACGTGGTTGGGGCCATTCAGGGGTGTGGATCCCATGTGGACTGGATGCCCAGCGTGAGTGTATACTGTGAGGGCCTTTGTGCTCTCGGACAGCATGTAGTCGTCAGGGAAGGCCTCCAGGAGGAAGGGGCGGCCCACCACCCCAGGCAGCACAGTGGTGAGGAGGCCCTGGAGGGGCTGGTCTGGGGGAATGAGCCTGGGGGAGATGGAGGCCAGAGCACACGAGCCCCTGAGTGTTGGGCTGAGGAGCCAGGGCTGCACCCCAGGAAAGGGAGAGACAGGGTGGTCTTGGGTTGTGGAGAGTGCTGCATGGGGCCCCACTGGGGCTGTGTTCCCCAGGGGGATGCCAAGGCTGGCAATGTTCAGCGGCTCGTGGGGTGGAGAGGAGCAGGTGAACACAAGAGAGATTTCAGGGAGAAAGAGCAGCAAGATGGGGTGAGGCGCTCAAGCCGGGATGCCGAGTGGGAAAGCCAGGAGTTGGCTAGAGAAGGGTCCCGGGTGGAGGCACGGCCAGGGAGTGTCAGGCCCAGGGTGCACAGCTGCCCAGGGCGGGTCGGGGGAGGGCGGGAACGTATGATGCAGGGAGCCAGACTGCCACCAGACACTCGTGCCCAGCTGAACCAGGTGCGGGCGCAGGCTGTTTGCCTTCAGGTGGCCAGGGACTCCCTCCAGGTAGGTGTGGGCACCTTGGGTAGCCAGAACCCCAGGAAGGAAATACACACTGCCCCCAGACCCTGAGCTGAAGACAGGTTCCCCTCCCCCCGGCCTGCAGCTGCTTCTGGACGGAGGGACGGGAAGTGGCCAGAAGGGGAAGTGGAGGAGTTCCCGTCCAGCCTGTCATCAGTCTCCCCAGGTCTTGAAGCGGCGGCCCTGCTCCCTGCCGTGACCATGGACCCTGTGGAGACCCCTATCAAGGATGGCATCCTCTACCAGCAGCATGTCAAGTTTGGCAAGGTGGGGACCCCTGGCTGCCAGGCGGCTGCCAAGGACCAACAGTGGGTGGAGATGCAGCCTCCGCCCCTGCCTCAGACAGCCCAGGCAGACCTGGGAGACTTGGGAAGGGAGTCGGGGTGAAGGATCCCACCCCAGGTATAGGCAGTGGAACAGAGCACGAGTCTCGGCCGGAGATGGCAGGGGCTGAGCAGGCTCTGCCAGACCCTGCCTCTGGGAGGAGCGGGAGAGGGTCGAAGGCTCAAACCTCCCAGCAGGGAAGCGCTTCACGGCCTCTGACCCACTGCGGGCCCTAGGGAGGGTGAGGGGCTGAGCTGGAGCCCCAAGGGTGGAGCCCCTCCCTGCAGCGGCACTGTCCTGGGAGCAACGAGGCAGGGGGGTCACCTCTCCCGGCAGCAGCGGCCCCACACCCCCGCAGCTCAGCTGCAGCTGCTGCCCAAGCAGATAAACCGTCGATTTCCTTTGCTTGAAGCTATTTGCATGTTTCCTTCCTTACCAGCGTGAGGTGGAGGCCTCCCTCCCACCCCAGCCCTTGGCCTATGGCCCAAGTGCCCCTTTTGGGGGGCGAGAGGGAGCCAACATAATGGCAGTGTCTGGTGGTCTGCCCGGCCGCTGGATGCTTTACAAACATGACCCGGTAGCAGCCCCAACTCGTGTTCTTGTGGCCTTTTGAGAGACGACACTGATGCTTGTGGAGGTCACAGTTCGGGAAGAGCGGGCTGGGATTTGAACCCAGGGCTGACCAGTCCCAAGCCCAGCCAAGGCCTCCTTCCTGGTACCCTGAGAAACTAGGGAGCACAGGCCCGCTCCTGGCTGGGAGCGTTTGCTGAGCAGCTTGTGCTGAGCCGAGTGGCACGAAGAATCTGCCACCCAAGAGTCTTCGCTCTCCCCCTCCTCTCCTACAGAAGTGCTGGCGGAAGGTGTGGGCTCTGCTGTATGCAGGAAGCCCATCGGGCGTGGCACGGCTGGAGAGCTGGGAGGTCCGGGATGGTGGCCTGGGAGCAGCAGGTGACAGGTCGGCAGGGCCTGGCCGGCGAGGGGAGCGACGGGTCATCCGCCTGGCTGACTGTGTGTCGGTGCTGCCGGCCGACGGTGAGAGCTGCCCCCGGGACACCGGTGCCTTCCTGCTCACCACCACCGAGCGAAGCCACCTGCTGGCTGCGCAGCACCGCCAGGCCTGGATGGGCCCCATCTGCCAGCTGGCCTTCCCGGTGAGTGCGGCGGGCAGGGGGGTGGTTGGGCTGGGGCACCTGCCCCCACTTGTCCACCTCCATGCTCACTCACATCCCGTCACCCAGCAAGCTCCACCGAGCACCTACAATCCTGGGAAAAGTAAATCTATAATGACTCTCAGAGGGCCACGCGCGCCGTGGAGAGAATGGACCGCCAGGGGAGCAGGAGGAAGTGAGGGTGCGACAGGCAGGGTGGCCAGGGAAGGCCTCTCAGAGGAGGGCCCTGAATGACAGGAGCCCACTGAGCAAAGGTCTGAGGACAGGGGCAGCCTGGGGAGTTGTGAACAGAGGGAGTCCCGTGGGACTTAGGGGAGCGGCTGAAATGCCCCAGGCCATGTGTGTGGTTCTGTTCTGAGTGAGAGGTGAAGGCTTTGGAGGGTTGTAGCCAGACACATTTGTAAAGCCCCACAAGGTCTGTGATGGGTCAAAAGGAAGTGAGCCTGGGGTTCTTCAAAGAGGTAAACAGAGTTACCATGTGGCCCACAGGTCCACTCCTAGGTGTGTGCCCAAGAGAACTAGAACAGGTGTTCAAACAAAACATGTACATGTGAGGCGGCAGGATCGCGTGAGCCCCAGAGGTCGAGGCTGCAGTGAGCCGTAATCGTGCCACTTCACTCCAGCCCGGGAGACAGAGCAAGACCCTATCTCAAAAAAAACCCATAGCAGCGCTACTCACGGCCACCAGAAGGTGGAAACAGCCTGCATGGCCATCAGCTGACAAATGGATAAACAAAACGTGGTCTGTCCACAAGACAGAATACTACTCAGCCATAAAAACGAACAAATGGGCCAGGCGCGGTGGCTCACGTTTGTAATCCCCGCACTTTGGTGGTAGGATTGCTTGAGCCTAGGAATTCAAAATCAGCCTGGGCAATGTGGTGAGACCCTGTCTCTAAAAAAAAAAAGAAAAAAGGAGGCCGGGCGCGGTGGCTCAAGCCTGTAATCCCAGCACTTTGGGAGGCCGAGACGGGTGGATCACGAGGTCAGGAGATCGAGACCATCCTGGCTAACACGGTGAAACCCCGTCTCTACTAAAAAATACAAAACTAGCCAGGCAAGGTGGCGGGCACCTGTAGTCCCAGCTACTCGGGAGGCTGAGGCAGAAGAATGGCGTGAACCCGGGAGGCAGAGCTTGCAGTGAGCTGTGATCTGGCCACTGCACTCCAGCCTGGGAGACAGAGCAAGACTCCGTCTCAAAAAAAAAAAAAAGAAAAAAGAAAGAAAGAGATGCACAGACTAGGTAACTCCGTTGGGATAGAAATCAGATGAGTCTGGCCAGGAGCTGGGGGAAGGGAGAAGTGGGGAGTGGCTGCTCACGGGTGCAGGGTTTCCATGTGGGATGATGGAAATGTTCTGGAACTAGATAGTGGCAACAGCTGCACAACCTTGTGAATATACTAAAAAGCACTGGTGGCCGGGCATGGTGGCTCATGCCTATAATCCCAGCACTTCGGGAGGCCAAGGTGGGCGGATCACCTGAGGTCAGGAGTTTGAGACCAGCCTCAACATGGAGAAACCCCGTCTCTACTGAAAATACAAAATTAGCTGGGTGTGGTAGTACATGCCTGTAATCCCAGCTACTCAGGAGGCTGAGGCAGGAGAATCACTTGAACCTGGGAGGCGGAGGTTGAGGTGAGCCAAGATGGCGCCATTGCACTCCAGCCTGGGCAACAAGAGCGAAAGTCCATCTCAAAAAAAAAAAAAAAAAAGGCACTGGTGATACACTTTAAGATGTAAAAGGGACCGGGCATGGTGGTTCACGCCTGTAATCCCAGCACTTTGGGAGGCCGAGGCAGGTGGATTACCTGAGGTCAGGAGTTCGAGACCAGCCAGGCCAACGTGGTGAAACCCCATCTCTACTAAAAAAAAAATTACAAAAATTAGCCGGGCGTGGTGGCACACGCCTGTAATCCCACCTATTACTTGGGAGGCTGAGGCAGGAGAATTGCTTGAGTCTGGGAGGCAGAGGTTGCAGTGAGCTAAGATCGTGCCACCACACTCCAGCCTGGCTGACGGAGCAAGACTGTGTCTCAAAAAAAACAAAAAAAAATGTAAGATGGTTAAAACAGTAAATTTTATATTCTCTGTATTTTATCATATTTAAAAAATAAAAAAAAAAAACGGCAGTTGAGGTTAGGCATGGTGGCTCACGCCTGTAATCCCAGCACTTTGGAAAGCCGAAGCACGTGGATCACCTGAGGTCAGGAGTTCGAGACCAGCCTGCCCAATATGGCAAAACCCTGTCTCTACTAAAAATACAAAAAATTAGCCAGGTGTGGTGGTGGGCACCTGTAATCCCAGCCACTTGGGAGACTGAGGCAGGAGAATCACTTAAACCCGGGAGGTGGAGGTTGCAGTGAGCTGAGATCTCGCCATTGCACTCAAGTATGGGTAACAGAGCAAGACTCCATCTCAAAAAAGCAGTTGACAGGAGCAAGGAGCCTGTTGAGGAAGCTGTGGCATTTGACCCGGCCGTGTTGCTATGGGGCAGGGTGGTCCTAGTAGACAGGCTGAGTGGGAAAGAGCCGGAGGACGTGCTAAAGGCCTGGGTATGGGGATGAGGCATAGGCAGAGATTGGGGGCACCTTGCAGGGTCACAGCAGGTGGTTGCAGTGAGATGGAAGAAGACACCTGGGGTACTGCTCCCCACCCAGCTCACACGTGTGTCCCAGCCAGAACACTCCTGTCCCTATACTGCTCTAGGCTGTCAGAGACATGCAGAAGCCGGCCCAGCCAAGCCCAGGGGCTGCAGGGGACATCCCCTTGTGTCCCCAGTGATCTGCAGCTCTCAGACACCCTCAAGCACAGCACCTCTTTCCCAGCCCAGCACTCTCAGTGGGGAGCCAGGTGGGAGAACAGGCTCAGAAGGGGACCCTGGCTTGTGGTGGAGTTCTGGGATACTGACCCCAAGGGAGGGGACAGGGCATGGGAGTGTGGTGCTCCCACCTTTGACTTGAACTCATTCCCCAGGGGACAGGGGAGGCCTCCTCAGGATCCACAGATGCCCAGTCTCCCAAGAGGGGTCTGGTCCCCATGGAGGAAAACTCCATCTATTCCTCCTGGCAGGAAGGTAAGTCGGAGGAGGTGCAAGGGCAGCCTCAGCCCCCCACACCCAGGGCTGGGTCTTTGGGGGACTGACTGGGATGTCCTGGCCACCTGCCACAGTGGGCGAGTTTCCCGTGGTGGTGCAGAGGACCGAGGCCGCCACCCGCTGCCAGCTGAAGGGGCCGGTCCTGCTGGTGCTGGGCCCAGATGCCATCCAGCTGAAGGAGGCCAAGGTCACCCAGGTCCTCTACAACTGGCCCTACCACTTCCTGCGCAAGTTTGGCTCTGACAAGGTGAGGTGCAGGGGTGGGAAGGGTGGGGGGGCCAACACCCTGGACCCTCCTGCTAATCCCCACCCTTGTCGCCTGTGCCCAGGGCGTGTTCTCCTTTGAAGCCGGCCGCCGCTGCGACTCAGGTGAGGGCCTCTTTGCCTTCAGCACCCCCTGT
This sequence comes from Rhinopithecus roxellana, assembly GCF_007565055.1. Lineage (NCBI taxonomy): Eukaryota > Metazoa > Chordata > Mammalia > Primates > Cercopithecidae > Rhinopithecus > Rhinopithecus roxellana. Next base: position 170,472,666 of record NC_044551.1, read on the forward strand.
GCCCCCGACCTGTGCAGGGCTGTGGCTGGGGCCATCACCCGCCAGCGGGAGCGACTGCCAGAGCTGGCCAGGGCCCAGCCCGGCCCCCTGCCACGGGCCACCTCTCTGCCCTCCCTGGATACCCCCGGAGAGCTGCGGGAGATGCCACCAGGACCTGAGCCACCCACCTCCAGGGGGGTGCGCCTGGCTGAGCCTGGACCTCAGAGCCTGCCGCTACTGCTAGGCCTGGAGCCCAGCGATCCGGCATCCGGGCTCTACGCCTCAGTGTGCAAGCGTGCCAGTGGGCTCCCACGCACTGAGCACCTCTATGAGAACCTGTGCGTGCTGGAGGCCAGCCCCACACCGCACAGCGGGGAACCTGAGCGGCACGAGGGCCCTGGCGGCTGCAGCCCCACAGCCAGTCCCATCTACCACAACGGCGAAGACTTGAGCTGGCCCAGCCCGGCCCACGACAACAGTTTGGAAGCCCAGTACCGGCGGCTGCTGGAGCTGGATGAGGCAGAGGGCACAGGCCGCCCTGACCCTCAGGCAGGCTTCAAGGCCAAGCTGGTGACGCTGCTGAGTCGTGAGCGGAGGAAGGGCCCTGCCCCTTGTGACCGGCCCTGAACACCCAGCAGAGTGGTGGCCAGAGGGGAGAGGTGCTCCCCCTGGGACAGGAGGGTGGGCTGGTGGGCAAATAGTGGGCCCATGCGGACACACGCCTGTGTCTACCCTGGCCTGCAGGAACAAGGCAGGCCGCCTGTGGAGGACCTCAGCCCTGCCCTGCCCTCCACATATGCAGTGTGCAGACTCGCAGATAATAAAGCTCAGAGCAGCTCCCAACAGGGGCACTCACGGCACACGCCCCTGCCCACGTTCATTGCGGCCAGCACCAGCGCCCTGTGCCGGTTCCAGGGGGCACAGGTGACCTGGGCCTGACCTGCCACCCATGGGCTCAAATCCACTGCAGCAGACAGACAGGATGGAGATCATTAGGACTCCATGTGGCCCTCCATGGCCAGAGTGACACGAAGAGGCAGGCGGAGGGAACTGTGAGGCTTATTTGTCAGACTCTGGAAGGAGCAACATGAGGGCCCAATTGGAGACCCGGAGGCCTGAGCTGGGAGGAGGCAATGGGGGCGGGGAGCAGGTGGAAGGGATTTCAGAGACACCCTCGCTCCACACACTTGTTCCCTGCTGAAACTGCAACAATTTGCAGATACTTCTGGGAACCCCAGGCCTGTCCCCTCATCTGTAAAGGAGAGAGAACAAATGAGGTATCAGGCATCATCCTAGATGAGAGTTTTGCTGTGTGCCTACTCAGTGCCGGGCGCTGGGGGACATGGCCGTGTTCAGGATGAGAGTTTTGCTGTGTGTCTACTCAGTGCCGGGCACTGGGGAACATGACCGTGTTCAGGACAGCCTTGGTCCTGTTCGGGAGCCCACATTCCAGGGGGAGAGAAGTTTCCTGAAGACTTCCGTGCTGCATTCCCTCCTCTGCTCCTGCTCCTGTCGCCATCCTAGGAGCCAGCCATGCGCACAAGCATGCCTCCAGGGGTCTGGCTGCTTGGCCCCTCACCGCAACTCCACCTCAGCTGCCCACACCCTTGGCGTATCCTGAACCTCATTTTCATGACAGACACATAATTTTTGCTCTCTCCTGTCCAAGCCTCATCCTCTGGCCACCTCCTCCTTCCAGCTCACTTCCTCTAGCACGGCCAATACCGCCCCTGCCTAGCCACATTGACCTACAGGGACCCTTTTCTGGCTCTTCCAGGCCTCTGCCTACCATCCCCTCTGTTCTCCATAGTCCCTTCCCCCCTTCTCTCTCCTTTCATCTTACTGGTCTGGCAAAGCCCCCAGCCTTGGATGAGCTCAGACCTCCTCTGGGCCTGCACACAGTTGCCCATAGCCAAAGAAATCCATTTAAGCAGGCTGACTGCATCCTTAACAGTGCAAGGCAGGCGCTCCCTGCCACCAGAGACCCTGTGCCCTAGAGGGGCAGCTTTTCTCCTCCCCAGAATCTCCTGTGTGTCCCTACCCAGTGTCTCCTCACAGGCATGTTGGGGAAACAGGTCAGGCTCTCCCACTGCATCTGCAAGTGTACTGGCATCCATCCATCTTCTTCCTACCCCTACAGTAGCAACAGTGTCCCCAGCTATGCTCTGATCCCGTCTCCTCTCACCTCAGAGCTTGGAAACTTGAGCTCTCTCCTGGGCCCATTCATCCTATCAGCGGCTTTTCCAGCCACACCTAAACATGCTCTGTAATGTCACATTTTAAACCTACCCTTGCCCTCACATTCCCCTTTGGCCACCTCCCTGTTTCTCTGTTCCTCTTCACAGCAAAAACTCTTCAAAAGAGTTGTTGATTACTTTCATTTCCACTTTCTTACCCCTATTTTTCCCTCAATTAACTCTCCTTCATCCCCATGATGCCATTATGTGGCTCTTTAATTAGAGTCACCAAGGTTATTCTCCAAAACGTTGCTCCAAAAGCAACAGGGACTTTGACTTCTCAGCAGCACTCAGCTCTGGGTCTTGAAACACTCCCCATTACTTGCTTTTCCTCCTACCTTGTAACTCTGTCTTTCCCAGCCTCTACTGCTGCCTTCTCTGAGTTCGTCCCAGGGTCCTAGGCTCAGATATAGTGTAGCTCAACCCTGCTACACAAAGAATCTCCTGAAAGCCTGTAAAACTGTCCATGCATGTTCTGTGAGTGACCTACCAAGAGAATAAACAATTTTAAAAATCCATTTCACATGCAGGGACTCTGAGTTCATCATTCTGGGTGGGTGGGGTCTGGGCCCCAATGCTCACTGCGTTTCCGGATGATTGTAATATGCAGCCTAGGCTGGGAACCACTGGCCTCAGCAAGCCAGTCATTCTCCAGGTGTCACAGACCCTCGGTGCTGACCCCAAAGGTCTGTCTTCAGTGCAGACCTCCCCCTGAGCTCCAGATTTAGTAATCCCACTGCACACGAGACATCTGGATGTGGAAAAGGCATCTTCACATCCCATGGGTGAAAGGGGGTTGGGGGAATGGAGACTCTGGTGTTCTTCCAGCATGTGTGTGGACACAGAATGCAAAGCCTGGAGGGATGCTAGAGCCATGGGGAGGAAGATTTCAGCTTACTCATTCATGCAAGCACTTCCTGATGGGTAAGGCCTTAGCAAGCTGAGGCCAAGAAGCAAGCAGTCAAGGTGCTGCTGCAGGCACCCCCACTCCCTACAGTGGCAAACCCAAGCCCAGTCTTTGGCAGCTCAACAAATCCCAGGACACACGGAAGGTCACCCAGAGAGTCAGGGACATGGCTAGAACCGACTCTGGGTGCCCAGCCTTCATTACAAATCTGAGCTGCTTTGTTTCATAGGGATTTCTGTGATATTCCAAGGGAACTGTGGGAAAGTCCTTGGAAACCACCAGGACTCTAGAGGCCTGGGCCTGGAGCCTCAGGAGTCTTGGCCACCAGAGGGCGCTGTGTCCCTGTCCAGGTCCAGTTGCGACCCAGGGGCTGCCTGTGCTGGGAGGCTTCCGAGGCCAAGGAATGGGAGCCAGGGGTCCTCTCTGCTGGAGGACTGCCAAGACCCCCAGTCCTGGAATGGTGGTTATCCTGGAATGGTGGTTCATACCTATAATCCCAGCTACTCGGGAGGCAGAGGCAGAAGAATCACTTGAACCTGGGAGGCGGAGGTTGCAACGAGCCAAGATCACACCACTGCACTCCAGCCTGGAAGACAGAGTGAGACTCCGTCTCAAAAAAAGAAAAAAAAAAAAAAAGTGTTTCAAGCAGGGGAACTGGCAAGTGGACAGGCCCTGAGGCAGGAATATGCTTGGTCTGCTGGAGGAAATGTGAGTGAGGAGATCAGGGTGGCTGGAGTGGAGGGAGCGAGTGGTAGGAGTCAGACCCAGTTTATTCATGTTCTGTAGGTCTTAAGGACTTTAGTTTTGAGTGCAATATGATCTCACTGGAATGCTAAAAGCTCAGAGTGACATGGTGGTGTGATTCTGGCTTTAAAAATATCACTTTGGCTGCTTCATGAAGACTCTGGAAGGGGCAAGGGTGAAAGCAGGGATACCCATTAGGAGACTGTTACAGGGACACAGGCACAAGATGGCAGTGGCTGGGACAACGGTGGAAGCAGCGGTTAGATGTGAACATGCTGAAGGTGGAATTTGCACAATCTGGGGGAGGACAGAAGAGAAAGGAAGGATAACTTCACCGTTTCTGCTGAACCAGTTGGATAAATGTTGGTGGCACTTCTTGAAGTCAGGAATGAGTTAGGGAGGTGGGAAAGGCACAAGGTGGGAAAGGCGGGCCATGATGGTCTGAGATACCTGGTACAGTGGTTCCCCAACCTTTTTGGCAGAAGGGACTGCGTTCATGGAAGACAATTTTTCCACGGACTGGCGGGGGTGGGGGTGGGGATGGCTTCAGGATGGTTCAAGTGCAGTACATTTATCATTAATGGAGTGATAAATGATAAATGTATCTTTTTTTTTTTTTGAGATGGAGTCTCGCTCTGTCACCCAAGCTGGAGTGCAGTGGAGCCATCTTGGCTCACTACAACCTCTGCCTCCCCGGTTCAAGTGATTCTCCTGCCTCAGCCTCCTGAGGAGCTGGGATTATATGCATGTGTCACCACGCCCAGCTAATTTTTCTATTTTTAGTAGAGACGAGGTTGCACCATGTTGGCCAGGATGGTCTTGAACTCCTGACCTCAAGTGATCCTCCCCCGCTTCAGCCTCCCAAAGTGCTGGGATTACAGGTACAGGCGTGAACCACCGCACCCGGCCCATTTATTATTAGATTCTCATAAGGAATGAGCAACCTCGATCCCTCTCATGCACAGTTCACAATAGGGTTCACGCTCCTATCGGAATCTAATGCTGCTGCTATATATACTCAGCTTCTCTGGCTTGCCGCTGCTCACCTGCTGTGCAGCCCAGTTCCTAACAGGCCACAAACAGGGGGTTGGGAACCCCGATCTAGTAAACATCTAGGCAGCGTTTTGGATAATGGAGTCTGGAGTTCCTGGGGAGAGGTCAGGCTGGCCATGAAACATGGGATGCCTTGGCATACAGGTGGTACTGAAAGCCACAGGACAGTATGGGGTCTTAGGGGGTGAGAATAAAGAGAGATGGCATCAGACGGCCAAAGCCAGAGGCAGAGGAAGATGGGGAGGGGCCAGTGGGGCAGGAAGAAGCTGTGAAGTCAGGGAAAAAGGGTGTTTCGGGGGACGAGAATCAACCTGGACCCATGCTGCCCCTAGGAAGGGCAAGATGAAACTGAACCACCACGGATTCCATGGCCCGATGGCCTCCAGGTCACAGGTGACCTTGAGAAGAAAGATCTCAGGGGACCGGTGTGGACAAGAGCCTGCCTGGCATGGCTTCAAGAGATAACTGAAGGAAAGCAAGTGGAGACACGATAAACAGACAACTCCCTGGAGGAATTTTACTCTCAAGAGGAGAATTAAAGGCTAGTAGCTGGAGAGGGATGTGGGGTCAAGAGAAGGTCTTTAACGATGAGAACTCTCACAGCGTTTTATGCAGAAGAGGGTGGGTGTGATGACTGTGGATAGAGAGGGGAGAACTGCAGCAACCATGTCCTAGGAGGAGCTGACGGGCCGGGACCACCAAGCGAGTGGAGGGTGGACGCTCCTTCCCTCACCCCGACACCCGCATGCTCTCAGTGTCCGCGCCGCGGGCCCTAGTGCCCAGGCTGAACGCGGGGCCGGGACTCTGAGGACGCCTCCCGCGGGGCGCAGTCCGCTCTGGCCAAGGTGGAGCGGGACGCGGCGCTTCCGACTGTGTGCGGGTCGGGTCGGGGTTGCAGGGATGCGAGCGAGGGCAAGGTCCGCAGGCCAGGGACCCCTGGCGTCCGCTCCTGCCCTGTGTTCCTGCCTTCGGTAGAGAGTTGCGCAAATCTAGCTTTAAACGCCCCAGTCCCCCTCAACTTCCCCACCTTATCTCCTCCCAGGCCCTCTGATTTAGAAGTCCTGCAGCCCCCGATAGTTGCATCTACGATACCGACCCTCGCAGCAGCCCTGCGAGACAAGTATGATCGTCCCATTTTTCGGAGTAGCAAACTAAGGTTCAGAGACGACTAGGGCCCAGGTCCGTCTGGTTTGCAGGTCCGCTTTCCCCTCCCTCCGCCAGCGGGCGGTGCATGGGACTGGGCGAGGCAGCTCCTCCCTAATGAGGCGACCTGCAGCCCCGGCCCCACCCCGACTCCGCCCCACTGCGGGGCCCTGGTCCGGGAGGCCTCTCAGCTCGCAGCCCGACGGGACTTGGTGATTGGGCGGGACGGAAGAGCTGGGTGGGGCTTTCCACCAACGGAGATCGTCTAGCGGGCGTGGTCACGACGAGGGCGTGGCCTGGTGCCCCGCCCCCTTCAGCGCGCTCAAAGTGGAGGGTGACTGCGGGGGCGGGGTCAGAACACTGGCGGCCGATCCCAACGCGGGTCCTTGGAGCCCGACGCCGAGCAGCGCACTGGCGGGGCCGAGCAGGTATCGACAACCGCGCGGGGCGTCTTGGGCTGGACCAGGCGGGCGCCTGAGGCCTGCTGAGGACCACAAAGGGCACTGGGGATCGCGGTCCAGGCTGTGCTTCCTCCCGCGGGCCCTGGCCCCTGCCTCCGCCCCCGCCCCCGCCTTCCTGCAGCGAAGCCGGCTGCGGCGGGGCCGATTGGCGCCTGCGCTGCTTCCTGCGGCCGGGGCCAGTCTAATGCATGGGGCCCGGGCGGGGGACTAGGGGGAAACTGAGTCACGTCGGTGTGGGAGCAGTTCTGTGTGGGAGGCACCACCCCCACTCGGCTCCGGGAAGGATCCCCCTCCAAGCTATGCTTTAGGGTCCCAGCCCCCACCTGTCTCCACAGGGGCCGCAACCCACTCCCGCCTTCCCCTTCTTCAGCACCCAGGGGTCCCGCCCTGGCTCCCAGCAGCCTCGACTGGTCCCGGAATGGCTGGAAGGATCCGCTGCAGCCGCCTCCCTCCCCTCCCCCTCGTGTCCCAAGCCCCCGTGTGCTCCCTACGCTGGCTCTCCGCACAGTGTCAGCTTACACGCCTTATATAGTCCGAGCAGGCTCCAGCCGCGGCCTGCCTGCCGGGACCTGGGGGCGGGGGAGAGGAGAGCCGGCCCCTGACTCACCCGGCCGCCCGAGGCTCCAGGCTGGCTTGCGGGGAGGCCGCGCCAGTTTAGTCCCTCGGCCCACCCCTGGTTGAAAAGAACCTCAAGCCTGGATTCAGGCACCCCTCACCGTTCCAGTCCCAAGGGAAGGGAGGCTGCTTCTGTCTTTCCAAAGTGAGGTCCGCCAGCAGCCCAGCCCAGCCTGACAAAATACCTGCCTACTATGGCTTGGGTGTGCTCAGGGGCTGCCCGTGCCTGCCTGGCCCCGGTCCAAGGCTGGTATCTTGAGTTGGGCCAGCCTGCCTGCCTGCCCGCCCACCATGCTGGCCACTCACCTTCTCTTCTCTCCTCTCCTCTCAGGAGCCGGCATCATGGATTCCTTCAAGGTAGTGCTGGAGGGGCCAGCACCTTGGGGCTTCCGGCTGCAAGGGGGCAAGGACTTCAATGTGCCCCTCTCCATTTCCCGGGTGAGCCTAGGTTTGGGGAGGGGGCTCCCCCAGCGGTCTTTGGGTGCTCAAGTCTCCAGAGGGTGATGGGGGGAGTCCTAACAGGAGCTGGTCAGGGGCCAGCAGGCCAGGACATGTCCAGGTCCGAGATGTAGTGGTACCTGCCCGCTGCAAGGACTCCCAATGAGGTGGATACTGGGAGGGAGCACCCAGGCTTCCCCAGTCCTGCACTGTACCCGATGCTGTTCTCCCAAGCTCCTGTGGCCACTTCTGAGGGCGGGAGGGAGGCTCATTGTGCAGGATGGGAGCCTGACATTTCCAGGAGGTATCTAAACTTGAGGTAGCAATGCTTGGAGCCAGGCCCCAGGCAGGGCACTGCGACTATAGGATTTCACTTCAGACGGACGCACTTCTGCCCAGGGAATAGCAGTCGTCATCCTGTTTTTCCAGATGAGAGAAGAACTCATGAAGAGGTGGAGGGGCTCGCTCATCGAGTCCATGTTGAAGCAGGGATTGGAATTGAAGCACGGGATGGTGTGCATTTATTGTGGGTAGAAGGGGTCTCTCCCCAGCCTATGTAAGGACCTGCATCCACCATTCCCATTCAGGATGTGGTGGCCTATGACCCCAAGCAGAAGTGTAGGACAGGGCTCCTCTCTAGGGGCTTAACTTCAGCTTCCAAGAGCCTGCCCTGGTGGGGGTGGAGCTGGAGGCTGGCTCCTCCCTGTAGCAGGGGGATTGCCTTATAAGCCCAAGAATGCAGCCCCATGCTGGGATGGCCAACAGTGGCTGCAGTCTGCAAAGCTGAAAAGGGCTGGCCTAGGCCTGGCCCCCTGAACCCCACTGGTGGGCCCCTCAGCTGGTCACCAGGCTGCAGCTCCAGCTGTATGGTCCAGTTGTGAGACACAACAAATTGTCTGCCCAGAGTGGGTGAGGCCAGCCTGTGGGCTGGCATCTCTGACTGGCCTGGGGGTCAGCAGGGGGTGGGGACTTCCTGCCCTTTATATCCGCCTGCCCAGAGAGGCCCACCCAGGCGTTGGGTGGGCAGGCAGCTGTTGTCAGGAAGCCCAGGGCAAGCCCAGCCTGGAGGGGCCCAGAGGGTTGTGGCCTGAGGAGGGAGTCAAGGTGGAGTCTGTCTGCAGGAGCTGGGCATGGGGGTTAGGGGAGGCTTTTCCCAGGGGTCCTTTCATGGTGGTCTCCGGGAACCTGCCCCGCCAGCAGGGTAGTGAAGGCAGTGGTCGCCCTACCGCACACATCCTCCTACACAGCCTCACACAGCTCTGAAAACCTACCCAGCGTCCTGCCCCCTGGGAAAGTGCTGGCCCAATGCATCTGGGGACCCTGAACCTCAGTTTCTTCCCTGATGGAGATGACTTTCAGATATGGCCTGTTGGGGGCACTCCCAGCTCCAGCTCCCTGGTCAGCATCCCCGGCATGTGGGTGGGGCCGGTAGCTGATCCCAGCCCTGGAGTTGGACCTGGGCCCACATGGGTGAGTGAGGTGGGCTTTTCAGAGTTAGGCCAGCCCCCTCCCCCTCCCCTGACCCCAGGATGGAGGGAGGTGGGAGGGGTGAGGGCTGGCCGTGGGCCCAGGCCTGGGTGATGAGGTAACGTCTGGGACTGGGGGGTTGGGCTGCTCAGGCTGACTCACCCCCACCTCATGCAGGGTCCAGCCCCCTGGCTTTTTCCCTCCTCGGCTCTTCTGGCCTTACCCTGCCCCTGGCCTGAGCCCCTCCCTGCCTCTGTCTCCAGCCACCCGCCCAGCGCTGTCTCCTGCTCTCCTGCCGCCCTCTCCATGCTCTGAACACCCCTCATCCTCTGTGCTTTCTGCCCTCCTCACTCTGGGAAGGGAAGCTGTTCCCGCCCCCTACCCCCTCTCCAGGAGTCAGCTAGCTGCTCCTGTGCACCCCAAGACCTCCATCTCGGGCTCAGCCCACACCTCCCAGGAGCCAGCCCTGTGGGCAGGGAGTGGCTGGGCCAGGTTTCCCTTCTACTGACTCACCATGACCTTGAGTAAGTCACTTCCCCTCTGGGGTGTCACTTCCTCACATACCGTATAAGGGGTTGATTTAGTTGGATTGAACTAAAGGTGAGGGAGGGGCTCAGGGTATCTCCAGGTGGGCTGACCCCTCGGTTGGGCCCCCATGCTCAGCAGAGGTGGCCCACAGTGCCTTAGGGTAAGGGACACTTCCTAGCCCTGCCTCTTACTAGCTGGGTGACTTGAGGCAAGTTGTTTAACTTCTCTGTGTATATTTTCTTTTTTTCTTTTTTCTTTTTTTTCGAGACGGAGTCTTGCTCCGTCAACCAGGCTGGAGTGCAGTGGCGCCATCTCGGCTCACTGCAAGCTCTGCCTCCCGGATTCACGCCATTCTCCTGCCTCAGCCTCCCGAGCAGCCAGGACTGCAGGCGCCCGCCACCACACCCGGCTGATTTTTTGTATTTTTAGTAGAGACGGGGTTTCACCGTATTAGCCAGGATGGTCTTGATCTCATGACCTGGTGATCCACCCACCTCGGCCTCCCAAAGTGCTGGGATTACAGGCGTGAGCTACCGCGCCCGGCCTCTGTGTACATTTTCAAGTGCAAAATGGGTAAAAATCCCTGATTACTCCACAGGGTTGTTGGAAGATTCAGTGTCAATATGTAGCATACTTGGTGCTCAATAAACAGAAGCAACTGTTCTTATTTAGCGAGTGAGGAAGGGGCCACTGAGCTCTCTTAGCCTTCTGACCTCCCACGCAAGCAAGAAATCATGTTGAGCCCAGCTCGCCTTTCTTTTCCTGGTGCTGTCAGGCTCTGTGTCTGGCTGCCCTGCCCTCTGACATCTCTCTGAAACCTCTTGCCTCCCTTTTCCCTGCCTCAGCTCAGTCTGTGCACTGGCCCACCTGAGGAGCCTCCTGGGGCCTCTGGCAGCCTGGACCCCCCAGATGCCCCCCACCCAGTGAAATTGTCTTCCAGCACTGCCTCACAAAAGCCTACTTACTGCAGTGCCAGGCCTCTTGCCAGATGGCTGGGTAGCCCCTTGGGCTCAGACCCAGTCAAGCTGTCCTGCCTGTGTTGCTGGGGCTGGCCTAGAGGCCTGGAAGGGGATTATCAGGGTCACCCCTCTCAGGGCCTGGGAGATACCCCATCCCAGACATTAAAACTGCCAGTGGCCCCTCTACTCTCAAAGCCAAGTCCTAGTTCCTTCTGGCATTCAAAGCCATCATAAGTGAACTCACCCGCTAGGCAGCACACCCCATTCTCCTTTACCGAGGCCCACAGCGTCCTCGAAGTCATTCTTGATGGTCTCAGCTCATCCTGGTGGCAGCCATTTCTCCCAGCCTACTGTCTCCTCTCATTGCCACAGGAACCAGGGACTCCCAGCTCAAGAGCCTGAAGGATTGGGGTTGGAGAAAGTTGGCAACTGAGGGCTTGGGAGTGACACCCATGTATGGCCTGTGAAGCCCCGGCTGTCACCTTAGGCCCCATTCAGGCAGTGTTCACAGGGAACCGGAAGATAACAGGGCCTGTTCTGGCTCTCAAAGGCTCCTAGGAGACCCCTGCAGATGGCCCCTGACAGGGTGCTGGGGGGTAAGAGGTCCGTAAGAGCCCCCGGTGGTTTCAGGGAGGAAGCCGCCCCCTGCATGGGTCAGACGGCATATCTGGTAGGTGGAGAGGCCTGGGCAGGAAGCCAGCAGGAGCCTCAAAAGGCAATGGTCCTCCTGAAAAACTTGGGCTTTAGCCTGAGCCTGGCTGTTTGTGGACATCATAGCAGTTTCTGGACTGTGGGGGAGGGTCATGGTGGTGAATAAATAAGCAGTGTGACTGAGGAAATTGTGAAGCTCGGGTGAGTGCCACCACCTGAGTTGCTTTAGTGTCCAGCAGCTGCCTAGATCTGTGTTGAATGAAGAGCTCTCTGGGTTCTGGAAGTGGGGCAGCTTTGGGTGGGGCAGCGTTACCACCATCAACCTGGCTTGGGTCTGCAGGGGCCAGGGCCTCAGTCACTTTGCTTCTCTCTCCATAGCTCACTCCTGGAGGCAAAGCGGCGCAGGCCGGAGTGGCCGTGGGTGACTGGGTGCTGAGCATCGATGGCGAGAACGCAGGGAGCCTCACACACATCGAAGCTCAGAACAAGATCCGGGCCTGCGGGGAGCGCCTCAGCCTGGGCCTCAGCAGGTATGCGGGTGGGCATGCATGGATGCGGGTGGGCATGCATGGGTGCGCGGGCGCTGGCAGAGGGGATCCCCGCGGGCTCAGCCCGCTGTCATGCTTTCCTTCTTCTCCAGGGCCCAGCCAGTTCAGAGCAAACCACAGAAGGTAGGAGGCAGGCCGAGACATCTGGGCGGCGGGCGGTGTGGGCTTGGACGGCCGGGCCTGCTCGCCCTCCTGGCACATTCTCGGTACCCCAATCCCTGGCCGGAAGTGGAGGGCAGAAACGAGCTAAGGCGGGCCTAGGGCCCTGGAGTTGAGTCAGGGGCTGCCGCACGGTCCTGGCACCACGCATGTCCGCCTGTCTGTCCGCCTGCCTGCCTCCCGCCATTGGCACTGCGTGCTCGCCCACACTCGGTCAGCCCTCGGTCCTGCGTGGACTGAGATCACCACTCCCAAATGGGCCCCTTGAAACCTGAGTTGTCCTCTCCCCTTAGCCTCCAGACAGATGTGGGGGGTGGGGGTGGGGGGCTGGAGCTGCCGCTGTCCTCTGGCGCAGGCGCCCCACTCCCACCCAGGTCCCCACCCTACCCCGCCCGCCCGCCCTGCCCGGCTCTGTCTCTGCCCAGGCCTCCGTCCCTGCCGCGGACCCCCCGCGGTACACCTTTGCACCCAGCGTCTCCCTCAACAAGACGGCCCGGCCCTTCGGGGCGCCCCCGCCCGCTGACATCGCCCTGCAGCAGAATGGGTACGTCGGCCCCTGCCCGCCCACGCCCGCGCCCACGCCCACGCTATCAGGCCCCCTGTGGTCCCACGCCCGCTGCCCGCTGCTGCTCAGTCTGTGCTGCGCCCCAGCCTGGCGGAACCGTGCGGCAGCGACCCCTGGTGGCCGGGGTGGGGCTGCAGGCACAGGGCCCCTCCCGAGGCTGTGGCGCCTTGCAGGGCACCGCCCTGGGGAGGGGTCTCTGAATGAGGCCGCGCCCTCCGCTGGCGGCTGGGGTTTGGGTTGTAGTGTCGGGCCAGCTGAGCCCCAGACACTCAGTGCCGCCTTGTCCCCGGCTGTTCTGACCCCTCCCCATCTTTCTTCCTCTCCTGTGTCTGTCCCTTTGTCCCTTTATCTGTCTATCTGTCTTATTTCCTTCACAGGTGCAGACCCTTGACAAGTCAGTGAGCCCCCTCTGCCTGTCCCTCTCTTCTTCCTTTTGGCACTCTGGGCGGCGGCCCCTCCCCACCCTGGCTGCCCTCCTCTCCACTTCGCCCTCCTGTCCTCTCACCCACCCGCCCAGCAGGGCTCCTGGCCTCACCTTTACCCACTCCCTCCCATCACTGTAACCCAAACCCACATACACCAAATCCTGGGAGGGGCTGCCCCCACTGCCCACCCCCAGTGTGGGGTTCTGAGCCACACCCTCCCCACAGACAGCCGCTTCGACCGCTGGTCCCAGACGCCAGCAAGCAGCGGCTGATGGAGAACACGGAGGACTGGCGGCCGCGGCCGGGGACAGGCCAGTCGCGTTCCTTTCGCATCCTTGCCCACCTCACAGGCACCGAGTTCAGTAAGTGCCAGCCCAGGGCAGGGGGTACTCTCCTGGCCCCCAGCCCAGTCGTGAGCCCTGACCCTCTGTCTCTCTTGGTCAATGCCTGCCTCTGCCCTCTCAGTGCAAGACCCGGATGAGGAGCACCTGAAAAAATCAAGGTACAGGGACGGGCATGAGCCCCTCTCCCACCTCCTGCCTCTTCCATTCCAGCTACTGCCCTATGTCTACTCCTGAGGCTCCCAGCTGGGGCTCTCCATTCTCCTTCCTTTTTTCCCTCCCTCCTTCCTTCTTTCATTCCTTCCTTCTTTCCCTCCCTCCTTCCTTCCCTCCTCCCTCCCTGCCTCCCTTCCATCTCTCTTTCCTTCCACTTCTTCCTCCCTCTCTCTCTGCCCCTCAGGGAAAAGTATGTCCTGGAGCTGCAGAGCCCACGCTACACCTGCCTCCGGGACTGGCACCACCAGCGCTCTGCCCACGTGCTCAACGTGCAGCCGTAGCCCGGCCCTCTCCAGCCGGCTGCCCTCTCTGCCTCCCTCTTTCTGTTCCTCCTGCCCAGGGCACCCCCTTAGTGCCTCCAGCTTCTGCCTACCTCACCCCCCACTTTCCTGCGCCTGGCCTGAGCCTCCTGCTGGCCTGGCCCTGGCTGCACGACTGGGTTCATCTGACACTGCCTTCCTTCTTTGCCCTATGGTACTGCTGTCTGCCAGGTCTGTGCTGCTTTGGGCCTGGAAATAAACATTCTCAGCCCTGCTTGCTCTGCCTCTGTTTTCTATCTTTGTGGACCTGGTTTGCATTTGGGGTGTGGGGGTGTTTCATGGTTTGGACTCAGTTTGGGCCCTGCCGTCCTCGTTTTCAGTGGGAGGGGGGTACCTGGCAAAGGGGCCCTGCCCTGCCATTGCAGATGGCTTCCTGGCATGAGGGGAGCCCCGAGAGCTGCCTCAGAAGCGGGAGCCCTGCTCCATCCCCAGCTATAGACAACACGCCAGCTACCTGGACGTTGCTATGAGAAGCTGCCCTTCCCATCCCTACCCCAATGGGACCTGGAGTCCAGCTCAGCAGTTTCCATGCCCCCAGGCATCTCCCGTGGGGCCAGCAGGACCCAGGTTGGGGGGTGGGGCCATGCCAGGAAGCTCAGCCATGCAGGGCCTTGAATGGCAGATCTTGCAGCCAGGTGCCCAGGACAGAAGCCCCAGCCCCAGCCTCATCTACACCCCAGGAGCCCTGGCCTGGTGAGAGGGAGTGGGCTCGGGCCTGGGCAAGGGTGGGCAGCCTCCAGGGCATGGGGGTGGTGGGCTTCTCTCAGCTCCCTGGGGCTCCACCCCCTGTCCTTTGGGGTCTGTGGGCACCCCTTTAGAGCCACTTTCCCCGGCCCCGGCAGGCCCTACCACCCCCAGCCCCACCAGCCGCCCGCCCTGGGCTGTGGACCCTGCGTTTGCCGAGCGCTACGCCCCGGACAAAACGAGCACAGTGCTGACCCGGCACAGCCAGCCGGCCACGCCCACGCCGCTGCAGAACCGCACCTCCATCGTGCAGGCAGCTGCCGGAGGGGTACCAGGAGGGGGCAGCAACAACGGCAAGACTCCTGTGTGTCACCAGTGCCACAAGGTCATCCGGTGGGTGTCCTGTTCCAACCCTGGCTTTCCCATCCTGCAGCCCAGCCCCACCTGTCTGCCCACCCATCTTGCCTCAGCTGCGACGCGGGGGAATAAGGATTCAGTTCCCAGCTGGAGTAGGAGTCGGGACCTGAGCTGGGTCCTCAGATTCTTAATCCCACGCTACCTACCCCAGCCTACCCACAACACTTGCTAGCAGCATCTGCCCTGGCGAAATGGCCAAAGGGCCAACCATAGGCTGAAGCTGTACCCCTACCTTTGCTGCTTTCTAGGCCAAGAGGGGCCTGCCCCTTCCAGTGCCTCTGCCCCCCACTCCTGCTCTCTGTCTCTCTCTGCTCTCAGAGCATACAGGCCTAGAGCCCCTCCCTCTGTGCACTGCCCCGTGGGGCCAAGCAGCATCAAACACCCCCCAGCATCAGCATGCTGGATTCTAGAGCCTTCTTAGTCCTCAGCCCTGGCCTGCTCTTGACTCTGTCACCCTTTTTTTTTTTTTTTTTGAGATGGAGTCTCACTCTGTCGCCCAGGTTGGCATACAGCGGCACAATCCCGGCTCACTGCAACCTCTGCCTCCTGGGTTCAAGGGATTCTCCTGCCTCAGCCTCCTGAGTAGCTGGGATTACAGGCACAGGCCACCACGCCTGGCTAATTTTGTATTTTCAGTAGAGACAAGATTTCACCATGTTGGCCAGACTGGTCTCGAACTCCTGACCTCAGGTGATCTCAGGCCTGCCTCAGCCTCCCAAAGTGCAGGGATTACAGGTGTGAGCCACCGCGCCCAACCAACTCTGTCAGCTCTTGCCAGGTAGATCAGGCAGGCCAGCAGGATAGGATGGTCCCAGGGTTTGCCCAGGGGCTCCTCAGCTTTCATGAGGCTCCAGTCGTCAGCCCTTCCTCCCGGGGTCCTCCCTGCTCTAAAATTGCCTCTCCTGTCACCAGCAGTTCAGTGTGACGGGCTGGCTCTGCAAGCTTCATGGCTGTCATGGTCACTTCCCAAGCCTGTCTTCTACCCTGTGTGGAAAATGGGGAGAATGAACTCTCCCTCCCAAGGCTTCCCGGTGGGTGGTCAGTCAACCTGCAGGGGACCAAGACCTCCACCTCCTGTGCATGTGCTCCCTCTCACTGCCCTCGCCTCCCGGCAGGGGCCGCTACCTGGTGGCGCTGGGCCACGCGTACCACCCTGAGGAGTTTGTTTGTAGCCAGTGTGGGAAGGTCTTGGAAGAGGGTGGCTTCTTCGAGGAGAAGGGCGCCATCTTCTGCCCGCCATGCTATGACGTGCGCTACGCACCCAGCTGTGCCAAATGCAAGAAGAAGATTACAGGCGTGAGTAGGGCTGGCTGGCGGGGAGGCGGGCCCAAGCCTGTCAGTGGGAAGGAGGGCTGCTGGGCAACCCTCAGGCTGGGGGTCTCCCCGAGTGAGCCCTCCAGGTCCTTACCAGCCTGTATAGGCTACGGTACTGGCCTCACCCTGCATTAGTCAGGATGCTGTTAACAAATGACCATGTTCCTGCTCAGAAGCCACCCAAGGCTGCAAAGAGCATGAGGACCAAGCCTGGAGAAGCTCTGGGCCCTCATGACTCCCACTTTGGGCTCTCCCTGCCCTGGTGAAACGGTAGAAGGGCCAGCTTTACATGCTGAAGCTGCTCTGTCTCATGCTTCCTCCTTATTTCTGGATCCAGAGCCAGGGCTGCCAGGGGTAGCCAGAGAGCTCTGTGATGGTGCTGTTCATATCAGTGAGGTTTTACCTTGACCACAAGTAGTGGGAAACTCAAAATAATGGTAGATTATTCCTCGCCTAAAAACATCTAGGGGTGGGTGGTCTGGGACTGGTCTGGTGGACCCAGGCTCCGCCTTGTTGCTTGACTGTTCACAGCACCTGCTTACTTACCACTCATAGAGAAAGATGATACTTCAGCCTCTGCCAAAATGCCCACCTTCCAGCCAGCAGGAAGTTGGAAGGGGAAGAAAGGGGACAGAGCTCCATGGCGTCCATCCTTAGAGGATGCTGCCACCTGACTCTCTGCTTCCATCCCATTGGTCAGAACTCAGTCACATGACCACACCCAGTGGCAAGGGAGGCTGGGAAATATGGTCTTTATTTTAGTTACCCATGTGTCCAGCAAAATTGGGGGTTCCATCAGTAGGCAAGAAGGGGAGAATGGCTGGGTGCAGTGGCTCACGCCTGTAATCCCAGCACTTTGGGAGGCCAAGGCAGGTAGATCACGAGGTCAGGAGATCAAGACCATCCTGGCTAACACCGTGAAACCCCGTCTCTACTAAAAATACAAAAAATTGGCCGGGCGTGCTGGCGGGCGCCTGTAGTCCCAGCTACTCAGGAGGCTGAGGCAGGAGAATGGCGTGAACCTGGGAGGCGGAGCTTGCAGTGAGCCAAGATTGCACCACTGCACTCCAGCCTGGGCGACAGAGCGAGACTCCGTCTCAAAAGAAAAAAAAGGGCCGGGCGCGGTGGCTCAAGCCTGTAATCCCAGCACTTTGGGAGGCCGAGACGGGCGGATCACGAGGTCAGGAGATCGAGACCATCCTGGCTAACACGGTGAAACCCCGTCTCTACTAAAAATACAAAAACTAGCCGGGCGAGGTGGCGGGCGCCTGTAGTCCCAGCTACTTGGGAGGCTGAGGCAGGAGAATGGCGTAAACCCAGGAGGCGGAGCTTGCAGTGAGCTGAGATCTGGCCACTACACTCCAGTCCGGGCGACAGAGCGAGACTCCGCCTCAAAAAAAAAAAAAAAAAAGAAAAAAAAAAGAGAGAAATCTGCCTACCAGCCTTGGGCTCCCACCCTACCAACCCACACTCCTGGTAGAGCCCCGTCTCCCACCAGCTCAATGCCCAAGTTCCTTCACTGTGACCTTGTCTGCTCCTATACAACAAGCAACACCAGACAGTGAGAAGAGCCAGCCAGACATGGGCACAAAATCTGTTTCTGTGATCTATTGGCTGTGTGAGCAGGGGATAGTTGCTTTCTCTGGACCTCACTAAAGAGAAGGGTGGCACTGTGCTAGGGCCAGCACGGTTGCAAGGTAGATGTAAGATGGGGTACAGGTGTTGTGGAGGGCAGAAATGCGCCATCTGAAAGCTACGTGTCACCCACACGTAACGTCTTGTTTGGCCTACACTATTTCATTTTAAAATCAGTAGCCAACAATTTAAAATCAGAAGATTTGCCTGATGCAGTGGCTCATGCCTGTAATCCCAGCACTTTGGGATGCCAAGGTGGGAGGATTGCTTGAGCCCAGGAGTTCAAGACCAGCATGGACCTCTGTTTCTACAAAAAAAAAATTAGAAAATTAGCCGAGTGTGGTGGTGTGCACCTGTGGTCCCAGCTACTTAGGAGGCAGAGTGAAAGTGAAATCTCCTGCTTTTTATTTCTTTATGTATAATGATAGGGTCTTGCTCTGTTGCCCAGGCTGTAGTACAGTGGCATGATCACTGCTCACTGCAGCCTTGATCTCCTGGGCTCAGAGGATCCTCCCACCTCAGCCTCCCAAATAGCTAGGACTAGAGGTGCCCACCAGCATGCTCAGCAGATTTTTAAATATTTTTGTAGAGATGAGGTTTTGCTATGTTGCCCAGGCTGGTCTTGAACTCCTAGCCTCGAGCAATCCTCCCACTCTGACCTCCCAAAGCACTGGGATTACAGACGTGAACCACTGTGCCCAACGGATTTCACTTTAACACCTAGATCTCAGCCTGAGCCAGGCAGGCATTCCTGAATGAACCAGTAGCACTGTTGCCAGAAGAAGAGGTGCTCCTCTGTATGACACAGTCCCCACGTGGCCCTTGCAGGGATTGGATCTGGGATCCCTGGATTTAAACTCAGGGCCATCCTCATAACAGCCTCACAAGGCTGGGATTAGCTTCCCAGTTCACAAGGAAGAAACCAAGACTTGAGAAGGTCAAGGTCTGCCCAAACCACAGATCTCGGAGCCTCATGCCGCCTTGAGGCCCCATGCGGCCCTCTGCCTGCTTCAGAGGTGAATACTGCTGGCCCTGGCTGGCCCCAAGGCTCCTAGGGAACAGCCCAGCCCAGGGAGAGCTCAGCGCCTTGTGTCTCTGCCCCCTCCCACCTCCTGCGGAGCGCAGTCAACTCACCCACAAAGGGCCAGGCACTGTGGGGCTAGATCAGCTAACAAAACAGTTGATGCTTCATGCCCTTCTGGGCCTTACGTTTTGGCTGGAAGAAGAGGGGAGAGGCAGACAGTAAGCAATAAGCACAATAAGTAGGTTGTCTGGAAGTAATGTTAGATCACATTATGGAAAACAGGAAAGAGTAGAGCAAGAAGTGCTTGGGCGTGGTGTAGGGAAGGCAGCTGGCTGCTACTCGTGTGGTCAGGGTGGGACCTCGTGGAGAAGACTGCATTCGAGCAGAAACTTGAAGAGGGTGAGGGGTGAGCCTTGAGATACCCGGGGCAGAGCAGTCCAGGCAGAGAGGACAGCCAGTGTCAAGCCCAGGACAGGAGCGTGCCGGGTGTGCCAATTTCAGGCAAGAGGCCAGTGTGCAGAGGCAAGGTGAGAACGCAAAGGAGAGCAGTGGGGGAGACGGGTGGGAACGAGGTCAGACCTGCTGGCCTCCGGCGTCTGCATGGGGCTTGGTTCTTGCTGGGAAAAATGGGAAGTGGTAAGGGGTTTCATGCAGGGGGATACAGCCTGTCTCGGGTTGCAGGGGCCTGCTGCGGCAGCTGGGATCAGAGGGAGGAGCTGTAGGCCAGTTGTGTGATCCCAGGGGCCAGATCGCTGTGGCTCACCTCGCATCAGGGAGGCTGTGAGAAGCACTCAGAATCTGGATATGCCTTGGGGGTGGGCCCCACTGGATTTCCTGGTGGACCTGGTGTGGGGTGTGGGGTGTGAGAGGAGGGTGTGTTTGGCTGCAGCAAACGGGAGAATGGAGTTGCCATCCGTGTTATGGGGATGCCTGTGGGAGGAGAGGTTTGGGGTGAGGGGATCAGGAACTGAGTACTGGACATGGCAGGTCTGAAGGCGCAGTGGATGTCCACTCAGAGACCTTGGAGTTGGAGATGGAGGCATGGGAGTCCTGAATGGTTAGATGTAGCATTTACTATGAGAAGGAACAGGGCCCGCGGCCAGCTGTCCTGTGTTCCCGTGACCCAGGGGAGGGTGGGAGGGGCCTGAGCCTGCCGAGTGACTGGCACCTCCTTCCAGGAGATCATGCATGCCCTGAAGATGACCTGGCACGTGCACTGCTTCACCTGTGCCGCCTGCAAGACGCCCATCCGGAACAGGGCCTTCTACATGGAGGAGGGCGTGCCCTACTGCGAGCGAGGTACCCGCTGGCCAATGAGGGTGAGGAGGGATGGTGCATGGGGCAGGCATGAATCCAGGTCCCCTTCCTCTCTGCTCCCATCCTCAGACTATGAGAAGATGTTTGGCACGAAATGCCATGGCTGTGACTTCAAGATCGACGCTGGGGACCGCTTCCTGGAAGCGCTGGGCTTCAGCTGGCATGACACCTGCTTCGTCTGTGCGGTGAGAGCCCCGAGCCTTGGCCTCAGCCCCAAGTCCACCGGCCCTCTGTTCGTTGCCTGGGGGATGCAGGAGAAGCTGGGAAGGGGCCTCTATTGCTGCCCCCAACCCCATGTGACTGGGCCTTTGCTGTCCTTAGATATGTCAGATCAACCTGGAAGGAAAGACCTTCTACTCCAAGAAGGACAGGCCCCTCTGCAAGAGCCATGCCTTCTCCCATGTGTGAGCCCCTCCTGCCCACAGCTGCCGCGGCGGCCCCCTGGAGTCATGGCCCGGCATTTCTGGGTAGGGCTGGCAATGGTTGCCTTAACCCTGGCTCCTGGCCCGAGCCTGGGGTTCCCCGGGCCCTACCCCACCCGCCTTATCCTCCCACCCCACTCCCTCCACCACCACAGCACACCGGTGCTGGCCACACCGGCCCCCTTTCACCTCCAGTGCCACAATAAACCTGGACCCAGCTGTGTCTTGTGTGCCGTTCCCCTGTGCACCCGGAGGGGTAGAACTTGAGTCACGTGGCAGGGTAGAGCGTAAGATGGATTCCTTGGGCTGGCCATCTTGGTGGTCCTCATGATGTGGACATGGCAGGCTCATGGTTAGTGGAAGAGGTACAGGCGGACCCCATGTGCCAGGCCTGGTGCCCACAGACATGAGGGACGCCACTGGTCTGGCCTGGCTTGGAGGTTAGAGACGGGTAGTTAGGATGGGCGTGGTGGATCACGCCTGTAATCCCAGCACTTTGGGAGGCCAAGGCGGGCAGATCACTTGAGGTCAGGAGTTTGAGACCACTCTGGCTGACATGGAGAAACAACGTCTCTGGTAAAAATACAAAAATTAGCTGAATGTGGTGGGGCGTGCCTGTAATCCCAGCTACTCAGGAGGCTAAGGTGGGAAAATCGCTTGAACCCGGGAGGTGAAGAGTGCAGTGAGCTGAGATCATACCGCTGTGCTCGAGCCTGGGTGGCAGAGTGAGACCCTGCCTCAAAAAAAAAAAAAAAAACCAGAAGGGTAGTCGTAGTTGGGGGTGGATCTGCAGAGATACGGGGTGGAAAACAGCAATGGCCACAGCAAAGGCCTGGAGGGGCCAACTGCCATCCAAACAGAAGAAGATGGGACTGGAGAGGGTAGCCTTTAGGTCCTGGGAGGCCACAAGTGCCAGACAGTAGAGCTGGGGCTGTCTCTTGAGGTCAGGGCAGGGCACAACACAGCAGAGTTTGAAATAGATTTGTGTTGTTTTCTAGAAAGAGGCCCCAGGACACTGAGGGGGTACAGGAGGGAGGCTGGGAGGAAGAGTTGCAGCAGTGGCCTAGGGGCGGAGGCCAGGCACGGGAGGGGCAGAGGGTAATATGGCAGAGATGGGACCTAGTGACAGGTCCAGGGGATGAGGGATGGGGAAGGACAGCAGCTTTGCCAGGCATCTAGCCTATACCAGACATGCTCGCGTCTCCCGTGAACCTCCTAGCAACCTTGCACCATGTCTGTAATCACCTATTTCATTTTTTCTTTTTCATTTTAATTTTTTTTGTTGTTGTCGTTTTTAAGAGACAGAATCTCCCTAGGTTTCCCAGGCTGGTTTCAAACTCCTGGGCTCGAGCAGTTCTTCCTCCTCAGCCCCAAAGTGCTGACATTACAGGTGTGAACCACCACGCCTGGCCCAATTATTTTCTACGTGAGGCACAGAAAGGTTGGGAGACTTGAACAAAGTCAACGCTGTCATTGAGCTATGAGCCAGACTAGAATCCAGGCCTGAAGCTGGGTGCGCTGTCCCAGGACTGGCTGGCACTGAGTACCATTTGCCAGCGAGCATCTCTGGGATGCTGACTTCTGCCCGGTACCTGGAGGACTGTAGGCCTTGGTGGTGGCACCGTCACTCCGGGGCTTCCTGCCTCCCACTGATGCTCTCACCACCCTAGAGGGACTGTCACCTCTCCTGTCCCAAGCCTGGACTGGAAAGACTGAAGAGAAGCCTTAAGTAGGCCAGGACAACTCAGTGTGCCATGGCTGCTCGTCCTTCAGGGGTCCTTGGCATAAGGACTTACAACACATCTGTAAGTCTTCTCAACAGGCCCTTGGCCCAGTCCCCTTTAAGAGACAAGAAGGGCTGGGCAGGGTGACTCACACCTCTAATCCCAGCACTTTGGAAGGCTGAGGCTGGAGAAGGGATCCAGCCTAGGAGTTCAGGACCACCCTGGGCAACATGGTGAGACATGTTTTGTTTTTTTGAGATGGAGCCTTGCTCTGTCACCCAGGCTAGAGTGCAGTGGTGCAATCTTGGCCCACTGCAACCTCCGCCTCCCGGGTTCAAGCGATTCCCCTGTAGCTAGGACTACAGGCGTGCACCACCACGCCCAGCTAATTTTTTTGTATGTTAGTAGAGACAAGGTTTCACCATGTTAGCCAGGATGGTCTTGATCTCCTGACCTTGTGATCTGCCCGCCTCGGTCTCCCAAAGTGCTGGGATTACAGGTGTGAACCACTGCGCCCAGCCTGGCGAGACCCAGTTTCTACAAAATATTAAAAAATTAGAAGCCAGGGCTGGGCACAGTGGCTCATGCCTGTAATCCCAACACTTTGGGAGGTCAAGGCAGATGGATCGCCCAAGGTCAGGAGTTCCAGACCAGACTGGCCAACATGGTAAAGCCCCGTCTCTATTAAAAATACAAAAATTAGCCACGCCTCAGCTACTCAGGCGGCTGAGGCAGGAGAATCGCTTAAACCCAGGAGGCTGAGGTTGCAGTGAGCTGAGACTGTGCCACTGCACTCCAGCCTAGGCAACAGAGTGAGACTGTCTCAAAAAAAAAAAAAAAAAAAAAAAAACAAATATACACACACACACACACATCAGAGGCCAGGCGTGGTGGCTCATGCCTGTAATCCCAGCGTTTTGGGAGGCCAAGGTGGGCAGATCACCTGAGGTCCATAGTTTGAGACCAGCCTGGCCAACACGGTGAAACCCTGTCTCTACTAAAAATACAAAAATTAGCCAGGTGTGGTGGTGCATGCCTGTAATCCCAGCCACTCCGAAGGCTGAGGCAGGAGAATCCCTGGAACCCAGGAGACAGGTTGCAGTGAGCCAAGACTGCGCCATTACACTCCAGCCTGGGCAACAGAGCAAGACTGTCTCAAAAAAAAAAAAAAAAAAAAAAAAAAAAAATCAGCTTGGCCTAATGGTGCATTCTTGCGGTCCCAGCTACTTGGGAAGCTGAGGTGGGAGGATCACTTGAGCCCAGGAGGTTGAGGCAGCAGTAAGCTGCACTCCAGCCTAAGCAACAAAGCGAGACCCTGTCGCTAAAAAAAAAAGGAAGAGAGAGATGAGAAGGGTCTCTGCTGTGTTTTCTCTTGGAACCCTGGAGAATGAGTGCAAAGCTTCGTGTGTTATTTTCATGTTTTTTTATTTTCTGCCCGCCTCAGCCTCCCAAAGTCCTGGGATTACAGGCGTGAACCACTGCGCCTGGCCTCGTTTGATTCTCATGTCTTGCCGGACGGAGTGCCTGTATGTCAGTGCCTGGCGTATAGTGGATGCTCAGTAAGTGTTTGTTGAACGAGGCGCCTGTGGGACATTTAGGAGACACATTCAGGAAACAGCTGAAGATTCAAGTCTGGATTCACCTCCGCTTCAATTCGGGAATGAATCTGAGACAGGCTCAGGGCAGTCAACATACATGCTGGTCACTGCGGCCTAGGGAGAGCCGGGAGCGGGGCCCACACAGGGAGCATCCGGAGTCAAGCAGGTGGGATGTGGTTTTCTTTTGACCTGGACATCCTTCGCATGTTAACCAGAGAGTGGCTTTCACTTCCACAAGGAAATGTGCTCTCTCCCAGTTCTCTTAAACTGTGAAGCCCTCTCAGTCCATCCTTGGTTCCCATGGATACAAGCAAGAAGGGCACAAGGATGGATGGTAACTGCAGCCGGGAGCCCGTCTGGGAACGCCAAGCAGTGCAGCCAGATCTGCCAGTTTATCGACAGCGTCCAGAGGTTCAGATCTGTGTGTGAGATCTGGTGTTTGAATATTGGCAACTACATTAGATTTTTTTTTAATCCTATTAGAAAAATAACTAATGTGGGCCAAATCCAGCATGAGGACAGCCAGGGCCCAGCATAGTGAGGAGGTGAGACGCCAGAACGCCAGCATCACAGCAGTGGGCAGGGACAGCATGGCCAGGGCGGGAGGACGACGACCTCCAGGGAAGGTGCAGGGAAGCCCAGACAGGCAAGAGCATGTCAAGAAGCTGCCAACAGTGTCAATCGGGCAGATAAGGCCGAGGAGTCCCTCGTGGCATTTCACAACAAGGTGACATTTGCCAGATCAGTTTAGCCGAGCTGGGGCGGCTGCCAGGGTTAAAGAGGAACAAGGCGGGAGGGTGGGGAGGATGTGGAAGGGGAGAGTGCAGACAGCTCTTTTAAGAGACTTGGCTGTGGCGGGCCAAGAGGACCGCCAGGCTCAGCTGAGAGACCAGGGTATGGGTGGCTGAAGGGGCTTGGGAAGCATCTGCTGGAGGATGGTGGTAGAAGATGGGAGAAGTTGGGAGGGGGCTGTAAGGAGACAGTGGGGTGGAGGGCAGGGGCATATGCGGAACCGTGGAGCCAGGGCTAGCCTAGAGTGGGGCAGGAGCAGGTACCAGGCACCTCCTTGAAATAACCACCCTCACTCTGTAGGTGTGATGCAATCACATGTCATTTAATCATCATAACACCTTTGAGAATACATTATTAAAGGCATGTTTCAGATGAGGGTACTGAGGCTCAGAGAAGAACAGTGACTTGTACAGAGTCACCCAGGAATGGCCTGGCCTGCCACTCCAAAGATCAAAGGCCAGAGTGTTCCCCGCTGACCCGCCAGCACTCCCCAGCTCCTGTCATGCGTCCCCCATCACCTGGGCTCCTATCCAGACTTTGCCACTCCACCAGCTGTGTGCCTTTGGGCAAGACACTGCCCCTCTTTGAGCCTTGGCTTTCCCATCTGTAAAGTAATAGCATCTGGGCACAGTGGCTCACACCTGTAATCCCAGCACTTTGGAAGGCCGAGATGGGCGGATCACCTGAGGTCAGGAGTTCAAGACCAGCCTGCCCAACGTGGTGAAACCTCATCTCTACTAAAAATACAAAAATTAGCCAGGCGTGGTGGCGGGCACCTATAATCCCAGCTACTCAGGAGTCTGAGGCAGGAGAATTGCTTGAACCCAGGAGGCAGAGGTTGTGGTGAGCCGAGATTGCGCCACTGCACTCCAGCCTGGGTGACAAGAGTGAGACTCTGTCTCAAAAAAATAATAATAGCAACCACAAGCTGCAAAGATCACAGTGTTCCAAAGCTGGGGTGCAAGGCTGTGCGGGTGGAGGCCATGGGGACTGGGAAGTGAATGTCCTCGTGCCAGGCAGGGAAGCCCATTAGCACCCTTGGAGGGGGCAGAGACCATGGCAGGGGGCCGCGTGGGCAACTGGAGAGGCAGCAGGCAAGCTCACCACAACCTCTGCCTCCTGGGTTCAAGCAATTCCCAACTCAGAACTGCTTGAGCTCATTTGGATCAGCAGGGAGGGAGGCGGTAGAGGGCGAGGGACCGTTTTGCCGGAGTATGGCGGCAGGCACTCATGATTCTGCTACTGCCTCTTCAGTGCGGGGCCCCACATGGCCTTGGTACACACATAAGGTACACGCCATCCTCGGATTCTCCACGCGGCCCTGTTACAGGAAGGGAGCTGAGGCCCTGGCTAAAGGGCTGGCCGCAGGTCAACCTTTGAACTCGAGTCTGCCTAAATCCAAAGCTGACCCTGAGAGTGGAAGAAGAACCCCTCCCAACTGAGGCCTTAAAGGAAGGAGGGGAGGGGACCAGGGATCCGGGGGTCATGGTGGAACAAGAACAAGCTCGCTGACTGAGAGCCTGGGGGAACTCAGAAAACCAGCACCAGCCGCCTGGGAGATTGTGCAGGGGGAGCCGCTTCCGAGCCAGTAAGGACCCCAGGACCAGCCTGGCCTCTCCTGCTCAGGTTTTGGGGGTACTGGAAGACCAGCTGAGATTTCACCCATGTCTCTTGCCACTGACAAAATGACCACTACTTGGGTACCAGGCAGATTAGGTAGGTCTCTTGGCTGCAATTCAAGCTAGTTTAAGCAAAACTGGGGATAACTGAACTGAAAAAGTGAATGGTTTCAAATCTGGCTGGATCCAGGTACCCATGGCGGCTACCGGGACCCTCTCTCATGCTCTCCATCTCTCCGCTCTGCTGTCCTCAGTGCTGGCTTCATTTTCAGAAGGCCCTCCCCACTATTGGCAAGGATGGCCGCCAGCAGCTCCAGGACCATACCTGGCCAGCTCAGCAGCCCCAGTGGACAGAGGGAGCCTTTCTTTTCTTTTCTCTCTCTCTTCTTTTTTTTTCGAGATGGCGTCTCACCCTGTGGCCCAGGCTGGAGTGCAATGGTGTGATCTCAGCTCACTGCAACCTCCACCTCTCAGATTCAAGCACTTCTCCTGCCTCAGCTTCCTGAGTAGCTGGGACTACAGGCATGTGCCACCACACCCAGTTAATTTTTGTATTTTTAGCAGAGACAAGGTTTCACTATGTTGGCCAGGATGATCTTGATCTCTTGACCTCGTGATCTGCTCGCCTTGGCCTCCCAAAGTGTTGGGATTACAAGCATGAGCCACCGTGCTCAGCAAGGGAGGCTTTCTTTTTTGTTGTTGTTTTGTTTTTGAGACAGAGTCTCGCTCTGTCTCCCAGGCTGGAGTGCAGTGGTGCAATCCTGGCTCACTGCAAGCTCCGCCTCCCGGGTCACGCCATTCTCCTGCCTCCGCCTCCTGAGTAGCTGGGACTACAGGCGCCCGCCACCACACCCGGCCAATTTTGTTTTTGTATTTTTTTTTTGAGACGGAGTCTCGCTCTGTCGCCCAGGCTGGAGTGCAGTGGCACGATCTCGGCTCACTTGCAGTGAGCCGGGTTTACGCCATTCTGCCTCCCGGGTTTACGCCATTCTGCCTCCCGGGTTTACGCCATTCTCCTGCCTCAGCCTCCCAAGTAGCTGGGACTACAGGCGCCCGCCACGTCGCCCGGTTAGTTTTTTGTATTTTTTAGTAGAGACGGGGTTTCACCGTGTTAGCCAGGATGGTCTCGATCTCCTGACCTCGTGATCCACCCGTCTCGGCCTCCCAAAGTGCTGGGATTACAGGCTTGAGCCACCGTGCCCGGCCTTGTTTTTGTATTTTTAATAGAGATGGAGTTTCACCGTGTTAGCCAGGATGGCCTCGAACTCCTGACCTCGTGATCCGCCCACCTCGGCCTCCCAAAGTGTTGGGATTACAGGCGTGAGCCACCGCGCCCGGCCGCAAGGGAGCCTTTCTTAATGGCACCAGCGAAAGTCCCAGGGCCCATGCCCATTGGACTAACTTGGGTCATGTGTCTGTCTCTGAAGTAGTCAGTGGGTCTGACCCTTCCTGGCTTGGATGACATACTCCGGTTTAGAGCTGAAAGTGGAAAATCTGCCAGAAAATGGGATGTGGAACAGGCCTGGCAGGGATGTCCATGGCACTTCCTCCCCTCATGCCCAGGGCCCTGCCCCTGACTCCACTCCCAGACCTCAGAGCTGGAGCGCCTGGAACTTCTGACCAGACTCCAGCCCACTTCACCCCTGCATGCAGAAATAGGGGTGCTACAATGGAGGGTATGTGGGGTGCTGAAATGACCTGGGACAGACCTGGGTTCCCATTCAGACTTTGCCACTCACCAGCTGTGTGTCTCCGGGCAAGTCACTGAGTCTCTGGGCCTCGGTTTTCCCACCTGTAAAATAATAATAATAACAATCAACACACTGACAGCACCTACTA
Organism: Rhinopithecus roxellana; assembly: GCF_007565055.1. NCBI lineage: Eukaryota > Metazoa > Chordata > Mammalia > Primates > Cercopithecidae > Rhinopithecus > Rhinopithecus roxellana. The sequence goes on from NC_044551.1 coordinate 170,500,807, forward strand.
TGTACTGTTCCCATTTTAATCACTTTCTAGATACTTTTTGAAAATCCTCAAACTGACCCTAGGAGGTAGGTACGGTCACTATCATCCCCAGATTATAGCTGAAGATGAGTGATTCAAGATAGGTCAGGCAGCAAGCTCAAGGTCACACTATTAGCAATAGACTCCTCAGGAGCAGAGCTAACGTGAATGAACGTGGCTGGCCCGGCGCCAGGGGCAGATACCTGGGGAGAGCCATGTGCTTTGTGGAAGGGGCAATCTGAATGTGTGCTTGGTGGGATCTTGCAGAGGTTGGAAGAGGCCAGAGGAGACTCCACCAGCTCTTGCTGAAAAAGTCTTGCAGCCTCTCCTCAGCCCTAAAACCTTCCCTGAGAGGTGTGGGGGAGCACAGAACAGGAAGGTGGGGGTGGAGGGAGGAGGGCGGGGCTATGAGGAGGAAGGGAGGGGGTTCTCCTTTCTAAGCCTCCATCCAGGCCCATTGTATTCTCACAACAGGTTATCAAAAGGAAACTCAGAGAGGGGAAGTGTTTCAGCCAAGGTCACACAGCAAAGGCCCGGTTTCTGGATCTCAGTCCTCCCTTGTCTCGTCTTTTCCACTCTGGGGATCCAGAAGTCATTGAAGTCATTGGCCCAGCCTCCCAGTGTGTGTGTGGGGAGCTTATGCTCTGGGGGTGGGAGAGACCGACCTGTCAGCGACTTGAAGGGTGATCGGTTTGGGGGTGGTAGACACGAAGTCCTGATGGGAGGAACCCACCAGCCGCCCACCCACCAAGGCTGAGTGTGTGGGCCTCAGGGGCAACGGCAGCTGAAAGGAGGCAGGTTCTCAGAGAACAGTGACCAGTGGCCACCCACGCCCCCGGTCAGGGCAACTGAGAACTATGGGTCCACTGAATTTGGCAAGTCAGGGGTCACTGGTGACCTTAGCCAGAGCAGTGCCAGAGAAAATGCAGGGAGGAGGAGACAGAGGACAGATGTCTGTCTGCATCCTATAGAAATGAGGAGATGAAGATAACATGGAAGGGTGATGGGTGCAGAGACCAGAGGAGTGGGCTCTAGGGCATGCCAGCAGGGAACACCCTTGCTTCCCTGAAAATAGGGAAAACTGAGTGCAGGGTGTATAGGAACTCTCTATACTATCTTTGTAACTTTTCTGTAAATCTAACACTGTTCTAAAATAGAAAGTTTATTTAAAAATGTTGATGGCAAGAGGTGAGAGTGGGCGTGGCTGGAGAGTTTGTAGGTGGGTGGTGGGGAGGCAGAAATTTTAGGAAGGAAGAGCTTAGATGCATTTAGGGCTTCTGTTTTTTGGATGCAAAATTGAGTGTGCAGGAGGCTGGGGGGTGGGGGGATGGGGGTTGGTGAGGAGCTGTGAGCTAGGACAAGTCAAAGGAAGTTGGAAGAGGCTGAGGCCACAGATGCTCATGGCCAGCCATCTGTCTGCCCCTCCCCGGCTCCCTCCTCCCCAGAATTCTGCTCTTCATGCCTCAGGGTGGGGGATGGCTGAAGTCCTGTCCCCCATGGCTCTCCCCACTTCCCTTTCCCACCCTGTGTCACCCACTCCCTTAGGGATCCCCACTGCATGCCAACCACACCTACTGGCCAGTTAGTCTAGGGCACAGGGCCTGGGTCTCTCCCTGCCTGGGCCTCACTCTAGTGGGGGCCATGGAGAAACTGCCACGGCCAGTGGTCCCTAGACATAGTGGGCACTGACTTCCCAAGGCAGCGACTGTGAACATTTTGAGTTGTTTTTTTTTTTTTTTTTTTTTTTTTGAGACGGAGTCTTGCTCTGTCGCCTGGGCTGGAGTGCAGTGGCGGGATCTCAGCTTGCTGCAAGCTCCGCCTCCCGGGTTTACGCGATTCTCCTGCCTCAGCCTCCCGAGTAGCTGGGACTACAGGCGGCAGCCACCTCGCCCGGCTAGCTTTTTGTATTTTTCAGTAGAGACGGGGTTTCACCGTGTTAGCCAGGATGGTCTCAAACTCCTGACCTCGTGATCCGCCCGTCTCGGCCTCCCAAAGTGCTGGGATTACAGGCTTGAGCCACCGCGCCCGGCCACATTTTGAGTTTTAAGAGGGTTCTCCCAACTCCAGAGCACCAGGAACCACTGCCACATAGGCAGCACTGCTCTCCTCTTGGCATAACCAGTTACCCAACGCAGAACTCGGAGGCCCGGCTAGAACCACCTCCTCCTCCGTGGTGCGGATGGGACCAGGTGAAGTTTGCTCAGGGAGGTCGAGGTTGGAGACTTTGCTGTGGTCCACTGAGCACTGTGGACGGTTTCATGGTCCTAACCCAGCAAGGAACGGAGTTCTGAGAGGCCCTGGCATGGTGTCCACTCCCTTGCAGGGGACTTTTCTGAGGCCCCTTCCCCTTCTGTGCTTAGAGTTTTAGAAGATAAAGGTGCCAAGAGGCTGGCCCTGAGCGTCCTTGCAGGAGCCCTGCCCTGGGAGTCTGGGGTTAGATGCTGCTTCCGGTACTCTACTTGGGACTCCTCTGGGATGCCTGAGGCTTGGGAGAGAACGCAAAGGATTTCCTAGCTAGCCCCATCTCAGAGGGCACAGGCTTGGAGGGGAGGAGAGGCCTGGAATGGAGGGATAATGAGCCGGGTAGGGGCTGAGAATGGCCTGGAATAACTGGTCATAGAGCCGAGATGGGGGACTGTGGTTGGGAATTGGGAACTGGGATCAGGATGAGACTGGGATGGGCTGGACTGAAGAGGTTGCCGTGAGAAATGTTGGGGGGGGGGGGAAGTGCTAAGCATGGGGCTGAAGCTGGGATGGGAAAGGAACTGGGTTGGATTTGAGGGTGGGATGCAGATGGCAGTGGATATGATGGGATAGACTAGGCATGGACCTCTCAGAGGAGACGGGCCAGGGGTGGGCTGGTGTGTGACCTGGGTTGGGATGAAAATGGGTTTAACATGGGGTGGGACGCACCAGGAATGGAGATCAATGAAGCAATGGGTGGGGCGGGACCGGATTGGGACGGGGGGTGGGCGTGGGGAGGTGGGGACAGGGCTGGGTTCGGGGCTGGAAGGAGGGCTAGCGCTGAGGTTACGGACGGGGCAGGTGAGGGTTCGGGACGTGGGTGGGGCTGGCCCCGGAGCGGAGCGCAGGGGCGGCGGGTGAGGGGCGCGGGGCCGCCCGGGGCAGGCCGGGAAGGGGGGGCGGGCCTCCCCCTGGGCCGGGCCGGGGCGGCGCTAGGACCGAGCGAGCGGAGGGAGCGAGCCGGGCGGAGCCAGCGCCCCCCGCCCCCCGCCGGCCGGCTCCCCTCCCCCGGCCGCTGGCTCGCTCGGCTCGCGACGCTGCAGAGGCTCCGAGGCGGCGGCGGCGACTCCCTCTTTCCCTCCCTCCTCCTCCGTCCGCCCGTCCGTCCGCGCGTCTGTCCGTTCGGCCCGGTCCGGCCCGAAGCATGGCCGGCGTCAGCTTCAGCGGCCACCGCCTGGAGCTGCTGGCGGCGTACGAGGAGGTGATCCGAGAGGAGAGCGCGGCCGACTGGTGAGCCCCCCGCCCCCGCCCCCGGCCCTTTGTCCCCGCGCCGCCGCCGCGCCTTTGTTTCTCTCCCGCCCCGGCGCCCCGCCGCCCCGCCGCCGGGAAGGGAGGGGGACCCCGAAATGGTGCAGCGGGCCGGGAGGGCCGGGAGGGGCTGCCTTTGTGCGCGCCGGGGGAGGGGCCGGCGGGCCAGGCGGGGCACTGCCGGGCCCCAAGTGCCCGGAGGCGGCCCCTGGCGCGCGGTGGGAGCGGCGGCCGGACGCGGCCCAGAGGCGCGGGGTCCCGATGTGGGGCCCAGGGCCGCGTGGCCCTGCGGGAGCCCATCCCCCACCCTACCCCCCGGGCCCGGGAGACAGGTGTGCACGGGGCGGCCAAGGGCACCTTCGCCACCTTCGAGCGGGCGAGGTCCGGGCGGGGACGGGGCGGGGACCGAGCTAGCGGAGCCAGCGCAGCCTGCCCGGTTCATCCCGGCCGGGCCACAGCACAAAGGAAAGCGAGGGCGGGGGAGGAGCGGAGCGGGCTGGGGGCCGGGCGCCCCGCCCACCGGGGGGCCTCTCGGAGTGGGCCGCCCTCCCCCCGGAAACCTGGGCTGGAGTGAGGTGGAAGGATGTTTGCTGCCACATGGCGACCGCGAAGTGACTCCCTTACCGCCGCGGGTCGCGGAGGAGGCAGGGGTGAGCTCTCCTCCCCTACCTGAAGGGGACTGCGGGGACTAGGCAGCTGGCTGGGGGGCACCGAGCTGCCTGTCTAGGGCGCCAGCTGAGGTCCCTGGGAGGAGGAAGTCCTCTGGAGAACAAGTGTGGAGGGAGCCCCCAAAGAGGGCTGAAGGGGTGAACAGATCCACGGGCCCCTACCAAGGGGCCCTCGGTCCCTGATGGGGGAGGAGCTGGGCCGCCTCTCTCCCCGCCCCTCAACTGTTGTCTCCCCCTTGAGCTGGGGGAGGGGATGGACCACCTGCTCTGGGGCTGGCGGCGGAAAAAAGAAACGGAGGGGTTCCTCACTGCCCCATCCTGGAATCCTCTTCCTCCCCACCCCACCCCGTAATACTCTTGGGGAAGGTGCCCATCTGGTTCCTAGGCCTCCTCTCCCTGCTGGCAGATGGGAACAGGCTCTTCTTGAGGAAACTGAGGCAAAGAGGAGGGCGGGTCTGAGGGACCCCGCTTAGGCTGGCCTCACCCACACACTGGGCGGGCAGTCAGGTGGAGACTCTGACCTGGGGGCTCCTGGAGGAGAGGATGAGATGGCTGGGCATCCATGGCATGGTACTGCAGCACTGGCCAGCAGCCAGGCCTGGAGGGATGGACGCGAGAGAGACAAGCTCTCATGTCCTGCAGGCCAGTCACAGGAGAGGCCAGCACAGACTCAGCAGGCACGCGGCCCACCCATTGTCCCAGCCCTGCCCCAGGGGGGGCTGAGATCATGGGAGGAGCTCTGGGCAAGTGGCCGGCTTGGCCTGGTGTAGGAGCTGGCTTCGGGGTAAGGCCCCGCCTGGGGAGAGGCACAGCTCACCCCAGAACACCTCCTTCGCCCTCCAGTCTGGAGGGGTGTTGTCTACCACCACCCCATTTTCTCCTAAAAGCAGAGCCTGGTGGCCTATTGCCAGGGCCACAGAGCCCCTGTTGCTCAACATCCTGCTCAACAGAGGCCTGCCCCCCCCACCCCAGCAGCATCCATGTGGCCAAAGCGAGTTATTCATCACTGGTGTGCGTCACCCCCCATCTGGGTTGTGTGTGGGACACACAGATGCCCACATGCACATATTCGTTCACTATGGGCCCAGATCACATTTTGAAAAAGGGGTGTGAGGATCACTTTCTGCACAAGAGGATATGAATACCCAGTGCCCAGCATGGAACCAGGGGTGCAGTGAGGTCTGAAGACTCAGAGGCAGACCCTGCACATAGGTCCAGAGGGAGGGGTGTCTTGGGTAAATTGCTGTCTGCCCCCGCTTACCTTGCTTCCGATGGGGAGGGGTGGTTGGGGGGGAGTTCGCTTCTAGGTGGCAGGGCCTCTGAAGCGGACCACTACTCTGGCACAGGGAGCAGGGGACCCAGGAAATGAGGTTGTATAGTGGGAGGGGCCGCTGTTGTCCTGGTTGTGATATGACTCACTGTGATCATACACAAGTTCCTGGTCCTCTTGGAAAGAAAAGGGATTGGGCCCAGCCCTACCTCAGATACTGAAGGCCTTTCTAGCACCACCATCCTGAGAGTGATGGTCCTGAGGGGTCCACTTGCTCTCAGCCCCCCACCCCAGCTCACCCCAGGGTCTCTGGAACTGCCACATTCCAGCTCCCATCTCACACTGGTTCAGTTTCTCTGGCTAGATGGCTTCTAAGTTGGTGTCAATATCACACATACTTACGGTATGCGGTGTGCTGGACCCCAGGACCCAGAGAGCAGGATGTGCTGATTGACTGAGTCAGCGTGCCTGCCTTCACGAGGCTTACAGTTGGGGGCAGTGTCTGTCTCCAGGAGTTGGAGCTGGTGAGATGTGTAGATGCCTGGTCCCCTACCCCATCCTGATTCCCTGTGGTTTCACCAGCTTCCGCCTGGTGCACCACCAGGCTTGGGATGCCTCTGATGTGTTTGAGAAGCACTGGTCTTTGTATTCCTGCTGGGATGTGGTGGGTGCTCTGGGAGGGGCACCTCAGGGGAGGCTGCTGGGGGCCAGCAGCCAGCACTGGGCTCTGAAGAACGGAAGGATTCCACTGGGAATAAGCGTGGGGTAGAGGAGCAGGTCTTGCCTTCCATGTGAAGCGAACAACATAGGCAGAGGCTCCAGGGTGAGCCCTGTCCAGAACCCTGCTTGGGTCAGGGAGCCGTCCAGTGTGGCCCAAGTGTGTGGTGTGGACAGGGCAGTCTGATGGAAAGGCAAGCTGGAGGGTTTGAACTGGGGTATGGTTTCTGCTGGAGAAGGGCTGTCACTGGAGCAGGAAAAGGTGGCCGGAGGTGGGTAGGCAGGGGCTGAGGATGGAAGGCGCCCCAGGGAGCCTGGGCAGGCCAAGACAGGTCCTCTCAGGGAGGCTTGATGTCTAGAGCAGTCTCTAGGAACTAGGGTCCCTGGTCTCTGCCTCAGTTTCTCATCTGTGCATGGAGAAGGACAGAGCGTGCTTCTCTCAGGGCCCTTTGTTCCCGTGGTGGGTTAGGGCAGCAGGACAGGTGGTGGGGCAGCTGCACTGGGAGCAGCTGTCAGGGTCAGGCCGGAGCTGGGGGTAACAGTTGGACCAGGAGCTCCCAGCCCCCCAGCCCACCTGTGTTCCTTCCTGGAGGTAGGAAGTGGGGAATTCAGGAAGGGGAGGGGCTGGGGCCATTTGGCCCTGGCCACAACCCCTTAAGATGTCCCCTCCGTCCCTCCTGCCTTCATCTCCTTTGTCCCTTCACTTCTGTCCTTTCTCTTTTTCCTCCTCTCCCTGTTTCTTCCTCTGCTTCTCCCCTCCTCTTTCTCTTCCCCCTTGCCCTCCCTTACTGCCTCCCCTCCTCACAGCCCCAGCCTCCTGCCTTGGCACCTGGGAATAGGAGTTTGGAGAAGGAGTTGAGCCCTTTCAAACCTCAGGGACAAGGCCCTTCCTCCTAGGCCCGGCTCTCCTCCCTCCCAGAAGGTCCTCAGCCTGGGCCTGCATGGGGTGATGGGGGAGGCATCTCTGCATTCCCTTCCATGAAATGGATGCTCTGTCACCACAGCCTATCAGAAGGAGCCAGGGCACACAAAGCTAGGGAGGAGGAGGAAGGCCACCAGGTCAGCTTTCTGTTGAAGCTCAGGTGGAAGGAAAGGCCAGCAGTCTCAGGAGGCCTCAGCCAGGGCTGAGGCAGCCTAGGGGCGGGAAGGCCTGGAGCTCACGCATGGCCACCCTGGGGCCAGAGTCTGGGCGAGAGTGACTGCAGTGACCTCATCCCCATTTCAGAGAGGCGGAGATTGAGGCTGAGGGCGGGTCCCCAGGGTCCTTTGTGTTCAAGGAGAATGCAGTTGGGGTGGGCCAGTCGTGTGCCAATTGCAGGGTTGCCATGGTTACCGGGGGATGCCCAGAGCTGTAGGAGCACCAGGTTCTCACTTCTCCTCCTCCCTCCCTGGGGGAGGGGCAGCGGGGACCAAGGCACGTGCCAGGTAAGTTCCTGGCACTAGCCAATGGGGGATGAGGATTGTGGTAGCCAGGGAACAGTAACCAAGGAACCGTCGCCTTGGAATCTCCATCACACACCCGCTCCGCTGGGTTGTAGGCTGCCAGGGCCAGGGCCGGGATGCTGCGCACTGAGCTCGACCAGCCAGCAATTTCTCTCCTCACTGCCTGTGCCCCACCTGACCCCGGCCTCCAGCGGCACCCTGCTGGGCTCCCGCCTGAACCAATGACTGGCCCTGTTGTCATGGCTACAGCAGGAACCCTCCCTGTTCCTGTCCTACCCCCTCCATGTCCCCTATCCCTCCCCAGAGCCGTCCCCACCCAGAATTGGCGGCCTGGGCCCTGACAGTTTGACAGCCACCCCTCCCTCTCCCCAGGGCTCTGTACACGTATGAGGATGGCTCGGATGACCTCAAGCTTGCAGCATCAGGAGGTAGGAATTCCAGCCATTCCTTCGCCTTCCTCTCCGCCCCCTCCTCCGGTTGTTTTCTTCCCCACCCACCTGACTGTAGGCCACCTCCCCGCCTGCACCCTGCAGCCCCACACTTGCCTGGATTTGGCTGGTGTCCTTCCTCCAGTCATCCCTGTGTCCTCAGGGTGGGGAGGAAGCTTGGAGTCTTGTTGAATGTTGGACTTATGAGGCTAAGCCTCCAACAGGGAAAGTGACTTGCCTAAAGCCACACAGCTGGGACATTGGGGGAAGGGCCCTATTCACCGCCTTCCCCAGAGCCAGAAGGCTTGATTGTGCCTCTGGGTACTGGCACCTGGTGAGACATGATGATGTGTGAAGAATGAGACCTGAGTGTGAAGAACAAACACTTCCTCAGTCCTACCCCAAATCAGGGCCTGCAGGAGTCATAGGCAAAGCTACATCCCTGTGCACCGCCGCCCCCACACATACCAACACCAAACTGGGGCCCACAGATCCCGGAGACCAGAAGACCCCTGGGGGGGCCTGTGGAGCCCTGGAGGAGTCTTTCCTTTGAGTTCCAGGCTCTTTTTGGGAAGGGTTTAGGAGGCAGAGAGACGTGACACTCTCCTGGTTACCCCAGAAGGGGGCTTGCAGGAGCTTTCGGGACACTTTGAGAACCAGAAGGTGATGTACGGCTTCTGCAGTGTCAAGGACTCCCAAGCTGCTCTTCCAAAATACGTGCTCATCAACTGGGTATGCGACCGGGGCTGGGGAAGGGAGCTGAAGGCCCAGAGCAGTCTCCCTTCCTGTCGGCCCTCTGACACCCGTGGAGAGGGAACCCCACCAGTTCCGGGGAAGATGCACCCTATCATGTAGGGCCCCCCCTTATCCTTTCCCAACCGCCTCTTTGCTGGGTACTTTGCAGGTGGGTGAAGATGTGCCTGATGCCCGCAAGTGCGCTTGTGCCAGCCATGTGGCTAAGGTGGCTGAGTTCTTCCAGGTGTGTGTCAGGGGCCAGGGCTCTTAGGGGTGGGGACAGCCACCAGGGTCTGTGTGCTGCGGTGGTGATGGCGGGAGGATGGTGCCACCTGAGCACTGCCATCTTCTTGTGGAAGGGCGTCGATGTGATCGTGAATGCCAGCAGCGTGGAAGACATAGACGCGGGTGCCATCGGGCAGCGGCTCTCCAACGGGCTAGCGCGGCTCTCCAGCCCCGTGCTGCACCGGCTGCGGCTGCGAGAGGATGAGAACGCAGAGCCCGTGGTTAGTGTGTGTTTGGCACCCGTGGGCTCTGCCTGCGTGGCCTGGTGCTCGAGTCTGGCCTGCCCGGTCCCTCTTAGCCCTCACCCTTTAGGTGTGGGGGGCTCCTGGGGCATTCAGCCTGCCCATGCTGGGTCCTTCGACACCGCAGGGCACCACCTACCAGAAGACAGATGCAGCTGTGGAAATGAAGCGGATTAACCGAGAGCAGTTCTGGGAACAGGCCAAGGTATGGAACCCTGAACCTGGCCTGGCTGAGCCGCCCCTCGTGGACCCCATGGGGCAGGTCTGAGTCCCTCACTGCAGTGGCATGGCCCATGCCACGGGCCCTACCCCCAGCCCTGGGTAGGGAGGGGCCGGAGGGACAGGGTTCAGGCGCCCAGGCTCAGGGCCTACCCTTGCTCACACCGGGGCTCGCAGAAGGAAGAAGAGCTGCGGAAGGAGGAAGAGAGAAAGAAGGCCCTGGATGAGAGGCTCAGGTTTGAGCAGGAGCGGATGGAGCAGGAGCGGCAGGAGCAAGAGGAGCGTGAGCGGCGCTACCGGGAGCGGGAGCAGCAGATCGAGGAGCACAGGTGAGCCCGCCCACCCGGCAGCGCTCCAGGGCCCCTCGGGCGCACCCTGACGGGTGCCGGCTGCTTATCGTTCCAGGAGGAAACAGCAGACTTTAGAAGCGGAAGAGGCCAAGAGGCGGTTGAAGGAGCAGTCTATCTTTGTAAGTTCTTGGCCAAGGCTCCCGGTCTCTGGGTCAGGGAAGTGAGAATGGTCCCTGTGTTCCTGGGCCTTGTGGGGAGATCAGTGGCTGGGAGACAGTGGTGGCTGTTCTGGGGACCTGCATGGGCACGGGGTGCCATGGAGCATCAGGCCTGGCACCTCATCACGTGGGGCTCTGGCCTCTGGCTGTGGAAAAAGACTACTTTGGAGAAGCTTGTGCTCTAGATTGGAAGAGAAAATCCATCTAGACCCAGACCCTCACTGACCAGGCTCCCCCTCCCCTCCCCCGGGGTCTCTCCTCAGATTAGACACTGTTCCTGCATTCTGAGGGGCCACCAGGCCTGGTCCCACCACGGGAGTGAGGCAGGCTGCATGGGGGAGCCTGGGCCAGTGCTGAGCATCCGTACCCAGTGTGCTGCGTCTCCTTGGGAGCAGCCTCTTTGTTCCAGGGGTCCCGTCTGAATCTCCAGACATTGGGAATTGCGCGTAGGTCCTGTGGATTGGTCCCTGAAAATTACAGCAGAGTCACATCTTCATGCTTTGAATTTAGTATTTTGGAAATAGCTAATGTCATTCAGGACTCAGCGTGGCTCAGTTCAGGAAGGGAGGTGGGTTGATACTCATTTGGACTGGGACTGTGATAGGCAGATGCAGAGCTTTGGGGACTGAAATGGGCTCCAGAGTCACCCACAGGAGGCTGAGAGAGAGGAGGCAAGACAGTCCTGCAGGCACCAGCATTAAATCACTCCAGTCACATTGGCCCTTGGATGGGATGGGGACGATGTGTGGCTGGCTGGTAAGCTCCAGTCTCAGTCATTCATTCAACACACACTTGCCACTTGCCATATACAGAACATGGTGGAGAACAAGCTGGGTAAGATCTTATTTTCATAAGCTGATTCATGTTTTGTTTTGTTTTTTTGTTTTGTTTTTTTTTGAGATGGACTCTCACTCTGTCACCTAGGATGGAATGCAGTGGCATGATCTTGGCTCACTGCAACCTCCGCCTCCTGGGTTCAAGCGATTCTCTCCCTCAGCCTCCTGAGTAGCTGGGATTACAGGCGCACACCATCATGCCCAGCTAATTTTTGTGTTTTTGTAGAGACAGGGTTTCACCATGTTGGCCAGGCTGGTCTTGAACTCCTGACCTTAGTTGATCTGCCTGCCTCGGCCTCCCAAAGTGCTGGGATTACAGGCGTGAGCCGCTGCGCCCGGCCACATGTATTTGCTTTAATTGTGGCAAAATACATAAAATGTACCATTTCAGTCATTTTAAAATCTGCATTTCATGAAGTGGCATTAAATTCGTTCCCATTGTTGGATAACCACCACCCCTGTTCATTAAACACAAATTCTGCCCCTCCCCACTGGCCAGCTCCTGGCAGCCACCATTCCACTTTCTGTCTCTATGAAGTTGACTACGCTGGAGACCGCCTATCAGTGGAATCACACAGTGTTTGTCCTTGTGCATGTGGCTTATTTCACTTAGCATGATGTCCTTAAGGTTCATCCATGTTGTAGCATGCGTCAGAATTTCCTTCCTTTTGAAGGCTGAATCATATTCCATTGTATGGATATACCACATTTTTTTATCCTTTCAGAGTGAGGGTTATTTATTTAATTATTTTTTGAGATGGAGTATTGCTGTATTGCCCAGGTGGAGTGTAGTGGTGCGATCTCAGCTCACTGCAAGCTCCGCCTCCAAGGTTCACACCATTCTCCTGCCTCAGCCTCCAAGTAGCTGGGACTACAGTCACCTGCCACCATGCCTGGCTAATTTTTTTGTATTTTTAGTAGAGACAGGGTTTCACTGTGTTAGCCAGGATGGTCTCGATCTCCTGACCTTGTGACCCACCCGCCTCAGCCACCTAAAGTGCTGTGTTTACAGGCATGAGCCACTGCACCCGGCCTGCCTCCCAGGTTTAAGTGATTTTCCTGCCTCAGCCTCCCAAGTAGCTGGGATTACAGGCACCCACCACCACGCCCGGCTAATTTTTGTATTTTTAGTAGAAATGGGGTTTCACCTTGTTGGCCAGGCTGTTCTCGAACTCCTGACCTCAGGTGATCCACCTCGGCCTCACAAAGTGCTGGGATTACAGGCATGAGCCACTGCACCCGGCGGATAAAGTTTACTCTTTTTTTTTTTTTTCTGTATCTTTAGTAGAGACGGGGCTTCACCATATTGGCCAGGATAGTCTCAATCTCTTGTCCTCGTGATCCACCCGCCTCGGCCTCCCAAAGTGCTGGGACTACAGGCGTGAGCCACTGTGCCCAGCCAAGTTTATTTATTTATTGTTTTTAAATTTTTTTTTTTTTTTTTTTTTTTTTTTTTTGAGACGGAGTCTCGCTCTGTCACCCAGGCTGGAGTGCAGTGGCCGGATCTCAGCTCACTGCAAGCTCCGCCTCCCGGGTTCCCGCCATTCTCCTGCCTCAGCCTCCGGAGTAGCTGGGACTACAGGCGCCCGCCACCCCGCCCGGCTAGATTTTTGTATTTTTTGGTAGAGACGGGGTTTCACCGTGTTAGCCAGGATGGTCTCGATCTCCTGACCTCGTGATCCGCCTGTCTCGGCCTCCCAAAGTGCTGGGATTACAGGCTTGAGCCACCGCGCCCGGCCTGTTTTTAAATTTTTTTGAGACAGAGTCTTGCTCTGTCGCCCAGGCTGGAGTGCAGTGGCACAATCTCAGCTCACTGCAACCTCTGCCTCCTGGGTTCAAGCGATTCTCTTGCCTCAGCCTCCTGAGTATCTAGGATTACAGGCATCCACCTCCATGCTCAGCTAATTTTTGTATTTTTGGTAGAGACAGGGTTTCACCGTGTTGGTCAGGCTGGTCTCGAACTCCTGACCTCGTGATCTGCCTGCCTCAGCCTCCTGAATTCCTGGAATTACAGGAGTGAGCCACTGTGCCCTGCCCGATAAAGTTTATTTATTTTTTTAATTTTATTTTTATTTATTTATTTATTTTTGAGATGAAGTCCCACCCTTGTCCCCCAGGCTAGAGTACAGTGGTGCCATCTCAGCTCACTGCAACCTCTGCCTCCTGGGTTCAAGCGATTCTGCCTCAGCCTCCCAAGTAGCTGGGATTACAGGCGCCACGCCTGGGTAATTTTTGTATTTTTAGTAGAGATGGGTTTTCACCACATTGGCCAGGCTGGTCTCAAACTCCTGATCTCAGGTGATCCTCCTACCTTGGCCTCCAAAAGTGCACTGCGCCCGGCCCTGATGAAGTTTATTTTTATGCTAACATTTCAAACGTACACACATGCAGGTAGACAGAATAGTGTTGTGAACTCCCTGAGCTGATTTATTTTCACCAGTTATCAACATTTCAGGTAAAGTCTAAAGGAGTTTACCATTATTATTATTATTATTATTTTTATTTTTTTTTTTTTTGAGACTCTTACCATTATTTTATAGCCCCATCTGGCCCTTCAAGTATAGTTCACCTGAGAGTGACAGTGGACATTCTAGCAGGTCAGTGTGGTTCCCTTGCAACTTCAGGTTCTCTAAGGAAGGGCACGTGTGAGAGACTTTGGGATTTAGCCCTATAAAATGCTTTCTCTTGGCTTAAGGAGCTGTCTGCTTTCTCTCCCTGTTACGAATTGTGTGCCATATCTGGGTTCCCTTTTTGCCTGGCCTGCAGGGGAGCTCCCGTGTATCTGAAAATGCTTTAGGCACAGCAGTGGCTTTGACCTGTGTGGTTAGTGCGTTGGTCTCTCTCCTCCCTCTGGGCCTTGCTTGTTTCAGTGTTGTTCACATGATTGGTAGTTAAAGCCTTTGTGGTGAGTCAGGCGCGGTGGCTCACGCCTGTAATCCCAGCACTTTGGGAGGCCGAGGTGGGTGGATCACCAAGTCATGAGATCAAGGCCATCCTGGCTAATACGGTGAAACCCCGTCTCTACTAAAAAATACAAGAAATTAGCCGGGTGCGGTGGCGGGTGCCTGTAGTCCCAGCTACTCAGGAGGCTGAGGCAGGAGAATGACGTGAACCCGGGACGTGGAGCTTGCAGTGAGCTGAGATCGTGCCACTGCACTGCAGCCTGGGCAACAGAGTGAGACTCCATCTCAAACAAACAAACAAAGCCTTTGTGGTAGCTACCCCTGGTCCTTACTTTGAACAAGGCAGAGGAACCAAGTGAGATTACAGCAGGCAAGAGGCAGAGCAGCAAAGGCTGGTGGGACACAGGCTCATGGGAAGGCGAAGAGCCTGGGCTGTCTGGAACTCCGTGGGCTGAGGAGTGGGGGAAATTTGATTGGGAAAGGGGAGCAAGGGCAGAGGAGGAGTTTAGACTTCATTCTGGGAGTCACAAAGTTATCGTTGAGGTGACAGCCCTCCTGAGGTGGGATACTACGAAGGGCCCTTCTCCCAGTGCCCTTGACAGATAAGCTAAAATTCTAGATTATAGGCTCAAAAACAGGGCTGCCCTGGGACTTCACCACCTTAGCAGCCCCTCCTGTCCAAGCTGCCACCTGAGCAGCAGGGGACACTGACTAAGAAGCCTTAGGTGTATGAGTGCAGTTGAGCAAAGGTGGGTCGCCTTGTACTGGCCACCCACCCAGAGACCCCAGTCCTCATCCTGTGTCGCTCACAGCTGAGAGGGAGGTGCCTCCGGAAATGGGAACTTAAGGATGTGGTGTCATCGTGGTGGAAGCCAGGAGCACCCTGTGGGGACCCAGAGGAGAAAATGACCTGAACAAGCCAGGGACTTCTTCCCCAGGAAGCAGTGGTCATGCTGTAGCTGGAAACCAGAGGGCCTGGCCCCTGGGTCTGGAGCAGGCATTTGGGAGAGGGGCTAATCTCCCGTGCTGAGGCTTGGAGGTGGGAATGGGTGTGCCTGTTCTGGGAACTGACTGTGTCGTGCTGAGGACTTGATGTCTACATCTCACAGTATGTGGGCGCTGTGGGGTGGGGGCCGGCAGGGGGTGGTATTAGAGAGGTGATGGCTAGGTCAGGCAGGGGTGGGGGACGTAGGCCAAGCGAAGGCCCTGCCTACCCAAAACAGCGCGTGCAGTGGGCAGGTGAAGCCAGCAGGCGATGGTGGGGCCGGGGGCAAGTGGGCGGCACACACCTCTCTTAAGGGGGCTGCGGCGAGGTCCCGGTGATGGCTGCTCTGGAGCTTGCAGGTGGTGTCGCCAGGGCTCTGGCACCTCAAGAGAAACTGGGACCCTGATTTCAGTATGAAAGTTCCTGGTTTTTAAGTGGTGGCAACTAATTAACATGGTTTAAAAATATCATACCAGCAAAACGAAAGCCGTCTGTGGGTCATATTTAGCCAGTGCTTGCTGTGGCTCATGGGAACCCCTGAGGGATTTTAAGCTCAGAAAAATCATGGTCTGATCCGCATTTTGGAAAGGTTCTTTCAGGGCCTATGGAGAGCAAATAAGGCAGGTAGCAGTGAGGAAGGCTAGGCCGTGATGCCACGGTCCAGGCAGCAACATTGGCAGCATGGTGGCCCCACCGCTGGGGTAGGTCCGAGAAAAGTTATCTGCAAAACAAGGCGCACTCCTGGATGGCCCAAGGCACTTGCTTAGATACGGGGATGAGCAAGCGGGTGCATGAGCCTGGTGCCCAGAGGCCTGGCAGGTCAGAGATCAGGTGGCTGAGGGTCCTGAGGGAAGAGAGGGACTGTGTGACTCAGTTTGACAGGGCAGAGGTACCACCTCTGAGACCCTTCCTGCCAGACTGTGAAAGAAGCATGAGGGCTGTAAGAAGGCCAGAAGGCTGGGCACTGGTGGCTCATGACTAATCCATCCCAACCCTTCGGCAGGCCAAGGCAGGAGGATCCCTTCAGCCTAGAAGTTTGTTGAGACCAGCCTGGGCAACATAGGGAGACCCCATCTCTACAAAAAAATTAAAATTAGCCGGGCATGGTGGTGCACACCTGTAGTCCCAGCTACTTGGGAGGCTGAGGTGGGAGGATTGCTTGAGCCCAGGAGGCAGAGGCTGCAGTGAGCCGCGATTGCACCACTGCTCTCCAGCCTGGGTGACAGGGCGAGAACCTGTCTTAAAAACAAAATAAATAAATAAAATACAGTTGGCCGGGCGCGGTGGCTCAAGCCTGTAATCCCAGCACTTTGGGAGGCCGAGACGGGCGGATCACGAGGTCAGGAGATTGAGACCATCCTGGCTAGCACGGTGAAACCCCGTCTCTACTAAAAATACAAAAAAACTAGCCGGGCGAGGTGGCGGGTGCCTGTAGTCCCAGCTACTCGGGAGGCTGAGGCAGGAGAATGGCGTGAACCCGGGAGGCGGAGCTTGCAGTGAGCCGAGATTGCGCCACTGCACTCCAGCCTGGGCGACAGAGCGAGACTCCGCCTCAAAAAAAAAAAAAAAAAAACAGTAAAAAAGAAGGCCAGGAGCCCCTGTGGGGGTAGGTGCACCAGACACTGTCCCTTTGGTTTCTAGGGTGACCATCGGGATGAGGAGGAAGAGACTCACATGAAGAAGTCAGAGTCGGAGGTGGAGGTGAGAGCTGGGGCACCAGCCAGGTGAGGCGGACAGGGCTGCCTCAGCTTGCCTGGCCCAGTCCCAACCTTTTCCTTGTGCCCTCAGGAGGCAGCGGCCATTATTGCCCAGCGACCTGACAACCCACGGGAGTTCTTCAAGCAGCAGGAAAGAGTCGCATCGGCCTCTGCGGGCAGCTGTGATGTGCCCTCGCCCTTCAACCATCGACCAGGTAGTCCTAGGCCTCACCCCCACCTGGCCCCACTCCTTAGGTCACGGCCCTGAGCCTCTCTGGGACTCTTTTGGAAGGGAAGCCTTGCCCAAGGAACCCTTGGAGAAGGCGAGACCTTCATCCAGCGTGCATCCGCCCACCACTTCCCAGGTGGCAGGACCCCAAGAAGGGCCAGGGATGGTGGTGAAGTCACTTGTGGCTGAACAGTGGGGAGTGCTCGGGCCTGTGGGGTAGCTCTGGCATGGGCTGAGGCACAGCGCTGGCCGCGGGGAGCAGCTCAGCTGGGGTGAATTAGGCCTGGCCTGGAATGCCGGGATGCATGCAGGCTGGGCTCTTGTGTCCGGCCTGAGTGAGCCTCCTGGAGCTTGCACCCAGGTGTCCCCGTTGCGCTTCTCACTGTGCTGCTTCTGCCTCCCCTGAAGCTCTTCCCTGCCCTGTCTGCTGGTCTGAGTGTGCTTGCCCCGTGCTGGGGTCCCGCCACAGGCCCTGCCCGCTGTACTGCTCCCAGGCTGGCTGTGTATCTGGGCTGGTGTGAGGCTGTGGCTGGCTTGGCTGAGTGTGCCCCTGGCTGAAGGCAGCTTGGACATCCAGGGCCAGCCCTGGGGGCGGGAGAGGCCTCGGGCAGGGGTGGGGGAGACTGACCCTCTCTTGTCCTCTGTCTCTTTCTCTGTCTGTCTCTCTCGGCAGGTCGTCCGTACTGCCCTTTCATAAAGGCATCGGACAGTGGGCCTTCCTCCTCCTCCTCTTCCTCCTCCTCCCCTCCACGGACTCCCTTTCCCTATATCACCTGTCACCGCACCCCAAACCTCTCTTCCTCCCTCCCATGTAGGTAGCAGCCCCAGGCCTCGGCGGGGGTGGTAAGGAGGGCCCCGCTTCCCAGCAGCCCCCCGCCCTCACTCCCCCAGCCTGACCGCTGATCTCTGGCGTTTGTCCCCATGGCAGGCACTGCCTGCCTCTTGCCCCTGGCCTTGTGGGGCACTGGCCCCCAGGGGCCTAGCTTACAGGGTCTGGAGCTGTAGTCTGGCCCCTGCAGGGGCTGGGGAGCTCCCAGCCCCGACCCAGACTCCAGAGAGGAGGTGCTGGCCAGGCCCCAAGGAGGACAATCCTGTCTCACCCCGCTCCCCTGCCCTCACTGACCCACCTGGGGTTTGTTCCACAGGCAGCCACCTGGACAGCCACCGGAGGATGGCGCCCACTCCCATCCCCACGCGGAGCCCGTCTGACTCCAGCACCGCCTCCACCCCTGTCGCTGAGCAGATAGAGCGGGCCCTGGATGAGGTCACATCCTCGCAGCCTCCACCGCTGCCACCGCCACCCCCACCAGCCCAAGGTGAGAGAGGGATCCTACCTGCACCAGGCCTCCCATCATCAGTCCTTGGCTGGGAGCCCCAGGTTGCCATGGTAACCATTCTCCAGGGATCTGGGCCACCCATCACCAAGACTGCATTGCCCTGGAGGCGGCTGCTGGGGGAGGAGCCCTGGTGTACAGTCAGACCTGCCCTCTCTAAAGCTTAGCACCTGCCCTCTCAAGTGGGAATCGGGCCTTCCCAGAGCTGCCAAGGGGCTTAAAGTCACGGGGGTCACTGGGTAAGGGGGCAGTGGGCCACCTGCATGGAAGTCCCCAGCTCTCTCACTCCTTAGTGGGTGGGCAGGGTCTCCATCCTCCCCCAGGGGAGCCAGTTGCATGTCTCCTCTGCCTGTGCTGTGACAGAGACCCAGGAGCCCAGCCCCATCCTGGACAGTGAGGAGACCAGAGCAGCAGCCCCTCAGGCCTGGGCTGGCCCCATGGAGGAGCCCCCTCAGGCACAGGTGCCTCCCCGGGGGCCAGGCAGCCCTGCAGAGGACTTGATGTTCATGGAGTCTGCAGAGCAGGCTGTCCTGGCTGCTCCTGTGGAGCCTGCCACAGCCGACGCCACCGAGGTCCACGATGCAGCTGACGCCATTGAAACCGACACTGCCACTGCGGACACCACTGTTGCCAACAATGTACCCCCCACTGCCACCAGCCTCATTGACCTATGGCCTGGCAATGGGGAAGGGGCCTCCACACTCCAGGGTGAGCCCAGGGCCCCCACGCCACCCTTGGGTACTGAGGTCACCCTGGCAGAGGTGCCCCTGCTGGACGAGGTGGCTCCGGAGCCACTGCCGCCAGCAGGCGAAGGCTGTGCCACCCTTCTCAACTTTGATGAGCTGCCTGAGCCGCCAGCCACCTTCTGTGACCCAGAGGAAGTAGAAGGGGAGCCCCTGGCTGCCCCCCAGACCCCAACTCTGCCCTCAGCCCTTGAGGAGCTGGAGCAAGAGCAAGAGCCAGAGCCCCACCTGCTAACCAATGGCGAGACCACCCAGAAGGAGGGGACCCAGGTGCGGCAGGGACTGCCTGGTGGGAGGGATGGGAGGGAGTGGGGGCTGAGCAGGGTGCTGGCCCTGCATTCCTCATGCTTGCACCAATACCCCCTTTCTCTGTGAACCACATTATTGGAGGGGAAGTCCATCCCCCCTGCAATGGGCCAGCTCTGCTTTTGTTCCCAAGGCAGGCATCCGCGTTTCCCTGGCAACCACTGATGGAGTCATTGGTTGCTGGGGAAACAGGCTCAGGCCTGATAGGTAAGCCCCAGTCCGGCTGGGTGGGGCCAAGTGACCTAATGCTTTCGCCTGCAGGCCAGTGAGGGGTACTTCAGTCAATCACAGGAGGAGGAGTTTGCCCAATCGGAAGAGCTCTGTGCCAAGGCTCCGCCTCCTGTGTTCTACAACAAGCCTCCAGGTAGTACTGGGCTGGATGATGGGGAGGAATTTGGGTGTGGGAGGATTTGAGTGTGGGTAGCCACCCCACCACTACCCACCGCTCACAGAGGCTGGGGACACAAGTGTGGGTCTGCTAGGTCCTTAACTCCTCTCCCTTTCTAACGCCTCAGAAATCGACATCACATGCTGGGATGCAGACCCAGTTCCAGAAGAGGAGGAGGGCTTCGAGGGTGGTGATTAGTGGTGGCGCCAACCCTAGGCTACCCTTGCCAAGGCCGCCCACCTGCATCGGCCTCTGGCCAGACGGCCCGCCGTGCCTGCATTCGCAGCAGCTCCGCCTGGCACCCACTCTGGATTCCGGCCCTGGCTGGGGACTTGGCCGCTTCCCTACCCACAGGGCCTGACTTTTACAGCTTTTCTCTTTTTTTTAAAAGTTGATAGGAGACTTGTACAGTTGACTGGTTTTCCTCCCGTTGGTAGTTGAGACGCTGTTGCAAATTCCACTCCTCCTTCCCTGGTCCAGATTGTAGCTCTTAGTCCTCCCTGCTCAGCTGGCCGGGGTGGAGGCCTCACCCTGCTTGGGGCCTGGCGTTGGGGGAGCTCTGGTGGGAAAGTGTCTCCCACCTCTTTTCCTAGTTTTATGTTTCTTGGAAAAATATCACTTTGTATTCTCTGTCCAGGGCTTCAGATATTTTGCACGAATTTTAAAACATGGCAATAAATGGCTCGTGGGCTCTGGCTCCCTGGGACCCCCTCCCCGCCCTTCTTTTGACCCCTTCTTGTCTGGCCCAAAGGAAGTAGCAGGTCCAGCTGGGGCCCCTCGGCTGCCCCCCCCCCTCTCCTGCTGGGCAGGTCCCAGGCTGGAGGCCCTAGGCGCGGTTCAGGTCAGGGCTATGGATGGGGCCTAGGGGCTTTGGTGGCCCCTCCCCAACTCCTTCCTCTTTGCTTGGGTTCCTTTTTCACGTTCAGTAACTGTTTTTTTTGGAAAGCACAAACTTCTGTAACGGGTCGTGCTCATGTCTGTTAATAAAGAAATCCAGATCCCTTTGGGCTGCCGCCTGCCCTGACCCAGGTTCCCAACTCTTCCCACCTCCGAGGCCGCAGCACCTCCTTGCCACCAGGGGGCGTCCTCACCCTAATTCCAAGACCCGCCGGGGCAGGGGGGGCGGTGCTGGGGGCTGAGGCTCCCAGGGGAAGCCGCCTGGAACTGAGAAGGTTGATCTCAGTTCTGTACTCTTAGGCTCTATTGTGGCGGAAACGCACGTTCAGGGTTCTTCCTGCCAAGATCCCGGCTTGTCTGGTCACCAGAACCCTGGGCGAAAGCAGCGGGTGCACCCTCCGCTTGTACCAAACCAGATCACACACCTTTATTATCCTCAAAATGTAACAAACGGGATAAGAAATCCCTCCCTCCCCCCGCCCCTCCCCGCAGTCCAGGGAAGCATTTAAAAAGCCCCGCAGTCAGGCCAGGAGTCCGCCGGTGGGGCCCGGGGCGCCGGGCGCCCTTCTATACGGCTGTAGTCCTCCCGAACAAGGGGATGGAGACCGGCAGACGCCAAGCCCCGTGCTCCAGTGGCTCGCGGCTGCTGAGCTCTGAGTCGGTCCAGCTGGGGAAGACCCGGCGGCCACGGTCGGCCTGCAGGCAGAGGGCTGGGCAGGGCGGCGCGGGCCGAGGGGCGCTGGGCAGGTGCAGCGCGGAGGTGTAGCCCCGGTCCAGGAAGAGCGGCTTGTAGCTGGGAGGCGGCTGCTCCTGTTTTTCCGCGCTGTCGCGGCGGCTCAGGAAGGGCGTGACGATCTTGCGGTAGAGGCCGCGCGTGTCCGTGAGCACCTCGCTGTAGGGCGGCGGCGGCTCAGCCATCAGCACCGCCTCTTCGTAACACGGTGGCTTGGACATGTCCGATTCCGCTGCGGAGTGGGAGGCGGTCGGAGGGGGTGAGGCCGCCGGTTCCCAGCCTCTCGCAGAGGCCCCAGCCCCAACTCCAGCCCCAGCCCGCCGCTGCCCGTGTTCTCCCGGAGGCTGCGGGTGGAAACCCCGCGGGTAAGCAGCGAGCCCTCCAACGCCCGCCCACTCCCGGCCGCCCGGATCGCCCCTTGGCAGAGGTCGGTACTCACCTTGGCGCGGGTAGCTCCAGGGCCGTGGCGGCACCGACAAGTGCGGAGGCGGCGGGTGCGGGAGCGCGTGGTGGTGCGGGTGTGGGTGTGAATGCGGGTGCGCGTGCGGCTGCGCGGGCCCGTGGTGCAGCAGCGGGTGCACGTGCACGTGCGGATGCGAGTGCGCGTGCGCCGGCGCCTCCAGGCGACTGCGGTGCGGCGGCGGCTGCGGCGGCGCCAGGCCCGGGGGGCTCCCGGCCAGACTGCCCTCGAGTTCGAGGGGCTCCAGCTCTAGGGCGCGCAGGTTCTGCTCGCGCAGTCGCTCCTCCTGGCGCCGTTTGAGGCGGCGGCGCAGGAAGCTGCAGAAGCAGCAGAGCAGGACGATGAGACCCCAGATGAGCCAAAAGCCGGCGAAGCACGTGAGGAACGTGTAGGTGCCCTGGGACATCACCATGGCGGCGGCACGGGCGGCGGGTCCTCAGCCGCTTCACTGGACACTGGGCTCCTCTGCGTGGCCTCGGGCCCGCGCCACACTCTCAGGTGCCGCCAGCGTCACTCGGGGACCTGCGGCCGGGGGCTGCCCGTGGCAGGTCTCAAGTCGTGCGCGCGCCGGCAGGGGACAGCAGCGGCGCCCGCTCCTTCCCATGGCGCCGGCGGGCGCGCGGGCGTGCCTCACCCGGGGCCGCGCGGGACCTGTGGGGCAGACACGGGGCGCAGTGAAGGCGCGCCGCGGCCCCCAACGACTTCCCGGCCCCCGCCCGCGCCCTGCGCAGTCCGGGGAAAGCCTTCTCCGTGGGAGCCCCGCGCTCCCCGGGAGGCCGATGACGTCACCGAGGACGGTGACGTCACGCCTCAAGGCTTCCCCGGTAGGGTTTCCCCGATCTGAGCCCCGGCCGCCGCCGCGGAGCCCGGGCGCCGAGGGGAGCCGAGACGGGCCAGCAGGGGGCGCGCGAAGGCCGGACTCCAGCTCGGATGAGAGATTCGCCATCCACAGTCCCTGGGCCAAAGGTACCCCAGCTGCGAAAGGGTTTCAGGAGCCTGTGCGCACCAGGTCCCTGAAGAGGCGTCTCGGCGCAGTTGCTGTGTGGCGGGGAAAGGGTGGTACATCTGGAGCCCCACAGACAGCCACCCGGCGCCCTGTACAGACGCCTGGTAGCCCCTGGCTGCCCAAAGCCCGGAACAACTGGCCCTGCACCGCGCCCTCCAGGTCTCCACCGCTCCCGTCCCCGTAGTAGGGCTCAGGCGGGTGGCTCCGACTGGTAATGCGTGCCAGTACTGCGTGCCACCGGCCCTGCCTTTGCGCCTAGCGCGCTGCGCCGGGCGTGGGCCAGTCAGTCTCTCTCTTCCTTTCCTCCAGGCGCCCTGCCTGCTCCAGCTCCGCTTCCCCGCCTCCTACCCTTGCACAGCCCCACTTGGCTCTGCCTCTGTCTCCAGGCCGCCGTCTCCCTCTCCCTCTCGCGGAGGGGAGGAAAAGTAGATGAGGGTCGGAAGCTAGTCTGTCGTACCCACCTGGTCCTGCACTCACGCCAGATGGGCATCTCTAGTTCCGCTTCCTCCTCTCCACAAACGCGGGTGAGAGGGGGAACCTTGCACCCTAAGAGGTAGAAAGGAGCCCTGACTCTGAGTGAAGGGTGGCAGGTGACTGCTCACCGCCCCCACAGAACAGAACTGAGCCTTTCCTGAATGCCTTATACACAAGGGTTTGAATGAAAGCCTTCGGGTAACTGGAATGATTCCTATTTTACAGATGAGGAGTTGGGGAAAACTGGCTGTGGAGATGGCAGGTGGTGGAAGCATAATTTGAACCCAGGCCTGGCCACAAAACCCTAGCCTGGGTGGGGTGGGGGGTAGTGCTGCCTGGGCTACTTTGTGGGCCTCTTCCAGGAGCCCCACGGACCCTCCTACCCTCAGCACGCCCAAGGCACACACACACTCTGCTTTGAGAGCCACAGGGAGCCTGAGCCCCAAGCTGGGGGGAAGCCAGGCCATGGGCCACCCCACACTTCTCCCCAGATGGCCCCTGACTCCATGGCTGCCTTCAGCCACGTGCCACTTGGTGCCCGTGCCGGTCCCCTTCTCCTGGGCCTGCATTCCAGAACAGACAATGGCAGGAACCATAGCTCTGCCCGCCCCCTCGACAACCCTGCCATGAGGCTGCCATGGTGACGCAGCCCAGATAAAAACACGATGCTGCCAGTCACTGGGAGTTAATTACATCTGTTATTCTTTTCCTGAGCCATCAGGAATGCTCTGAGGAAATTGGCACTAACTAGAGGTCCCCCTGGCCTGCCAGGCAGGAACAGCTCCGGGTCAGAAAAGGTAACTCTGGGGCTGGAGGTGATGGGGTTTAGCTGAATTAGAAATACCTTTCAAGGACCACACAGAATCCTCTCAATACCACCTTGTCCGTGCTGGTTGTGCCCATTTGATAGACAGGGAGATAGGCTCAGAGAGGGAAATGACTTGCCCCAGGTCACACAGCTCAGAAGGGGAGGAGCTAGGATTTAGCCTGAGTCTGAATCCAAACTCTGTCAGAACACTCCCTATGTGATAAGCCAGATGTAAGTGGCAGCCATGGGGGCACTGGGCAGACAAGCCAGCTAGCAGCCAAAATGTGCATTCCCATCGCTTCCCACCAGGGCCCTGACATGCCTGATCACCAGCCCAACGCTGCTGTGGAATAGCAGCATGAGAAAGAGCTACAGGATGAAGGGGAGATGTAATGGTAGCTCCAGGTTAGCAAGAGACAAAAGACAGGGTCTGTGCCCTGAGGGCACCCAGCTCAGCAGGTAGGGCATTAGGCCAGACAGGGCAGGCCACACCCAGGACCTGCTGGGTGCCATCATAGCTGCATTTTATAGACTAGGCAACTTTGGGCCAAAGAGCAAGAGGAAGGCACTTGCTTAAGGTCACATAGCTAGCCCCATGGCCCCAACCTGGCTCTGCCCCCAGGCAGAGTGGGTGGGGATTTGACGCTGAACACTATCCCCTTGGCAGTGTCACAGCAGGCCCATGGGACTGGAATCCTGTCTGAAGCCTCCCTCCCAGGTGCTCAGTAGACTCTCACTAACCGACCATAGGTGCTCAATACATAAACATCAGAGGTTCATTCAGACCTTTCCAAATGCTCTACCTGACCAGGCCAGACTTTGCAAAGCCTCCTGAAAAAACCATGCCCCTTACTGCTCCTTTCCTATGTGAGCTCTTGCCCTTGTCTGGGAGCCTTTCAGACTCAGACCCTGCCTGCAGCCTGCTTCTCCCAGTCACTCCCTCCACTGTCCACGCTGTTCCAGACTGGGAGTAAGTAGCACATACCTGCCTCCTCCTACCCACCCAACACATTCAGGTGCTAGGAACGATGCCCTGCAGGCAGACAGACTGGTCTGCCATTTTATCATTTTATTACTCATGTTCTGTTTGTTTCCTGTTTCTCTTTTCCTACTTTCATGAAGGTTACTTGAACATGTTTTAGGGTTCCATCTTGATTTATCTGTAGTGTTTTTGAACCATATCGCTCTGCATGTTTTCTCGGGCCACACACTCACTGGGAGCATGACAAGGGGATGAAAGCAAGACCCTTGCTGAGTTTCTTAACCTCCAAGTTGCTTCAGTTTCCTCATCGGTGAAGATGAAGCTAATCCATGCCAAGGGTGTGGAGGTGCCAACAAACATTAGCTCTGATGATGGTGGCTTCTGAGCTGAGGATGCAGAGATGTGTGTGTCCCCAGGGTGCTCCCTGCCTGAGGGCTGGGCACCACACTCTTTGAAGCAGGCCAGCATTCTTGTCATTTGGCAGATGGGAACACTTGGCTCAAGGAGATTAAATGACACCCAAGGGCACACAGAACCAGGGCCTGGCTGCATTACTGTGGGCACCTCCCACACTGCCCTCTGCACAAAGAACCCTAAACTTCAGCCTTACACGCCAAAGTAGCAAAGATCTGCTACTGGGCCCTTTATCTCAGCAAAGAGCCTAGCATTCCTTCCATCCACCACATCCTCTGCAGGGTGGCATCTGTCCACTTCCTTTGGTCCTCCTGCCACTGCCTTGGCCAGGCCAACATCGTCTCTCCCCTGGCCCCCATCACCATGCTTGCCACTGTGCTGTGCCCCTGCCCAGCCTAGTCACTCTTCATAACACCACGCTGCCTCAGGAGCCAATCTAGCATTTAATATTTAACATGGCTTAGATCCGGGCCTCTCAAACTTAAGCAAGCATCAGAACCACGTGGAGGCTGTTAAAACAGTGCTGGGCTCCATTCCCAGTGCTGGATTCAGTAGGTCTAGGATGGGGTCCGAGTTTGCATTTTTGCCAAATTCCCAGCAGATGCTGGTACTGCAGGGCCAGGGAACACACTCTGAGAACCACTGACATAGGTGCTGGCCTCCTGGATGAGCTCCTGCCAAGGCCTCTTGGGCTCACCTGAGCCACCTCACCCCTCAGGGATGGGAAGCCCAATGATATCAGGATGTTCCAGGGTGGCCAGGGTCCAGCACCATCGGTCTTACCAGCTGGCACCCAGTAAGTAGCTCAAGAACCACCTATGGAAGGAGAGGCTGGAGGGCTTGTTACTTGTTTGGTCTTTTAGCTGTGGGACCGGGAGCACCTTAAGGGCTGGGTCTGTGTCCAATTCATTCCTGGGAAATGTCAGCCATTCACCAAAATGTCACTGAGAGAAAAGCCATCACCCAGCCCTCGCTTGGCAGGGTGGTTTATAAGCAAGTGGAGAACCCAGGCATCTACATGAATCAAAGGAAAAGGCTGTATGGAGCCACACACCAGGGTTCTGGGGGGCAGGGATGGGAAATCCCGGGCAGCAGGGACTCTGGGTCACACCTGGATTTGAGGCTAGAGCTGCTGGTCTTCAAGGGAAGGGACAGGAATGCAGAACAGGGGATGAGGGCTAGGGGGCAGGACAGATTGACAGCCTGTCCTGTGTGCCTTGCACATGCCAGGTCCACTATTGGTCTCTATGCTAGTTATCTAAGGAAAACCCAGGAGGTGGCTACTGTTCTCTCTACAGACAAGGATGTAGGCTCAAGGAGTGGGTCCAGCTCAGGTCTCCATAGCCAGGTGATGTGAAGCTCAGGTGATGACAAAGTTCCTGGTCCCAGCAGGAAGGGCATTTCAGGGAGCCACTGGTAACACCCTTATACCCCTCCCACACCAATACAGAGGAACTGAGGCCAGAGAGGACTTGACAGGACTTGTCTCCACTACCACAGTCAGCCAGGCTTGGAGCTGGCCAAAACGGCCCTCCACCTAGCCCAGGGTACTGAGTGGCACCCTTGCTTGCAGGTAGATGACCCAACCCTGACACCAAGCCAGGAACCCAGGGCTTGGGAAACTACAAATAAGACCACAGAGACTGAGGCCCCGGTGGGCCTGTAGGTGGAGAGCCCTCACTCAGGCCAGTGTCTACTGCACTCAGCTCCGGCCCTCTTCAGGGCAGGGTTTTCAGAGACCAGGTTCCTCCACTGAAACCTCAGCCTGTGGCTCTCTGTGCCTTCATCCCCGCAGCTAGCATAGAAATAATGATCTGACCCTCCAGGGGAGGAGGCCACATGGGCATGATGGTGATACCCTGGTGGGAGGCAGCCTGGGTAACATGCAGAGTGCCGAGGGGTAGCCCTGAGCTCATATTTGGCTTCCATCCTCACTGAGCCATGTGATCCTGTCCTGGCTACTCCCATACCTGAGCTGGAGTTTCTTCAGCAGTAGGACAAGGGTGCCGAGGGGAGAACAGAACTCCCTCTGATGAGGGATCACCCTGCAGCCTCAATAGGCTCAAATACAGAAAGCAGCCCCTGCAGGTGGCCCACCAAAAACTGCTGTCCCTTTCCCACAGGCCAGAGGTCTCAGACACAGGACCCTTAGGTTGGACACAGTTCACAGACATGTTTTAAAAACAATCCATGCTCACAATCCATTTTTAAAAACATTCTGATTAATTGCCAACATTTAAAAATCCAGGAGATTTTATATAAATGTCTAGATTTCTGGTTCATCTTGAAAATTGGACAGTCAGGTCATACCAAGTCCACATTTCACACAGTGACAAAGATTGGAGCTGAGTGGCTCCCTGGCCCGCCTCACTCATTCCACTTCCCCCTGATCCTTGGAAGCATTTGGGTTTCCAATGCCTGGAGCTAGACTGAGCACCCACAGGCAGCAGCACTGCACGGGCCCATCTTTACTAAATTTTCTCTCCCACAGCCAAGACTGCAAGCTGAGCAGGCCACGGAGCCCATGAGCCTAGGGTCAGGTCTTGGGGTTTTCCCAGGGGACTGAGGCAGCCCTTCGCTGCTTGGTCTCACCCAGAGGGAGAAAATGGAGGCAGGGAGGAAGTGAAGAAGGGAGGGAGAAAGCTAGCCCCGTCCTATAATGCATCTGGGGGAGCAAGAATTTGGCTGATTTTGCTGGAAGAAGGAAAAATGTACCAAGACATGAAAGATGGGGAATGTCCTCACTGGAGGAAAGTGAAGGAAGGTTAAGAATGCTCCTCTAGAAGGCTCTACCGTTCTCTTCTGCCAGGGTTACAAGAGAAGTTAGACAGCAGGCAGAGAGGACCTTTGCCCGCAGAGAAGCCTGCACTGTGGACTGAGCTCTGCCACTTACTGCTAGTATGACCTTGGGCAAGTCACTCACCTCCCTGAGCCTCCCTTTAGAGTCTTCATCTCTAAAATGGGGATAATAAACTTACCTTGAGCAACTGTTGTAAAAAAAATTAGGAGATAATGGATGCAGAGCACTCAACACAGCTCTCACAGAGCAGGAAGGGAATGAAAGCTACTGTGAGTCATTCCCCAGGCGCCCTGCCTGCAGGAGACTCAGGCCTGACCTCCAGGGCACCACCCATCTAAGGGCATCTTATACCAAGGCCTCAAATGCCCCAGATGTCAGTCACCTCTAGGAGGCCTCCCCGGATGGGAAACCCAAGGGCTGTTGTGGTCGCTGGGATCCTGGATCTGAAGCCCGCGGTCGGGGCTGGCATCTGCTGAGTCAGGCCTGGGAGAGCTGGCAGGAGGGCCATTTCTGTCTCCAGCATGATGCCTGCTGAGGGGAGGTTGGGAGGGGAGCCAGAGGTCATTTCCTCTGAGTCAGAGGCCACTCTCCTCCCAGAGGAGCTCCCCTGGAGGACCAGGCACCTCCATGTGGCGCGGGCCTCCCTGCCGGCCAACCTGCATGCCACTCAGTACAGTTGGGGCATTGTGCTCAGACAAGAAAGGGGCACTTGTGATCCAGACAATGGGCTGGGTCGATCCCATTTGGCCTGGGCTTCAGCTTCCCTGGGTTAGCAATGTCCTTTCCTCTGCTCTTGCCCACTCTGCTTCCACCCCTCCCTGGAGAATGGTGGCTAGCAACACGGAGCAGAGACTCACCGCGGGCCCATGCCTGGTTTGACAACGTGCCCTGGCCGTAAGGAGGAGGAGGGATGCAAGCTTCGCTCCTCTACCCTGGTAAGAAACGTCGCCCCTGGGGAACCCAGCTCGGCTCAGGCCATGTCCAGGGCCGGCGCGATTAGGGGCCGGCACGATTAGGGGGGTGGTGGCGGCGGTGGGTGGTTGGGGGGTCTATGGGCGAAGACCCCAGCCCCAGCCTCCATGCCTCCTCCTCCCGTGACAAGCCCAGGGGCTGGGCCGCCCCCACGTTTGCAGCCACCCCAGGAGCCCTGCTGCGACGACTGCAGCCACGTGGGAGCCAGCTCGTGCCCACAGCCGTTCGCCCCCACCCCCACCCTCGATGGGCTGTGGAGGCAGGCACACCCAGCCGGGCCAGAGGGACGACATGCCCCCGCTGGCACCCCTCTCTCCCTGCGCCCCCGAGCTGTGGGCCCGCCTAGGGGGAGAGGGTAGGGTGGGGGAGGGGGCGTCGCCACCCCGCAGTCGTGTTGCTGGGGAGCGCAACCCCGTTGCTGTGGCAACCGTTTCCAAGCGAACTGGTGGCGGCTCGCGCCCCGTTCCGGCTCCCTGGCTCACTGGCGCTCTCCCTCCCTCTTGTGTGGACTGGGGGAGGGGCGGCCCGGGCAGGGGTCCGGGGCGGCGACCGGGGCCAGGGCGCAGAGCCGCCCGCGGGGAAGGGCTCAGTCCTGGGACCATCTTCCGCCCGCGCTCCGTGCCCGCCCGGCCCGCAGCCGCCGCGGTACTCACGGGCCCAGGCATCCTCCTCGAGCTCGTTCTCCTGGCTCGGGGCGAGCAGCGCGGGCCCAGCGGACAGAGCCCCGGGCCTGCGGGGTAAGCGGCGGCGGCGGCGGCGGCGGCGGCCCGGGGGAGCAGACAGTGGCAGCGAAAGCGGCTCCGAGCGCTGGGCTGGAGTCGCGGGGCGCGCGCACGGGCGCGTACACGGCCGGTGCTGAGCCCAGCGTGCGCGCGCGCGGCAGCCAGCAGAGGAGCCCCCCACCCCCAGCCACACGCCTCGAGGAGGCTGCCCCCGGAGGGAAGGAGGGGGAGGATGGACACCCACCTGCGGCGCCGAGACCCGACTCTCCAGCCCGCCGGGCTCACACCCGCCAGGGCACCCTCACAGGGGAGGCACACGCCGGCCGACCCGGTCCACACGCCAGGCTGGAGCCCAGGCCACACCGGTCGTGTACGCTGGATGCACAACCAGGAAGCTGAGGTCGAGAACCCCGACGCGTACACAGCTCAGCTCGGAGAGCACACATATGTCCAGGTTCCTGTCACATCCTGACAGGCGCTGCGCACACGCAGTGGGCAGGGGCCCTGAGCAGGCAGGCACCCCAATGTGGCTCCTTACCAACTCATGACCCCTCCTGCTAGGTGCCCAGCAGGCGTACACCACCACATGCCTACTAGCAAGCAGCACGGGGAGGAGGACCTAGTGCCGAATCCATAGCCCTGACCTCCGTGGACATGCCTCCCCCCACCCCACCAGGGAGCAGATGACCCCTAGAGAGGGCCCCACTGTCTACCCCGAGGTCCAAGCTTGCAGAGGCCACTCTGAAGTTGGCTGTCCATCGGCCTCTTAACTGGGCTGTCTCTCGTCCAACTTCTCTACTGCACTTAAGGTGATTTTCCAAAAACCCCTCCACCACCATATTAGCTGGAACATTTGGGGTCGCAAGTGACAGAACCCCCAAACAAATAGGTTTGAGCTCTACCCCGTCTCTACCAAAAATACAAAAAAAAAAAAAAAAAAAAAAAAAAAGCAGCCGGGCTTGGAGGCGCACGCCTGTGGAGAATCGCTTGAACCCAGGAGGCAGAGGTTGCAGTGAGCGACATCACGCCACTGCACTCCAGCCTAAGGGATGGAGTGAGACCCCGTCTCAAAAAGGAAAAAAAAAAAAAAAAAAAAAAAGTCCCAGGGTAGATTCTAGCTTTGGTCACAGTTGCTTCCAAGTGTTCCCGCAGTGGTGTCAGGCACGTATGTGCTTCTATGTTTGCATCACTCTCAGGCAAGCTCTTCCCAAAGGGTGGCGAGGACAACCCCCACAGCCCTAGGCTCATATCCTGCCATCTATCCCTGGAGGAAAGGGAGCCCCAATTCCTTCCCCATCATTTGAGCAAAATACAAGCAAACAACTCCATGAATGATTGTTTTTGGACTCATTTGGGCTGAGTCTCTAGCAGTGAACCAGTCTAAGTGCCTATGTGTTAAGGGAGAGGATATGAATTCCTTATGCAAAGGAAGTGGCCGCCCAGTACCCATTCCCTTTTCTTTGGATACAGGCACCCTGATTTCAACAGGGGAATCACTGCCCCATGGGTGCCATCCTGGTGAGCCTGTGAACCCAAGTGCCCTCCTCCCTCAGTGCACAGCAGGCAGGTATCCAGCCTGGCCACTCAGACTCCTTCTTGAGTTTGCAACTGGGCTCAAAGAGGCAAAACCAAATGGCTCTAGCATCTTGGTTCTGGTGGGTGTGCCCTGATGAGAATGGGGTCCACAACTAAGACCCCGAAGCTCCTCCATATCCTTTGAACACCGTCTAAGTTAGTGGGAGGACCATTCTGTCACTTGCAACATTCCAACCTGGCTCTCTCACTCCAGGTAGCGTGTGGAGTATGTGTATGGAGGGAGTGCAAGCCCAGCCCCATCTAAACCACATGGACACAGACTAGGGGTGCTTTTGTAGATGCTGGAGCAAACATCCCAACACAACCAGCCAAATACCCTTCAGGGAATCCCCCACCTTCCAGATGAGGCCCCATCTATCTGGGCCTTAACCCTATGATCCTTAATCTGGCTTTCTTTTTTTTTTTTTTTTTTGACACAGAGTCTCGCTCTATTGACCAGGCTGGAGTGCAGTGGCACGATATCAGCTCACTGCAAGCTCTGCCTCCCGGGTTCAAGCCATTCTCCTGTCTCAGCCTCCCGAGTAGCTGAGACTACAGCACCCACCACCACGCCTAGATAATTTTTTGTATTTTTTAGTAGAGACGGGGTTTCGCCGTGTTAGCCAGGATGGTCTTGATCTCCTGACCTTGTGATGTGCCTGCCTCAGCCTCCCAAAGTGCTGGGATTAAAGGCGTGAGCCACCGTGCCCGGCCCTTAATCCAAAAGCTGGCTGTCTCTCACTGACCTCAGCTCGTCATTCCTTGCTTCCACCCCTGGCCTCCCATGCTCAGCCACCCTAAACCACTAAAGCCCTCGACCATCCATCTGGCTCCTGTACTTGGGTGCATCTGATCCTGTGTCCTGGAAGGCACCAACTCTAACACCTTCCGGGTCAAGGGGCCTCCTTGTTTGGTGCTGCCCCACCCCCAACCCTGTCAGCTCGAGTCCTCTCTTCCACAGGGCCGATCACACTGGGTCCCGCTGTTCCCTCGTCTGCCTCCCTACCAGACCAAGCTCCAAGCTGCCAGGGGCCTCGTCTCCATCTAGGTCCCAGTTCCCACCATAGAGCTGGGCATGGAGGATAGCTCAGGGAAGCTTCTTGGGAAATGAATTCTGGGAATTCTCTCTGCCAAGGACCAACTGTGCTAAAAGCCTTAAGGTGAGTTTAACCCTAGCCAATAAGTTCCCTGGATGCCTCCCTAGCCCAAGGGGGAGCCTGGCCAGGGCATCCTGATCCAGGTGCAGGCAGAGTGCCTCAGGGTCCTGCATGTCCACCTGGCACCCGCTCACTCTTGCATACCTGCCCAGGGCTGGGCTTTGGTCTGACATGCTAACACCTACCTAAAAATCCCCCACTCCAACCTCAAAACAGCCTGGGGCAGAGGGGCAAACCCACCCCAGGCTCCTTTCTCAGGACACATGGGTAGATCCAGCGTTCCCATCGTTACCTGGCTTCCTCCCCACCCTGCAATGGCCACTTAACCAGTTTGAAGACCTTGAGCAGATCCCCCCTCCCCTTATTTCCCTTAGGTTGATGGGAAGCAGCAGGCACTCCACACGTCATGAGTGGGGCCACAAAACGCCCCTTCTGCCAGGCTGCTGGCTCGGCACCTTCTGGCTGTGCTTAAGCCAGGTGGTTAGTTTGGTACTCAGCACCACTCCACAGCAGGTGAGAGTCCTGCGGTGGCTTTGGGAACTCAAGGGGCTAGCCGGCTGCTTGGGTGGATTCCCACAGCTGCCCAGCAAGGTGATGGGTCTCACACCTATCTTTCCAAACAAGGGAAGGGCCTGTGCAGAGCCAACTTGAAAAGTGGCCAGGCTGGGGCTTGAACCTGGAACTGTCAGCTACAAAGCTCACATGGCTCCTGCAGCACTGGGTGCCCAGTCCAGAGGCCAGGAACAAGCTCGATGGGGGTTACGGGGCATTCCTAGGGAGCTGGGGACACTGGGAGTCTATAGAGCAGCATTGGGGTTGCAAGATCTGAGACAGACTGGTAGGCAATAAGCTGTCAGCCCCAGAGCCCACGCAGGAAGCTCCCCTTGAGTGCCCCCCAGTCCCCCTTCCTCCCAGGTGAATGTCTACTTCGAGGCTCAACCACCATCTTCAGAGAACCCTCCCACACCAGCCACAGCCTATCTGCCAGCATCCCCCACTATCTAGGTTTTTGCCCATAATGTATCAAAGGCAAAACAGAGGGGTGGGTATGATGCACGTGCATCAGCCCAGGGGCCGGTACATGGCTGGCGTCCAGGTAAGGCAGGCCTGGGGCAGACGTTCTTTACACAGCTCCCACCCTACTCGAAGTCCACATTAGGCAGCCAAGCCACCTTAGCCTTGGAGGGGAGGACACCAAAGGGACCTGCCTTCCCAGCAGTCAGAAACAGACCTACACCCCAGTGGGTACCCAAGGCTTCTTTCCTTAGGCCCCATCCCATTTAGGAAGTTGGGGAACACACTGGGTGAGTCCAAAGGCTACCAAAGCCTGGCTGTCTGGAGAGGCTAGCTCAGAGTCAGCCCTGGGGGCTCCTGGGCCTCGGAAGGGCACACCCTGCCTCCCTCCAGGCCCACCCCCAATCCCTTCCCGCTTCCAGCTGGGCCAGGGGAGCAGGAAGACCCCTGGAGCACCGGAAGCAAGAAAGAGGCAGGCAGGGGCGGCTAGCCAGGTTTGTGCTCGGACTCTATTCACACAGAGACACATGGCAGCTTACATTGGACAAAATGAGTAATAAAAATTGGCTTTAAATATGGAAAAAACAAGGCCCTGTAATCCCATGCTACCCTAACACTGAGACCAGGATGGCCATCACAGTCTGGGAAGGGCCAGGACTGGGGCCTGGGGCACAGGCACAGCCTTGCCCTATCCCCTTCACCCACACAGGTACACGCGCGCGCGCGCACACACACCCCACAGGCGCACACAGGAAGGGGCAGATTATTGCTGGGCACGTGTCTATTGTTATGAGGGGAGTCTGGAATGTTTGAGGGTTGACCAAGGATGTCCCACCCCCTCCTAGGGGCTGGGCTCAGGCATTTCTGAAAGAGGTGTCTCCAGGACAGGGCCCAGGATCAGGGACCAGGCCCTGGGAGCTGGAAGGCAGAGGCAAACCTATCTGGGCCGGCCGGGGCAGTGGGCTGACGGGTCTCACAGCCGGCCCAATCTCTGGACACTTTGGCACAGGCCTAGGGGATACAGAGGCCCCAGATCCATCTCTGACAAGCACTGAGAAGGGACAGCTTTGGGCCCCAGAGAGTAGCAGCCTGAGCCCAGGGCAGCGGGGGCAGGCACGAGTCTTACTCAGAGGCCGGGGGTGGACAGCACAGTGCTGAAGGCTCAGGGGTGTGACCACCCTCAGCCATCCAAGCTGGGCCGGAGGAGCCTTGAGTTTGGCAGTGGCTCCTCTGCCAGCTCCCGCTCTCCCAGCCAGGGCTGGCTGCCCCCAGGAGCCAAGGCGGGCGCCAGGTCTGCGGCAGGAATTAAGAATGCTCTGGTCGCTATATACATTCGTACAAATACATAAATACAGAAAGCCCCGAGCTCCACAGAGAAGAGCTGAAGGGACGCACCTTTGTCCCAGGGACGGCCCAGGCCCTGCCAAACTCAGCCAGGCCAGGGGCTGAGGGGCAGAGGACACTGGGGACAGCTCCATCTGTGTTCCCCAGGCCACGACTTGAGTGGACAATGGGGAAGACCACTGTGCAAAACTGTAAACGGCGCTCGGAGTAGCTGCTACCGCCAACTGCCGGTGGGGGCCTCGGACTGGGGGCTAGAGGCGGGTGGGGAGCTCTTCCTCGCTGTCGCTGCAGTTTCCACAGCAATCCTGGAGGGACGGGGAAGACACGGAGGGAGGGAGAAAGGCAGAGCAGGTGCTATTAACCACCAGGGACGTCACATGGGGCCGACCCTGCCAGGGTAGGCCAGGAGCTGCCTGGGGGGCACACTCTGGGGAGGGGCCTCTCCACGAGGAACCTGGAGCAGCAGCTCAGGCCACACGTGGGTGGGCGTCATTGCAGAGGCTGCTGGCAACAGACTGAAGTCAGGGGGCTGGGTAGATCCCAGCCCTCTCCCCTGGGGCTGGCAGAGACAGGGCACGGGGAGACAAGCTAAGCAAAGCTGGCAGCTCGAAGGGGCCAGGGTGCAGGGAATCGAAGCAGTGGGCAGGGGGAGTGGGGCGGGCACCAGACTTCTTTCTCCCACATCTTGCCTCTGCCATGGAAGGGCTGCCCGTGGCTCCCCGAGGCCAGGCAGCAAGGCCAACCCACGGGGAGCCCACACTGCTCACCTCTGGAAAGAGAAAAGAGGCCATGAGCCCAGCCAGGGGCGGGGGACAGGCGGGAATGAGGCCAGAGACCCTGGGCACCGCAACAGGGCTGGAGGATGCCCACTCCCAGTGCATGCGGGCACCGGCTCTGCCTCCCACCCGCCGTCCCCTGGAGCCAGGCTGGGGGCCCAGGTAGGCCGATGCTGGGGCTTACTTGGCGACTGAAGAGTCTCTGCAGCAGTCCCTTTTTAGGGGGTGCAGGTGGCTGGCCCTTCCAGTCCAGGTCTGGGGGAACTGAGCCATCCAGCCCAAAGACATTCAGCTCCTGGAAGCACTCAGTCTCCACCATCTGCTGAGGAGCAGGCAGCTGTGACATATGTCCCCAGGGCAGCCTCCTGGAGCCCACCCCACCAAGCAGGACAGGCCCCCACCTCATTCTGCCAGGGGATGGGCACGCTGCCTGTGGCAAACTTCTGGTAGAAGTCCTGGTCGGTAGGCTCCAGCTCCACGCCCTTGACTGTAGAGAACTGTTCAATGTCCAGAACATCCTTGCAGTAAATGGCCTGGGGCTGGTGGGAGAGAGGCAGTGGTCAGATAGAAAACGCACACAGACACGCACACGTGAAGGCAGCTCAGCCCTGATTCTGACTCGGGTCTTGGCCTGGTGCTGCCCTGACACCAGCAGCTCTCTGATTTGGAGTCAGAAACCAGGTACCCCACGCACTTCCTAAGCGGGGCAGGCCCTTCTCTCCGAAGCCTGGTTTTCCCCTCTGTGAACTGGGTACGTTATTCCTCACTGCTCAGTGGTTGTGAGGCTGTGTAAAGGCCAATGCCAGGCGCCTCCTTCGCCTGCCACATCTTGCCTCTGCCATGGAAGGGCTGCCCGTGGCTCCCCAAGGCCAGGCAGCAAGGCCAACCCACAGGGAGCCCACACTTCTTCCTGGGTATGCAGTTGGGGTGGGGAGTACAGGCTGAATCTCAGCTGGCCGCTCAGCTGAGCACCGCCACGCAGAGCCTGGAGCTGGTGACTCCTTGGCTCCCTGCGATGACCTGGGATTTGCTCCGTCTTCTCTCCCAGCCAATCAGAGGACTGGCAGTCTCCCACCGCTCCACCTCCTCAGACCCACGCTGGGAGCCCATCTCAGCTCCAGGAGGCCACCTTCTTTTTTATCTTAACATGGTTTTCTAAATCCTTCAAATAAGATGTCAATTAAAATATCATCGTCATGTAAAATGGTGCAGCGGCTTCGGAAAACAGTCTGGCAGTTCCCCAAAAAGTTAAACATCATTACCATATGACCTGGTAATTCTACTCCTAGGTATAGACCAAGAGAAATGGCAGCATCTGTCCACAAAAAAACTTGTACATGAATGTTCATAGCAGCAATAACAGCCAAAAAGTGGGAACAATCCTAATGTCTACCAACTGACGAACAGGTAAGTAAAATGTGGTCCATCCATGCAATGGAATATTATTCAGCCTTAAAAAGGAATGAAGCAGTGATCTACGCTACAACATGGATGAACCTTGAAGATATTATGCTAAGTGAAAGAAGCCAGGCACAGAGGATCACATACTGTGTGACTCCATAGCTATGACATGTCCAGAACAGGCAAACAGAGAGAGACAGAGAATAGACTGGTGATTGCCAGGAGCAGCTGGAGGGAAGAATGGAGAATGACTGCTAAGGGTATGGGTTTTTTTTTTTTTTTTTTTGCAAAGTGGGGCAGGTAATGAAAACACTCAAAAATTTATTGTGGTGATGACTGCATAACTAAAAAGCCAATGAATTGCAATTTTTTTTTTTTTTTTAAGACGGAGTTTTGCTCTTGTTGCCCAGCCTGGAGTGCAATGACATGATCTCAGCTCACCGCCACCTCTACCTCCTTGGTTCAAGCGATTCTCCTGCCTCAGCCTCCCAAGTAGGTGAGATTACCGGCACACGCCACCACACCCAGCTAATTTTTGTATTTTTAGTAGAGACGGGGGTTTCACCTTGTTGGCCAGGCTGGTCTCAAACTCCTGACCTCAGGTGATCCATCCACCTTGGCCTCCCAAAGTGCTGGGATTACAGGCATGAGCCACCACACCGAGTCGAATTGTACATTGTAAATGGGTGAAATGCATGGTATATAAATTATATAAATTAAACTCAAAAAAGCTGTTAAAAAAATCATCATCAAGCTTGCTTTTCATCTACTGCTTCTACAAAGTTAAACTCCAGGGCACTGATTTTATCTCCAACTTTGAATGGAAGATCCAGAGGCAGTGTGGTTATTTCAAGGTTAAATGAGATGATGAACACAGGAAACAGAACAGACTGAGTGGTGAGTGGCAGTGCCAGCCTCAGGGGCGAGCTGGCGAAAGTCAGGTTGTCCTAGTTCAAGTGCCTCTGACAGGGCCCACCTTTGCTTTGGAAAACAGTCTGGCAGTTCCCCAAAAGGTTAAACATAGTTACCATATGACCTGGTAATTCTATTTCTAGGTATAGACCAAGAGGAATGGAGGCCAAGGCGAACAGCTTACCTGAGGTCAGGAGTTCGAGACCAGCCTGGCCAGCGGTTCCAGTGAGGCCCATGTGAGGCAGTCACTCAGGGCAGTAGCCCCCTCGCTGGCCTCCCCACTTCCACTCATACCCACTATGGCCCACTCCCCATACCTCACATTCCTGCCCAGGGTCCCCCAGTGGTCCCATCTTGCTGAGAACCTGCCCGCAATCCTCTGCCTGCACGGGCTCACTCAGCCACACAGGTGTCCTCGCAGCTGCTGCCCCTCACAGGGCTGGCCCCTGCCTCAGGACTGCAATGCCTGGCTGTTTCTTCTGCCTGGAATGCTCACACCCCAAATCTTGGCGTGGCTCTCTGCTTCACATATTTTACATTTCTGCACCACCATCACCTCCCCAGAGACCACCATGTCTAAAAGTACTCTCCCCACCATCATTCTCTGCCATCCACCATCATTCTCTGCCATCTTCATAGCTTGCTTTTTTCTTTTTTTTTTTTTTTAATTAATTAATTTATTTTTTTGAGACAGAGTCTCGCTCTGTCACCCAGGCTGGAGTGCAGTGGCTCGATCTCTACTCACTGCAAGCTCCGCCTCCTGGGTTCACGACATTCTCCTGCCTCAGCCTCCCGTGTAGCTGGGACTACAGGCGCCCGCCACCTCGCCCGGCTAATTTTTGTATTTTTAGTAGAGACAGGGTTTCACCATATTGGCCAGGATGGTCTCGATCTCTTGACCTCGTGATCTGCCCGTCTCGGCCTCCCAAAGTACTGGGATTACAAGCGTGAGCCACCGCGCCCGGCCATTTTCTTTCTTTTTTTTTTTTTTTTTTGAGACTAAATTTTGCTCTTGTCGCCCAGGCTGGAGTGCAGTGGTGCGATCTCAGCTCACCGCAACCTCCTCCTCTCGGGTTCAAGCGATTCTCCTGCCTCAGTCTGCTGAGTAGCTGGGATTATAGGCATGCGCCACCACACCCA
This sequence comes from Rhinopithecus roxellana, assembly GCF_007565055.1. Classification (NCBI taxonomy): domain Eukaryota; kingdom Metazoa; phylum Chordata; class Mammalia; order Primates; family Cercopithecidae; genus Rhinopithecus; species Rhinopithecus roxellana. The sequence continues at coordinate 170,539,840 of NC_044551.1, forward strand.
GCTAATTTTGTATTTTTAGTAGAGACGGGGTTTCTCCATGTTGGTTAGGCCAGTCTTCAAACTCCCAACCTCAGGTGATCAGCCTGCCTCGGCCTCCCAAAGTGCTGGGATCACAGGCGTGAGCCACCACGCCCGGCTGCTTGCTTTAGTTTTCTTTATCACACTTAACGTTACCTGGAATTCCTTCTGGCTTACTGGTTTATTTGGGTGTGTCTCCCACTAGAATATAAGGGCAGGACTGGCTCCAGTGGGCCTCATTATCTCCAGGGTCTGGCATAAATGGGCACTCAGCTATTTGCTGAATCAATAAACGTGTGTCAGCTATCAACCTGGCCTGCCCTGCCCATCCTTTGGGCCTCTCCAGTGTTACTGGTGAACCGTTAATTACAGGACCCAGTCCTCACAGACAAGGGAAGGGGAAAGCACATGACCTCATCTTAGCCAGTCAGAACCGTCCCTGTGACTGTCACACAGAGAAGCCTAATTCATGGGGAGGGAAAGAGTCAACAGGTTGAAGGCAAGGCAAGAGCTGGAGAATCCCGGCACACAGCAGAAAACCCTGAAGCTGGCCCTACTTTGGGACTTTCTGGCCAAATGAACCAATACACTCCATGTTGAGCTTAAGTGAGTTTAGGCTGGTTTTCTGCCACCTGGACTCTGACAGCTAGAGGACACTCTTGCCTGCTGAGTGCCTGGCCCACTGAGCTGCTCAGTTAACAGGTGAGACTCCATAAGGGGAAGTGACCACCCACAGAAGGACGGCCAGCCCAACAGCCCCTCCCACTGCTGGCAACTGCACTGTGGTTTTCCTCTGGGGAACGGAGCTTCCCCATTGGTGCAAGGTCAGGGGGGTGTATATGGTCTGGGTGTGGCCAGTGAGGGACCATGAGCAATGAGGGGCAATGGGCATCAGTCTTGGTACTTCTTTTCCCCCATGAGGATTTCTTTTGAAATTATTGGGCAAGGCCAGGCACGGTGGCTCACACCTGTAATTCAGGCGCTTTGGGATGCCTAGGTGGGCGGATCACCTGAGGTCAGGATTTCAAGATTTCAAGACCAGCCTGGCCATTATGGTGAAACCTCGTCTCTACTAAAAATACAACAATCAGCCGGGCATGGTGGTGGTTGCCTGTAATCCCAGCTACTCAGGAGGCTGAGGCAGGAGAATCGCTTGAACCTGGGAGGCAGAGGTTGCAGTGAGCCAAGATCTCGTCACTGCACTCCAGCCTGGGGGACAGAGCAAGACCCTGTCTCGAAAAAGAAAAGAAAAGAAAAGAAAAAAAGAAAAAAGGAAAGAAAAGAAGAAAGAAAGGAAAAAAGAATGAAGGAGGGAAGGAGGGGAGGGGAGGAAAGATGCTCTCTGTCCACTGTGGCAGCTGAGCTGCTGGGGCCCACTGCTGCCGCACCCTGGGGAGAGCTACCTCAGTATGAAGACTACACACTCAACAGTACAGGGAGGGGAGGGAGAGAGTTCCTAGGACATTGTCAGAGGCCCCAAGCCCCATCCAGGCATGCCAAAAGCTGGAACTATCCTGGGGCTTTTCCTTTTTTGTGAATTATCTTTATTTTTGTGGCTAAGCCACTAGATTGTTTTTTCTGCCACTTGCAATGGAAGCATCCTAGCTGATACTACAAGAGCCCCTGAGCCCCAGCCCCAGCTGGGCCCCGCCCTCGGCAGGAGTGAGCTGCACTCACGTCAGGCTTGAAGGGCGGCTCCAGCATGCCGGCTCCCAGCCGCTTGAAGTTCAGCTTCTTAAAGAGGGGGTGCTCCTTCACCTCGCGGGCACTGCCGCCACGACACCCCAGGCGTTCAGCCGGGTCCTTGCAGAGGAGCTGTGGCAAGGCAGGGGTGAGGTGGCCGGGCAGGCGGGTGAGTGGGTGGGAGGGAAGGAAAGGTGCGTCCACCCCAGCCCTGGCTGGCCAGGCTTCCGTGAGCTGCCGTACCTGTGAGCAGAGTGAGCGGGCCTGCGGGGAAAAGCGCTCGGAATACTCCTCAGGGACCTCCTTCACCAGCCGCTCCACCTCCTCCCGCTTGATCTTTTTCTTCCTCTGCTGGAAGGGCGACTGGCCTGCGATCATTTCGTACAGGAGGCAGCCGAGCGCCCACCAGTCAGGGCTGAACGTGTACCGTTCATTCTTTACCACCTCCGGAGCTGGGTGGGTGGCATGGGAGTTAGGGCTGGGCAGGAGGCGGGCAGTGGACCCTCAGGCCCCAGGAATGCCAGCGCACGTTAGGTCTGGGATCCACTCAAACTCGCTGGCCAGGCAGGTGCCGTCCCAGCTTGGGGGGGACCTTGGCCAGTAGGAGAGCACAGGCCCCATCAAGCGGTTGGGTACAGCCTTGCAGGAGGCCACGCCCAGGTCCCTGGGTCTTCAGATTTTACACAAGAAGTCAGAAATCTGTATTTTGTATGTGAAACCATCTGGCTTACTAAAAACAATTTGACTTAAACACAAATGTAGGCCAAATTGGGCCCACGTGGCTACCAGTTTGCAACTTCTGGATTTAATAACAGTGAGAAGAAGGAAACTCCTATTTTCTGACTACCTCCTACCTTCCAGGGCAGCCCCGTGGGGAGTTTTCCCTGAACTCTCTCTTTTCATCTTCCAGGCAACCCTGGGAGGCAGGTATGATGAGCGTTTTACAGTGGCAAAGTGAGGCCGGGAGCAGTGGAGTGTCTGGTTCAAGGCCACGCAACAGGCAAGAGGTGGAGCCTGCAGAGCCAGAACTCTGCCTCCTGTGTCTCTCAGTCTCCAAGTGGAATGTGGGGCCACATCTTGGCCCCTCCACTGGCCTCCTTCACAAATGGGCACAGGCAGGGCAGGGACTGGGGCCACAGAAACAGATGGAGGGTCTCTCTCCTCCATCCCCCAGTAGCCACTTGCAGGCTGAGCCATAGCAGGGTTTAATAAGTATTTAGCGGCCAGGCGCGGTGGCTCAAGCCTGTAATCCCAGCACTTTGGGAGGCCGAGGCGGGCGGATCACAAGGTCAGGAGATCGAGACCATCCTGGCGAACACGGTGAAACCCCATCTCTACTAAAAATACAAAAAAATTAGCCGGGCATGGTGGCGGGCACCTGTCATCCCAGCTTCTCAGGAGGCTGAGGCAGGAGAATGGCGTGAACCTGGGAGGCGACGGAGCTTGCAGTGAGCAGAGATCGTGCCACTGCACTCCAGCCTGGGCGACGGAGCGAGACTCCGTCTCAAAAAAAGAAGTATTTAGCAAATGAATGACATGGTTTCACAACTGTGTGCGGCCCTGGCTGAGTCTTGGTCTCCTAAGCTCTAGAAGAGGAGCATTGGTATGGGCCCTTTCTACTGAGGCCCCTTCTGAGAGAAGCCTCCCTGACAGAAGTGGGTGTGGCTGGATGGGTGGACAGTGAGGGAACCCAGGAGGCTAGTGGGCCGGGCAAAGAAGACTCACCCATGTAGCCCACAGTGCCCACACGGCCTTTGATGGTCTGGCCCTCGGGCACGTGCACAGCCAGCCCCAGGTCAGAGATGCGGATGTGGCCTGAATGTGGGTGGAGAAACAGGTAGACCCGTTAACAGGCCAGGCTTCTGCCTCTCACCCCACCCTGACCCACCCCAGGCACCCCCACACACCGTGGTCATCCAGCAAGATGTTCTCCGGCTTCAGGTCCCTGTGCAGAAAGAAGAACAGGGTCAGATGCTGCTCAGTCTGCCAGGGAGCCAGACGGGGTCAGCCCCTCCTAGCTCACTTGCCTCCTCGGGCCAGGTGTGGAGCAAGGTGCAAGACTCATTTGCTGCCAGGGCGACAGACAGCCCTGCTCTCCCTGGCAACAGCTCGGATTCAAGGGAGCAGAGGAAGGATTTATAGAGCTAGGACTCCCAGGACTCTCTAGGCGAGTGGAAGGCAGCTCCACCTAGGAGAGGCCTCCCCAGTGGCCTTGCTCACCCCTTGGTGACTGACTCTGCCTTTCCCCTCCATCAAATGGGACTACTCATCTGTCCCCTGACGAGGCTGCTGTGAGGCTCACAGGAAGTCAGCAACCTTCAGAGCCAGGGTGCTCTCTTACCCAGCCCCGTGTGCCAGGCACTCTGTACTTAACTCACTGGGCTCCTCCAACAACCTGGGAAGTAGGAATTACAGTCTCTGCTTCCTAGAAAAGGAAGCAGTGTTGGGAGCAGGGAGCTGACTGGCCTAAGGTCACACGGTGGGGGGTAGAGGGATTCCCCCGTGGGTCCACCAGAGCCCAAAGCCTAGGTCTGGGCCACTCAAGTTGGCCTGGCATGTGAGTTAAGCCAGTGCCACAGCCCCCACACCAATGTCCTTCTGTAGTCTGGCCTGATCGGCAGCCTTGGCCACCTCCGTCCAGGCCCAGCTGCAGTCGCTGGCAGGGAAGGACTAAACCCCTGGGGTAGCCGAGCCCTCCTAACCTGTACACAATGCGCTCCCGGTGCAGGTCCTCCAGGCCACAGCAGATCTCAGCGGCGTAGAAGACGGCCCGTGCTTCGGGGAAGCCAGCCTGGCCCATGTGGTAGATGTGGAACTTGAGGTCGCCCCCATTCATCAGTGTCAGCACCAGGCACAGCGCGTCCTTGGTCTCATAGGCGTAGGCCAAGCTCACCTGTGGCCGAGGGGACCCGAGCCCTCAGGCAGGAGCTGCGGGGCGCTTGGCGGCAGGGCTGCCCAAAAAAGCCTTCTCGGTGCCACTCCTTGGGCCCAGCCTGCTCCCCAAGCCTGGCATCAATACCCCAAACCCGCCCTTCCCGGCATCCCGTGCGGGAGGGTGGGGCCTGGGGGTAGGGAGGGCCAGGGTGCCAGCATGGCCAAGGGGAAGAGAGGGTCCCCTTCTGTACTTACTACAAACCTACTGTTCACTTTCTCCAGGATCTGCTTCTCGTTCAGCGCCATGGCCTCCCCTTTCCGCTTCTTGATCCGCTTTTTCTCTAGCTTCTTGCAGGCGTACATCTTACCGGTGGCCCGCACCTGGCAGGCACACACCTGTGGCCAGGCAGAGAGGGGTGAATAGAGGCCAGCTGTGCCCTTGCTGGGCATCCAGGGGGTGGTCCAGGACCCAACACACCCACCCTTTTCACTCTTCCAGGGGCACTGGCCTGGCCACTCACCTCCCCAAAGCCACCTTTGCCCAGGACTCGGTACTGCCTGAAGGTGTTTTTGGTCACTGGCTGCCTGTGGCAAGGGGTGGGGAAGCAAATGCTGGCTGAGCAGGAGAGCCCAAGGCCTGGGAAGAACCCCAGCAACCTGGCCTGTCCCCAGAACCCCAGCAACCTGGCCTGTCCCGGTCCAGCCTTCAGGGAGCTCACCTTTCCAGCCACTTCCACTGCAGGAAACGGTTGAAGTAGATGCTGTCGAGGTAGTCGGCAAAAGGGGCCACGCTCAGGTACTCATGGGTCAGCCTAGTGAGGGAAGGCAGGCCCAGCTCACCTGCCAGCCCCTGACATTTCAGGCTCTTGGCTTGATGGGCCAGGCCTCCCATTCTGCACACGCTTAGCCCACAGGTATCATTGTCGGCCAGTCCTCCCGCTACCCTCCGAGTGGAGAGACACACAGCCTGTGCTGAAGCTGTGGGTACTACTGAGGGGAGGCAGCCTGCTCAGGTCACACAGCAGGGGCAAGGCCAGGGCTGGGCAGCTGAGCTCCCTCACCAGCCACTGAGCTGTTCACAGTCTTCCTGACCCCCAGAAGCTCCCTCCTCTGGGCAGGGACAGGCTTACCGGGTGAGTTCCTGGAAAAGGTCTTTGCAGGGCCCCTGCTCCAGCCGCTGGGTGCAGTTCGTCACCAGCTGCCGGGGGACCTCTGGGATGAGGTCAGGACCCTGGGAACAAGCCCCAGACAGGTCAGTGCAGGGGCTCCCTTGGACGGCTACCCACTCCCAGGGGAGAGGGGTCAGGCATCTCGGGCTGGTGCCATGGGAGGCTGCAGGCCGGGGGTGTGCCAGCCAGCCTGGTTGCTGAACTTCTTCCTGCTGCCCACCCGTGAGGCAGAGCACAGAAGAGCCACTGGGAGGCCGCCTGGCCCAAGCCCAGCCCATACCCTGGGCTGCATGCCCGCCGTGCTGCCTGGAGCAGCTCCAGGGCACTCTCTGCCCAGGCTGTGTGTTATGCCCGTCTGTGTGAAGAAACCACCCTCAGAGGCCTGACACTGTGGCCACTCCTCTCCCCGACACTGGGCTCTGGCGGCTCCTGTCATCTCTCCATCACTGCTCACTCACCGTGTGGCTCAGAAAATTCTGCATTAGCTGCCGCCCACATGCCTTTCGCTTCTCATCCGGGGTCACTTCATACTCAGCCTGCAGGGTGGAAAGCAAAGAAGCTGGAGGTCTGGACAGAGCAAGCAGCAGGTGTGGGGAGGAGGGGCACATGGGGCCGGGACCTCGGCCACCCGCAGGGCTGGGCAGGGCTGGGCTGCACTCACCACCCCGTCCAGGAAGGCGATGCAGCGGCTCAGCTCCGGCCTCGTGGCACAGAACTCTCGGAACAGCAGGCGCCCAATGGGCTGCCGCTCGCACAGGCTGTGATAGTCACGCTCTGTGGGCAGTGATGGAAGCTGCTGGGTCCACAGCCCCAGAGCACATGGGTGGGGCATTCCTGCCCACACCACCAGGCCCTGGGCCCCCACAACAGCTTCCAGCTCTGCAGTGTGGCAGCCACAGTCTTCTTCGGAACCCTCACCACAACCCTAAGTTGGGCACAGCTGTTTTGGGGCTGTGAGGCCCAGAGAGGTTAACTGACTAGCTCGATGTCACACAGCCAGGAGTCTGGCTCCAGAGACCAGGACTCCACCCACCTCCCTGCATCGTCTCCTGATTTACACGACTTGCCTGATTTACACGACTTGCGTATGTCACAGTATTGGGGTTGGGTGCGGTCCATGAGGTTCCGGCCCAGCCCAGCCCCGGCCAGGCCCACACCTGCTGCCTGCCTGGCGAAAGTGCGAGAGGAAGCTGTGGCTTCCGGCACGCTCTCAGCTGGGCCTCCTTCCCAGGAGGTGGGAGCAGCCCTGGTGTGCTCTGCCCACGTGCAGGCCACCAGGGGCCTCAGCAACCGTGGGTGCTGCTCAGACCTGGGCCCTTGGCCAAGATTGGCAGGAACTGGGGTCCCGGGCCCTTCTGTCCCCTCCCAGGAGTAACCCTGTCACACTGCCCAGGCTGAGGGCTTCTGGTCAAGGCTTTGCTAGTCGCCCCTCTGGGCTGGGCCTGGGAGGCTAAGCCCCAGCGTGGAGCTCCCAAGGCAGTCAGTCTATGGGCTGGCCCAGCGGCCACTCCCTCTGTCTTGTGGGCCCTGCTAACCTTAGCTGGCTCTCCTTTTCAAAGTGGTATCAACTGCCCCAATCTGCCCCTGCCCTATTCCTGACACCCGCTTCACTCACCACCAGCGTGACCCTGTTTGCTGTCTGCTCTCCACCCATCCCAAGCCCGGGAACTGAAACTGGGCTGAATGGTACAGTCCTCATCCTCCTGCTCACTGGATCCCCCAAGCCTGTCCCTCTGCCCCAGGGCAAGGTCTCAGGGGAGGCTCCCCCGGCCCCGGCAGGGCCCCCCGCGTTGGCACCCGCAGGCCCTGCCCAGGCCTCACCGAGGCTGAGCCGCAGCTCTTCGCACTGGCTGATGTGCGGGAACTGCAGCATCTGCCGCCATTTCTTGCTTTTGCCTTTGCGATTTCCACCGCCACCTGTGGGAGCAAGCGGACACTGGGTCTCGGGTCTCAGTGCAGTCCAGGGCCTCCAGGGCCCAGCCAAGGCAGAGCCAAGGCAGAGCCAAGGCAGAGTGGCACCTCAGGCCTTCCCTCTGCACGCTCCAGCACGCCCTTGCTGCGTTCCAGGACACACGTGGTTCTCCTGCTTCAGGCTCCTGCGCTGGGAGAGCCAAGAGAGGCAGTGAGGTCGCTGGGGGAGGACGGTGTTCTAAGTAGCTCCAACAATGGGTCCAGCCTCAGCTGCTTCCCACCAGGTAGGAGTTCCCTCAGTGAAGAAAGGGGAGAAGGACATCGCAGTGGGGGGAACTGCAGAAGGCCCAGGAGGGAGAGATTCTAGGCCAGTGGGGCAGGCCTGAGAGATGCACAGGGTAGCCTGGGGACAAGGAGGCTCCCAGGCCTCTGTCACCAGGCCCCACATCAGAGCTATCAAATGCTCAAACAAGGCAGGGGCAAGGGGGCTGGCACCCAGGACTCCCCATCCCCTGCACACTGGGGCTTCCCCGGTCCACTGCCTGCTTTGCTTGACCTCGCAGACACCCCACCTGCAGCGGCTGAGGTCACGGCAGCAGTGGGATTGCCTGCAGAGCCCAACAGGTGTGAGAAACATGGGCCAGATGTGAGATGACCAGGAACAGTGAAGGCCCCTGTGACAGAGGCAGCTGCAGGACACCAGCTGATTGCTTGATTGCTGCTAGAAGGGTTTCTGGCTCAGTGTGGCCAGCTCTTCTGATTTTTCAAAAGCAGCTGGAAATTCAGACTCTCACATAAAATATTGGCCCTCATTTTATAAAAAAGAAAAAAAAAAAAAAACTCACTGCAGCCAAAGAAATAAAATGTGTCAGGGAGCTAGCTAAACGTGTGTGGCCTGTGGGCCACCAGGTTGAGGAGGGTGGAAGGGGCCTGAGCCTCCCAGAGCTGGGTCTGAATCTCTGATTCACACTGTAGGTCCATCACTTGCTATCTGTGAACTTCAGCTTCTCCATGTGTGTTATGTGGTGCATGGGAGACGCTGTCCACATTAAGTTGGGCTGAGTCAAGAGGTGAGCCCCAACTCCAACAACTCCATGGCAACCTTAGACAACCACTTTCTCATGCTGGGCCTCAGTTTCCCATCTGGTTTTTCAGTCCTGTATCCATGTGGCCTGGGTGAGGGCAGGTGGTGCAAGGGCAGAAGTTGCCTTCTAGGGAGGGGGCAAGGCGAGGTCCCTGGATGACTCCCTGACCTAAGCTGCCTGGAGGAGGAACTACTGCAGAGGCCCATTGAGAAACTTGCTAGAGGCCTCCTGCGAGCATGCCCTGCAGTCATTGCTTCACTGTGAGTGAGCAACAGACCCCCACCCCTCAACCCAGGGCAAGGCCTTCCCAGAAGGGGAACTCCTCCCCCACACCCACAGGTCCCTCACCCAACCCTCCATCCGCCAGCCTCCCACCCTCAGTTACTTCCTCCTCCCCCCTCCCAGCCACATCAAGGCAGCAGCAAAGAGTCACATGCAAATATCCTGTCCTGAGCTGCCCAGTCAGTGGGGCTCCTCCCCACCCTCCCCATCCCCTTTCAGTGTCCCTGGGCCCCCTTCCCATGCCTCTGAGTGCCTGGGAAGAGAAGGGGCACTGAGGGAGGTCTCAAGCCCCAGCGTTGTCCCACTCCATCCTCACAGCAGCTCTGCCAGAGCAGGCCCAATTTCCTATGAAAACTGATGTTCCGAGGTGAGGAATCAATTCACCCAAGATGACTAAGCCTAGAGGTGACAGGATTGGTACCCAGCTCCCTATGGCCACAACCCAAGCTCCTTTCCCACCCCAAACATGGCTGTATATACACACCAAGGGTTCCCAAACCCCACTTGGGGTCTCAGATCACTCGGGAAGCTGTCAAGGGTCCCAGCCCCAAGCTCATGGAAAGCCGGTTCATGAGTTGGTTCTGATGCAGCCCGCCCAGGTGCCTGGGCTCAGGACTCAGTGACAGTCAGGGTTTCTTTTAGTCTTTTTTTTTTTTTTTTTTTTTTTTTTTGAGACGGAGTCTTGCTCTGTCACCCGGGCTGGAGTGCTGTGGCCGGATCTCAGCTCACTGCAAGCTCCGCCTCCCGGGTTCACGCCATTCTCCTGCCTCAGCCTCCCGGGTAGCTGGGACTACAGGCGCCGCTACCTCGCCCGGCTAGTTTTTTGTAGTTTTTTTAGTAGAGACGGGGTTTCAACGTGTTAGCCAGGATGGTCTTGATCTCCTGACCTCGTGATCCGCCCGTCTCGGCCTCCCAAAGTGCTGGGATTACAGGCTTGAGCCACCGCGCCCGGCCTCTTTTAGTCTTTATATCCCACCCCCAACCGTTCCACAAAAAAGGGTACTGAAGTTGAGAGAGAAGAGACATGTTTAAAGCCATGAAGGTCGGCCAGGCGCGGTGGCTCATGCCTATAACCCCAGCAATTTGGGAGGCCAGAGGCAGGTGGATCACTTGAGGTCAGGAGTTCAAGACCAGCCTGGCCAACATGGTGAAACCCGTCTCTACTATAAATACAAAAATTAGCTGGGTGTGGTGGCGTGCACCTGTAGTCCCAGCTACTTGGGAGGCTGAGGGAGGAGGGTCACTTGAACCCAGGAGGCGGAGATTGCAGTCAGCCCTGCAATCCAGCCTGGGTGACAGAGTGAGACTCCATCTCAATAAAAGCCATGCAGGTGGGAGGGGCAGAGCCAGGTTGTGGTAAGGGTTCTCAAGTGGAGGTACCAGTCCCCAGTCTGGCCACACCACCCTGTGCCTTGCCCATGGCCTGACAAAGCTTGTCCAAAGGTACCCACACTCTCCGGCCAGGCAGTGCCATCAGCAGGCCTGAGGCCTTAACTGGTTACAGCTCTAGGGAAGAAGTCCTGTTTCGGCCCTCCCCACCCCTCCTCCCTGGCTCGTTGGATGACAAGGCAGAACAGAATCGGCAGATGCCCCCAGAGGCTGGGAGGAAGGCCTAGCCCATGGGCTCGATAAGGGACAGGGGATAAGACGGGCTCCCCAGGCACTGAGGACCCAGCCTGCCATGCCATTTCTGAGCTGCACCTCGCCGGGGCACTGGGTGGGCATGGGGTGCCAGGTGTGGCACCCAGCTGGAGGTTCCTCTGGGCTTCCTATAGACTGTGCCGGTCATCCTGTGTCTTAGGCCTGAGTCAATCACAATATTGCTGTGTGACTGATGCTAATCCCTCAGTTTCTCACGTGTAAAATGGGGCAGAAAGGTGAAGCAGATAACTTTTTAAGCCTGGAAGCCCAGTAAAGGGTGGAAAAACTGTCATGATCTCCCTCCTTGCCCTGGAGTTCCAAAAAGAAGAGTCTTATTTACTGCTGCTTCCCCAGCACCCTGGACAAGGTAGGGCAGAGTGGTTGGTCAGTGATCATGTTACTGAGGTGGGGTGTGGCAGGTGGGGGCAGACTGACCACAGGGCAGTGAGGACCCGGTCTGGTCCTTGTGTTTCTCCCAGGACCTGCACAGAGCAAGTGTCTGATAACATCTGGGGTGGGAGCCACGAGGAGCTACACACACACTCGGTCCACCAGACTGGTTTCCCCAGTCAGGCCTTTGAACTTACAATACTGACAACGCAGCCTGCCCTGCTCCCACTTCTTTCTGTGTCCGCTAGGCCCACTAGACCATGGGCTCCCTGAGGGCAAATATTCATTCACCTCTGCCCTCAGTGTCCTGAGGCACGGAGCAAGTAGCAGTCCTATAAGTAGCATTTGTGACCAGGAGTTTCCCCAAGTCAGGTGGGCTGTGCTAGGCAGAGGGTCCGTTCATTCATTCTCCAGCCTTTACCTAACACAAACTTTCTGCGGGATTAGGCTAGGTGCTGGGGTCTGGGCCCATGGCACGTGGGGCATCTTTACACCTCTCACCTGGAGAGGCCTCAGAGAGGCTCTTCTGGAGCTCCGGTCCCACCCTTCCCTCTTCGTCTCTCCTTCTTTCACTCCTTCATCCCCACCCGCCGCGAGGGCGGCGGTCTGACCCCCGCCCCTTCCTGGGCCCCGAATCCCGGGGGCAGGTGCGGAGGAGGAAGACGACGGGCCGGAAAGGCTCGTGTCTGGGCGGGGTGTAGGGCGCAGGGCCCGCGGGCCTAGGGGATTCGACGGCTGGGTAGCCCCGCGGAGCTCAGACGCCGCGCACTCGCGCTCCATGCACCCGGGCCCGGCCGCCCGCCCGGCCGCCTCACCTTCGCGGGCCTTGAGTAGCACCGTGTTCGCTACGATGTTCTCGAGCTCCATGGGCTGTGGCGCCGCCTGGCGCGCCGGGCCGCACCGCCGGCCGGGATCGCGCGCGAGTGCCGAGGCCGGATGGGATCGGCGCGGCTCGGCGCGGCTCGGCTCGGCTCGCAGTGACCGCGCCGCGGCCTCCCCGGCCTCCCCGGCCGCCGCAGCCAGCCGCGCACTCTCCGCCCCCTCCCGGGGGCCACCCCGGCGCTGGCCCGCCCCGCCCCGCCCTCTGTTTACCTTACATGACCAATCACCGGGCAGAAGCTCCCCGCGCCGTCTTACCATTAGTCTTCCTCTTCATCTTTCCCCCGCCCCCCGAGCTGGGGACTCGCTCAAATGAGTATGGGGCGGGATCAGTCACGTCACCTCTTCCTGGTTGGTCTGAGGGCGGGGTTCAGCCCCTAGGTTCGAATTTCTAGGCTTTCGTAGGATACCAAACTGCCAATTAGGGCCGAGCCCTCGGCCAGGACAACGGAGGTGGGTACTCTGGGGCACGCCCAGGAGGCCGAATGTGTGATTGGGTGAAGAAGACGTCCGTCATCTTAAATACTGCATTTTGATTGGGCCATCGCCTGAAGGTGTGGCCCGGCAGCCTTTAGCTCGCAGATGGCTTTTCTAGGGTTTTGTTGGGGATGCGTTCCGTATCCTGGGCCTCCTGCGGGCTGGCAGCGAGTTTGTTTGGTCCACTTGTGTGGCCTTATTCCCTTGGGTCGGTCCCAACCAGGAGGGCGCACATCGAAAGAGGGAGAGACAGGGAGGAGGCTGCGGCCTCCGCAGCCGTTCCCCGACCTCTTGCCCGGTCGCCGCAGGCGCCCCGCCCAGCCCCCGCAGCCGGATGTTGTGATTTCTCTCCACCCACTCGGCCTAGTCTTCCCTTGGCCTCTGCTGCCTTATAAGGCAGCGCTACCACCCCTAGACGTTGGGATGAGTTCACACCCATTATACAGGTGGGGAGCTGAGGCGCCGGACGTCAAGTGGCTGGCTCCAGCCTGAAGACTACGGAGAAAACAAGGCTGAAATCTTACAACTAATCAACACCTTGTAGCTTAACACCCCACTTCCTCCACCCCCCACTTCACGCAGCAGGAAACGGGCATGCCCAAATTCCGCGAGTAAGGCAGAGCCGGATCCATCTAGGCTTATCTAGTCCCTGTTCATTCATTCATCCGAAAACACTTACTGAGCAACACTTCTGTGCCAGGCACCAAGCCAGGTGCTGGAGAATACAGTGGTGGCAGCAAGATAGCCAGGCTCCCTGCTTACTTGCTAGAAGTGGAGGGAGCAAGTGAGGGCCGGGTGAGATAGAGGTAATCATTCTGTAAATAACATATAGATAGTTTCAGAGAGTGACAACTGCTCTTGGGACGTTAAGACAAGATAGAGTGTGTGACACTCTCAGTGTGTGACATTTGAGCGGATCCAGTAGAAGCAACAGCAAACGCAGAGGCTCTAAGCCAGACTAAGTGGTGTTTCAGGGAATAGGAGAAGGCGTCTGCAGCTTCTGGGGCCCAGTGGTCTGAGATGAGACGGAAGAAGCAAAGGCACTAGCTAGGTCATGGAAGACCGTGAACACGTCCAGGAGGTTGAAATGTTTTTGCTAAGTGAAATGTGAAACATTTGAAAGAATCATTTATAATTTTAAAATATCACTCTGGTGGATTCCTAGGGAGCCAAGAGTGGAAGCAGAGCAGTCAGGAGGTTACAGAATTCCAGGAGAGTGATGGCGGTGGCCTGGACTAACAAGGTGGCAGTAGAGATGGAGAAAAGTGGATGGATCTAGGATCTAGGGAGTTAAGATAAGTACCTTAAAAGAGGGAAACCCTCCTGGCTAATGCGGTGAAACCCTGTCTCTACTAAAAACACAAAAATTAGCCAGGCGTGGTGGCCGGCGCCTGTAGTCCCAGCTACTTGGGAGGCTGAGGCAGGAGAATGGCGTGAACCTGGGAGGCGGAGCTTGCAGTGAGCTGAGATCGCTCCAGCCTGGGCGACAGAGCAAGACTCCGTCAAAAAAAAAAAAAAAAAAAAAAGAGGGAAATCCAGGGGCCAGTGGAACATAGGGCAGTTGCCTCACTTAGTGAAGGCTGTTGTGTCCAAGTGAAATCTGAAGATTCAGTGAAAATGGGCAGGTTACTGGAGTAGGGAGGGAAACAGCCTTCTGGCAGAGGGGTATCACATGTTCAAAGTTCCGTAGAGGAAGTCAGGAAGGGCTCCTGTGTTCAGCACCTAAGGGCAGAGCATCCAGCTAGAGTTTAAAGGTACACAATGGGGTGGACATGGAGGGCAAGAAATGAGGCTGAAGTCTTAGGAAGGGCCTGGATCAGGGAGGGCCTTGAGAGCCACCTAGGGAATTTTAGACTTCATCTTGAAGGTGGTAGGGAGCTGTCAAGGAGGTTTTGAGTACGGTGATCAGATTTGCTTTCATAGAGAGCTCTGGGCTGCACTGTGAAGGATAAGCTGAGGGGAGGGGGCTGGCTTGTTGTTTTAGTTCCCAACATCTGAAGCCCTTCCCATTTGAGAAGAATCCTATAAGATGTGGAGGCAGACCCTGCCTTCAACTAAGGAAATCAAAGAACGGAAGTGGAATTTTTTCTCCTAGGTCTCTGGTAGCTGGAGCACAATTCCGATGTTTCCAACCAGGTCTTTGAATCTAGAGCAAGTGAGCAGCACAAGACATCGAATTCATTGTGGAGGCCGAGCAGGCTGGGGGAGGGAAGGAAGGCAGTCAAGCTAGGCCCTTCCTGGGGGAGGGGGATTCAGCAAGCCCCCAGGCTGTCCCGTCCATTCCTCATCTGTTTAGTTACCCAGAATTGGCTTCCTTGTCTGCAGGCCAAGTATCCTAAGACAGGTGAGAGACCTTTTAGAAGGAACCTTTAGAGAGAGGAATGATGGTGCCCTATGCTGGGGCAGTGGCCAGGACATGCAGACAGGTGGACAGAAGGAGATCTGGCATGTAGCTGGCGTGAACAGGACATGGCAATAGATAAGAGGTGAAGAGAAGATGTCACTCAGGAAATTTGGTTCCAGCTCTTCAAGCCATTTTCTACCTGTAGCCAAAGTGATATTTTTCAAAGGGAAAATTGGCTAAGCATGGTGGCTCATGCCTGTAATCCCAGAACTTTTGGAGGCCAAGGCAAGCTGATCACCTGAGCTCAGGAGTTCGAGACCATGCTGGCCAACATGGTGAAACCCCATATCTACTAAAATATAAAAAATTAGCCAGGCATAGTGGTGCGTGCCTATAGTCCCAGCTACTCAGGAGACTGAGGCATGAGAATCGCTTAAGCCCTGAAGGTGGAGGAGTTTGCAGTGAGCCAAGATCACGCCAGTGCATTCCAGCTTGGGCAACAGAGGGAGACTCCATCTCAAAAATAAATAAATAAATAAATGGGAAAACCTGCCACCAACCATCTGAGATGTGCGTGTCTAGGAATTTATCTTACAAACATCATTGCACTTAGTCTGGTGCTATTCATTGCAGTATTGTCCAAAAAGATGCATTTTTTTTTTTTTTTTGATACAGAGTCTCATAAAAAACACAAAAATTAGCCAGGAATGCTGGCCTGAGCCTGGAATCCTAGCTACTCGGGAGGCTGAGGCAGGAGAATCGGTTGAACCCAGGAGGTAGAGGTTGCAGTGAGCTGAGATCGTGCACTCCAGCCTGGGTGACAGAGTAAGACTCTGTCTCAAAAAATAAAGAAGACTCTGGACAGATTGGGTTCTGCTGCAGTAACAAACAATCTCAAGTTTAAATAACCTAAAACAACAAAAGTTCATTTCTCACATGTACCACATGTCCAACACAGCTTGTTGGGTGGTGGGGTAGCACTACACGTAGTAGTCACTCAGGGCCCCAGCATAATAGGGGCTTCATTGCAATTTCTGCTTCTATAATGGCAGGTACTAAAAGGAAATGGGAATGTGGTAAATCATACAATGGTCCTTAAAGCTCACACCCAAAAGTGACACAAGTCACTTCTGCTCATATTTCATTGGTCAAAGCAAACCACATGGCCACAACTAGCTTTTAAAGGGTGGGGAGAAGGGCTGGTGCGGTGGCTCACGCCTGTAATCCCCACACTTTGGGAGGCCAAGGCTGGTGGATCACCTGAGGTCAGGAGTTTGAGACTAGCCCGGCCAACATGGTGAAACCCCATCTCTACTAAAAATATAAAAATTAGCCAGGCGTGGTGTTGCACACCTGTAGTCCCAGCTACTTGGGGTGCTGGGGTGGGAGAATCGCTGGAACTCAGGAGGCGGAGGCTGCAGTGAGCTGAGATCATTCCACTGCACTCCAGCCTGGGAGATAGAGTGAGACTCTGTCTCAATAAATAAATAAATTAATTAATTAATTAATTAATTAAAGGAGTGGGGAGACACAACATTACTATGGCAGATTATATTTTCTGAAGATGAGTGTAACAATGCATTCCCATCCCACAGTCACTCCTGCAATGGAACCTTGCCACCCACACAGCAAGAGATAGAGTTTAATTTCCCTCCCCTTGAATTTGGTCTGACCTTAATGACTCTTTGTCGTCAGTTGAATATGGCGGAAATGATGCAGAGTGAAGTCTGAGGCCAGGTCAGAAAAGGCCATATGGCCTGGCTCCCATAAAATGCCGGCTTTCCAGAACTGTCCTCTTGGGCTGTTTCCTCAGAATCACTGCTGCTGTGAGAAGCCCTAGCCAAATGGAGAGGCCACACGTGTGTGCTCTGCTGTGGTTGACAATCCCAGCTGAGCCCAGGATGCTGGGATGATCCAGTCATCCCACCCCAAGCACCAGACATGTGAGTGAAGAAGCCTCCGTATAATAATTCTAGCCCCTGGTAATTTGAATCACCCCCAGCCATTCAAGTATCCAGCTGAGGCCCCTGGCATTTTCCCTGCTGAGTCCTGCCTGAATTCCCAACCCACAGAATCCATGAGCATAATAAAGCAGGCCACTAAGTTTGGAGTAGTTTGTAATGCAGAAACAGGTACCTGGCATAACTACTATAGGCCTGGAAGGAGAAAAGAATTGGAAATATTTGGTGAACAACACTAACAACCACTACAGACAGTTTTGCTTATATACATGTTGGCCACTTTGGGAAGGCCACGTGAGGCAGCAGAAGTGCTGTTCGCATCTGGGAAGGGGTAGTTAAATGGCTGGGGACAGGGACAGGAGGGAGGTTTTTCACCCTATTCCCTTTTGCACCGTTAATCTTGTATCGTGTGACTGGATGGCCTGTCTTTTTTTTTTTTTTTTTTTTTTGAGACGGAGTCTCACTCTGTCGCCTGGGCTGGAGTGCAGTGGCGGGATCTCAGCTCACTGCAAGCTCCGCCTCCCGGGTTTACGCCATTCTCCTGCCTCAGCCTCCCGAGTAGCTGGGACTACAGGCGCCCGCCACCTCGCCCAGCTAGATTTTTGTATTTTTTAGTAGAGACGGGGTTTCACCGTGTTAGCCAGGATGGTCTCGATCTCCTGACCTCGTGATCCGCCCATCTCGGCCTCCCAAAGTGCTGGGATTACAGGCTTGAGCCGCCGCGCCCGGCCAGGATGGCCTGTCTTAAAAACTATCAGCTGGATCCTGTCACTCTCTTGCTCAGAACTCTCCAGTGGCAGACTGTGGTAGGCAACCTCTAAGGTACCCCTGCTGCCAGGGATCTCTGTTTCTTCCTGGTATTCACACCCTTGAGATCCCCTTAAGTGTCAGGTGGACCTCCTGACTCACTTTTTTTTTTTGAGATGGAGTTTTGCTCTCCTTACCCAGGCTGGGGTGCAATGGTGCGATCTCAGCTCACTGCATCCTCCACCTCCTGGGTTCATACAATTTTCCTGCCTCAGCCTCCTGGGTAGCTGGAATTAAAGGCGCTCACCACCACGCCTGGCTGATTTTTTGTATTTTTAGTAGAGACGGGGTTTCACCATGTGGCCAGGCTGGTCTGGAACTCCTGACCTTGTGATCTGCCCACCTCAGTCTCCCAAAGTGCTGGGATTACAGGTGTGAGCCACCACACTTGGCATTTTTCTTTTTCTTTTTCTTTTCTTTTTTGAGACGGAGTCTCGCTCTGTGGGAGTCTCACTCTGTTGCCAGGCTGGAGTACGGTGGCATGATCTCCACTCACTGCAACCTCCGCCTCTGGGGTTCAAGCAATTCTCCCGCCTCAGCCTCCCGAGTAGCTGGGACTACAGGCGCGTGCCACTACGCCCAGTTAATTTTTGTAGAGATGGGGTTTCACCATGTTGGCCAGGCTGGTCTTGAACTCCTGACCTCAAGTGATCTGCCCATCTTGGCCTCCCAAAGTGCTGGGATTACAGGCATGAGCCACCGGGCCTCGCCTGCGCCCGGACTTTTCTTTTCTTTTCTTTTTTTTTTAGACAGAGTCTCGCTCTGTCGCCCAGGCTGGAGTGCAGTGGCGCAATCTCAGCTCACTGCAACCTCTGCCTCCCGGGTTTAAGCAATTCTCCTGCCTCAGCCTCCCAAGTAGCTGGGATTACAGGCACCACCCACTGCGCCTTGTTAATTTTTGTATTTTTGGTAGAAATGAGGTTTTGCCATGTTGGCTAGGCTGGTTTCAAACTCCTGACCTCAGGTGATCCACCTGCTTCAGCTTCCCAAAGTGCTGGAATTATAGGCGTGAGCCACTGTGCCCAGCCACATTTTTTTTTCCTAAGAGACAGGGTCTTGCTCTGTCACTCAGGCTGGAGTGCAGTGGCGCGGTCACAGTTTACTGCAGCCTCCACCTCCTGGGCCCAATCGATCCTCCTACGTCAGCCTCCCGAGTAGCTGGGACGACATGCGCGTGCCACCATACCCAGCTAATTGATTTTTTTTGTAGAGATAGGGTCTCCCTTTGTTGCCCAGGCTGCTTTCAAACTCCTGGCTCAAGCAATCCTCCCTCCCTGGCCTCCTAAAGTCTTGGGATTACAGGCGTGAGCCACGGCACCCAGCCTGACTCACTTCCAGTGGAAAAAATGCAGCCAAGGTGATGGAATGTCATTTCCAACATGAGATTACTAAAAGATTGTGGCTACCATCTTAGGTAACTCCTCTTGCTCCCTCACTGGCTCAATCTGAGAGAAGCCAGCTGTTATGTTGTGAGATGGAGAGACCTATGTGGCAGGTAACTGATGTCTCTAGCCAGCAGCTTTGTAAGTGAACTTGAAAGTGGATCCTTCCCCCAGCAGCCTCAGCTGACCCTCCGATACAGCCTTGTGAGAGATGCTGACCCAGTGGCACTCAGTTAAACAGTGCCAGGTTCCTGACCCATAGAAACTGTGACCCATAAATACCTTTTTTAAAAAAAGAATTTACGGCTGGGAGTGGTGGCTCATGCCTGTAATCCCAGCACTTTGGGAGGCCAAGGTGGGTGGATCACCTGAGGTCAGGAGTTCGAGACCAGCCTAACCAACATAGTGAAACCCCATCTCTACTAAAAATACAAAAATTAGCCAGGTGTGATGATGGGCACCTGTAGTCCCAGCTACTCGGGAGGCTGAGGCAGGAGAATCCCTTGAACCCAGGAGGTAGAGATTGCAGGGAGCCAAAATCGTGCCACTGCACACTCCAGCCTAGGTGACAGAGCTCCATCTCAAGAAAAAAAAAAAAAAAGTTTAATTGATGTGAGGCTGACCCACATGAGAGAACTAGAGTTATCACTGAAATCAGTCTACATAAATGTCATTTTAAGCTGCTAAATTTTGGGACAATTTGTTATGCAGCCATAGACAATTAATATGCTTCTCATTACACTTAAAAAATAAAACCTCCTTGAAGCTGCAGTGACCCATGATCATACCAGTGCACTCCAACCTGGGTAACAGAGCAAGACCCTGTCTCAAAAAAATAAATAATAAAATGAAAACCCTCCTGTAGTCCCAGCTACTTGGGAGGCTGAGGTGGGAGGATCACTTGATCCTAGAAGTTCAAGGCCAGCCTGGACAACAACATCGGGCGACCTATCTCTACAAAAAATAAACAATTAAAATGTTAAAAACCCTATATTCTTCCCTGTGGCCTACAATGGCCCAACTTGATCCGGGTCCTGTTTCCCTCTCCAACGTTATTTCATGCCATCTCCCTCTCGTTCGGTGTGCGCCAGCAGCCACACCTTCTTCCTGCATCCGTCAGGAACTGCACTGTCCAATATGGTAGCGCCTAGTCACATGTGACTACTTAAATTAATTAAATTTGGCTGGGTTCGGTGGCTCATGCCTGTAATCCCAGCACTATGGGAGGAAGAGGCGGGTGGATCACCTGAAGTCAGGAGTTCAACATGGTGAAACCCGTTTTTACTAAAACCTGGCCAACATGGTGAAACCCATTTTTACTAAAAATGCAAAAATTAGTCGGGTGTGGTGGCAGGCACCCGTAATCCCAGCTACTTGGGAGGCTGAGGCAGGAGAATCACTTAAACCCGGGAGGTGGAGGTTTCAGTAAGCTGAGATTGCTCCATTGCACTCCAGCCTGGACAACAAGAGAGTGAAACTCTCTCTCTCTCTCCCTCCCTCCCTCTCTCTCTCTCTCTCTCTCTCTCTCTCTCTCTCTCCATATATATATATATAAAATCAAGGCCAGGCACAGTGTCTCATGCCTCTAATCCCAGCACTTTGGAAGGCAGGAGGAGGATCATTTGAGGGCAGGAAGAGGATTACTCCCGGAACAGGAAGAGGATCACTTGAACCCAGGAGTTCAAGACCAGACAGGGGAGCAAAGTGAGAGTCCATTTTTCCAAAAAAAAAAAAAAAAAAAAAAAAAAAAAAAAAAAATGCTCAGAGTGGTGGCTCATCCCTGTAATCCCAACACTTTGGGAGGCTGAAGCTGGTAGTTCACTTGAGCCCAGGAGTTCAAGACCAGCCTAGGCAACACAGCAAAACTCTGTCTCTACAAAAACTACAAGCCAAGCATGATGGCTCAGGCCTGTAGTCCCAGCTGCTCAAGAGACTGAAGTGAGAAGATGGCTTGAGCCTAGTAGGTTGAGGCTGCAGTGAGCTATGATGTCACAACTGCACTCCAGCCTGGGCAACAGACTGAGACCCTGTCTCTCAAAACTAACAACAAAAAATCAAACTTCAGTTCCTCAGCGACACTGGCCACATTTCAAACATTTCAAGTGCTCAATAGCCCTGTGTAATCAGTGGCTACTGTATTAGACAACAGAGACAGAGAACACATCCATGATCACAGAAAGTTCTCAGATGGCACTGGTCTGGAAGAAAGAGTGGCTTTTATTTGTGTAAAGACTCTATCTTGGCCGGGCGCAGTGGCTCATGCCTGTAATCCCAGCACTTCAGGAGGCCGAGGTGGGTGGATCACCTGAGGTCAGGAGTTTGAGACCAGCCTGACCAACATGGTGAAACTCCTGTCTCTACTAAAAATGCAAAAAAATTAGCTGGTATGGTGGCACACATCTGTAATCCCAGCTACCTGGGCAGGTAAGCCCAGCTGTAGAAAGACAGAAGCCAGGGCAAGGGGACAGTGACTTTCTGCTCTGGTCTAAAGGAGTTGGTGGAAGACAGCCAGATGTGCAAGAAGATCTGGGGACAAGTGTGCAGAAATTAGAGATAAAAATGTATCCACATTAGAAAGTTTCTTTGTACACTTCCATGAACTGAGCTCCAACCACACGCCAGGTTCTGCCTTTTCACATGAAATCCCATTCAAACACCTCAACAAGTCTACCAGACAGCATGAGTGCCCATCCCTCCCTACAGAGGTGTGGCAATGCAGATTGAGACAGGCCGAGCTTCTTAGCCGTTATCACGCTGCAGGGCGGTGGCCAAGGTGGGAGTGGAAGGCTTCCTGACTCAAGTCCGGTGCTTCCCTACCTTGCTTCTAAGGTCAGTATTTTCCTGTCCTTTAAACTATTGACTTACCCATCACAATCACATGAAGGGTTTGTTTTGCTTTGTTTTGTTTTAGGAACTTCCTGGTAACAGTGCATGAACTCTGGCAGCATAAGTTAGGACTTTTGGTTGAAACTAAAATTGGCTTAGGCAAAAAAGGGAATTTTGGGGTTCAAGTAACAGAAAAGCATAGGGGTGGTTCTGACTTCAAACGTCTCTGGATGCTGGGTCTCAAATGGTGTCATTCAAAATCTGTCTTTTTCTTTTCTTTTTTTTCTTTTTTTTTTTTTTTTGAGATGGAGTCTTGCTCTGTTGCCAGGCCAGAGTGCAGTGGCACGATCTCAGCTCACTGCAACCTCCACCTTCCTGGTTCAAGCAATTCTCCTGCCTCAGCCTCCCGAGTAGCTGGGACTACAGTTGCGCGCCACCACGCCTGGCTATTTTTTTTTTTTTTTTTTTTAGTAGAGACGGGGTTTCACCATGTTGGCCAGGATGGTCTCAATCTCTTGACCTCGTGATCTAGCTGCCTCAGCCTCTGAAAGTGCTGGGATTACAGGCGTGGGCCACCATGCCCGGCCCAAAATCTGTCCCTTCATACCCTGGCTCTGCTCTTTATTTTATTTTATTTTTTTTGAGACGGAGTCTTACTCTGTTGCCAGGCTGGAATGCAGTGATGCAATCTCAGCTCACTGCAGCCTCTGCCTCCCGGGTTCAAGCCATTCTCCTGCCTCAGCCTCCCAGGTAGCTGGGATTACAGGCATGCCACCACACCCCGCTAATTTTTTTGTATTTTTAGTAGAGGCGGGGTTTCACCATGGTGGCCAGGCTGGTTTCGAACTCCTGACCTCAGATAATCCATCCACCTCAGCCTCCCAAAGTGCTGGGATTACAGGCGTGAGCCACCGTGCCCAGCGTCCATACGCTGTCTCTGCTTTTAATCTTTCTTATCTTTATTCTCAGGTAGGTTCTCCTTTTGAGATGTTAAAGATGGCTGCCAGCAGTTCCAGGCTCATTTGCTAGGAATGTGGCAACCTCCATGGAAAGAGAAAGCCTCTAGCTTTATAATTCCAGCAAAAATCCTGGGGCTGCCTCTCACTGGTTTGATGTGGGTTAGGTGTTCTTTTTTTTTTTTTTTTTTGAGATAGGGTCTGGCTCTGTCGTCCAGGCTAGAGTGCAGTGGTGCCATCTTGGCTCACTGCAACCTCTGCCTCCTGGGCTCAAGCCATCATCCCACCTCAGCCTCCTAGGTAGCTAGGACCACAGGCGTGTGCCACCACACCCAGCTAATTCAGGTGTTCATTTTGAACCAACCGCTGAAGACAGACAGAGGTGGTGTTCTGATTGGCCAGGTCTAGATCAAATGCCCACTCCACCCTCAGCCAAGGGATGGGGTAGGCTTTATTTTATGTATATTGACGCAGAGTAGGGAGGAGCGATTCCCCACAGGAACACTGAGGACCATTTCTAGAAGCAGGGAGAATGAATGGTAAACAGGAAATGATAGACGTCCATCACTGGCTCTCAAATTGTGTTTCACAGCTGTAGCCACCTTGAATTTTCTGGAAGTCAAAGAAGAGGCAGTAGAAATTGAGAGAGATGGAGAGATCTAAGAAATATTTAGGTACCTGGTGCAGTGGCTCATACCTGTAATCCCAGTACTTTGGGAAGCTGAGGTTGAGGAGATAGCTTGTGCCCAGGAGTTTGAGACCAGCCTGGGGAACATAGTGACACCTCACCTCTACAAAAAATTTAAAAATTAGCTGGGTGTGGTGGTGGATGCCTGTATGCCAGCTACTTGGTAGGCTGAGGTGGGAGAATCGCTTAGAGCCTGGGACATTAAGCCTGCAGTGAGCCAAGATCATGCCACTGCATTCTAGCCTGAGCAACAGAGTGACACCCTGCCTCAAAAAATAAAAAAGAAAGAAAAGAAAAAATATATCTATTTATATATATTTGAGACGGAGTCTCACTCTGTCAGCCAGGCTGAAGTGCAGTGGCACGAACTTGGCTCACTGCAAGCTCCGCCTCCCAGATTCACACCATTCTCCTGCCTCAGCCTCCTGAGTAGCTGGGACTACAGGCGCCCGCCACCTGGCCCGGCTAAATTTTTGCATTTTTAGTAGAGACGGGGTTTCACTGTGTTAGCCAGGCTGGTCTCGATCTCCTGATCTTGTGATCTGCCAGCCTTGGCTTTCCAAAGTGCTGGGATTACAGGCGTGAGCCACCACGCCCGGCCAATAAAGTAGCCTTTCACCACCACACCTGGGGAGGGGTGATCACAAAATGAAACTGGCAGAGGAAGAGGAAGGGAGATGGATGTTGAACATCCAAATGCCCGTTAATGTCCACCTCACACCTCATCTCACACTCCCTACAAGGCTCCCTATGCTCACCACATTCCCCATTTGACATGCTGCATTCAGGCTTCTGTGGAGTTGTATTACTCACTCTGCCTCAAACCCCTACTTGGGGCGAAGACCTGTTCAAAAGGCCCCTTCCATTTAGAGGAACAGCTGCCTTCTCCCCAAGAGGAAGGAGCCAATGTGGGAGTGGCCTTAGGGCCAGGGTCTATACTCAGGTGCAACCAAGAATTGACAGAGCCAGGCATGGTGGCATGCATCTGTAATCCCAGCTACTCAGGAGGCTGAGGCGAGAGGATCACTTGCGCCCAGGATTTGCAGGCCAGCCTGGGCAACTTAGTGAGACCCTGTCTCTTTAAAACAACAACAAAAAAACGGTGACAAAGGTGCTTTCGCTTTAATGACTCATCAGTATATCTAATAGTTTCACTTTCATCATGGAGTTAACAGCTGTCACATCAATGACTTTGAAACCAGTGGTAGGAAAGATGCCCCTCCTCTCCTGCCCTCCTCTTTCTGCGTTTCTGTTCCAAGAAGTCTTCCACAGCCTGCCTGTCTTCCAGCAGAATTAATAAATTGCTACATTCTGTTTTCATTTCCCATAAATTACTTATGGGATAACTTAGGACTCTAACTGAAAGTGACAGAAGTCCACTCAAATTGGTTTTATTGGCTCATATAACTGAGAAGTCTTTTTTTTTTTTTTTTTTTTTTTTGAGATACAGTCTCACTCTGTTTCCCAAGCTGGAGTGCAGTGGCACAATCATAGCTCACAGCATTCTGGACCTCTGGGCTCAAGTAATCCTCCTGCCTCAGCCTCACAAGTAGCTGGAAGTACAGGCACGTGCCACCACGCCTGGCTAATGTTAAATTTTTTTGGAGAGTTGGGATCTCACTATGTTGCCTACATCAGTCTTGAACTCCTGGGCTCAAGTGATCCTCAAGTGATCTCCAGCCTCCCAGAGTGTTGGGATTATAGGCTTGAGCCGCTATGCCTGGCCATAACTGACCAAGTCTTAAGGATACTTCTAGTTTTAGGATCTAGGCTGTCAAAGTCATGAGAAATCAGTCCGTCAGTATTAGTTCTCAAATGTTGTATAACAAATCACCCTAACTTGTAGCTTAAAGCAACAACATTTAATGATGATTTATCACAGTTTCTGACGGTCAGTTTTGCCTTGAGGTCTTTCACAAGATTGCAAGCCAAATGTCAGTCAGGGCTGCAGTATCCACTTCCAAGGCAGCTCATTCATGTGGCTGTCAAATTGGCACTGGCTGTCAGCAGGGCGCTTTACTTTCTCCCTACATGGGCTTCTCTGCAGGGCTGCATGCGTGTCCTCAGAGTGTAGTGGCTGGCTTCTTTCAGAGTGAGCAATCCAAGAGACTGAGGCAGAAACTGCAATGTCTTTTATGACCTGGGTTTGGAAGTCCAACACCCTCACTTCTGCCATATTCTTTTTTTTTTTTTTTTTTTTTTTTTGGTAGACAGTCTCTGTCGCCCAGGCTGGAGTGCAATGGTGCGATCTCTGCTCACTACAACTTCCGCCTCCTGGGTTCAAGTGATTCTCCTGCCTCAGCCTCCCGGGTAGCTGGGATTACAGGCACGTGCCGCTACACCCAGCTAATTCTTGTATTTTTCATAGAGACGGGGTTTGGCCAACATGTTGGCCAGGCCAGTCTTGAACTCCTGACCTCAAGTGATCCGCCTGCCTTGGCATCCCAAAGTGCTGGGATTACAGGCGTGAGCCACTGCACCCAGCCACTTCTGTCATATTCTAATGGACACAATGAACAGCCCTAACTCAATGTGGGAGGACACTATACAAAGGCGTGAATCCTAGGTGGTGAGGATCAATGGGGACTGTCTTTGAGGCCGTCTGCCACAGCATCCCTCCATCCTTTCTGCCCTGTTTGCTCTGCTTTTCCTATGTGTAGGCTTCATTCTCAAACAGGCCCTCCCTAAACAGTGACAAAGGTGATCATCAACGTGTTCAGACCCGCATGCTCTGTGCTTAGTAACCCCAGTGCAACTTTTTTGCTTTCCCAAAAGTTCTGGCAAAAGTCCTAAACTAGCACTTTAATTGGCCTAAGTTGTGTATATGCTTATCTCGGAACCAATCACTGTGGATTAGAGATGTCATGCTCTGATTGGCCAGACCTAGGTCCATGCCATGCCCTGAATGGCCAGACCTAGGCCACACCCATAGCCCTAGTTCTGAGGATAGAGCTGGCAGCACTAGAGCCCATGGAAGAAGTAAGAGAGGAGTTGTTAAAGGAAGAATCAAAGTGTCATTACTGAACCAAGACAGATACTGGGCAGCATATGTGCACCCCATCTTCTCTTGTGTTCCAGCTGCACATCTGAGTGCCCCTTGGTTTAGCACTTTTCTCATGAAATCATTTGCTTTCTTGCCTCACTTCCTGTGGTTGGTAGAATGCTAATATGGCCCCAAGATCTCTACCCCTGGTGCTTGCAGACTTCCCAGTTATTCTGTTAAACACGAATGTAGATGCTTCTGTGAAAGAATTTTGCGTATGTAATTAAAGTCCCAAATTGACCTTAAAATAAGGAGAATGGCAGGGCCAGGTGCAGTGGCTCACACCTGTAATCCCAGCGCTTTGGGAGGCTAAGGAGGGCGGACCACGAGGTCAGGAGATCGAGACCATCCTGGCTAACACGGTGAAACTCCGTCTCCACTAAAAATACAGGCCGGGTGCGGTGGCTCAAGCCTGTAATCCCAGCACTTTGGGAGGCCGAGACGGGCGGATCACGAGGTCAGGAGATCGAGACCATCCTGGCTAACACGGTGAAACCCCGTCGCTACTAAAAAGTACAAAAAACTAGCCGGGCGAGGTGGCGGGCGCCTGTAGTCCCAGCTACTCGGGAGGCTGAGGCGGGAGAATGGCGTAAACCCGGGAAGGGGAGCTTGCAGTGAGTCCAGATCCGGCCAGTGCACTCCAGCCTGGAGGACAGAGCGAGACTCCGCCTCAAAAAAAAAAAAAAAAAAAAAAAAAAAAAAAAAAAAAAAAAAGCTCCTGGAGCTCAAATCCACTAAAAATACAAAAAATTAGCCTGGCGTGGTCGTGGACACTTGTATTCCCAGCTACTCGGGAGGCTGAGGCAGGAGAATGGCGTGAACCCTGGAGGCATAGCTTGCAGTGAGCTGAGATTGTGCCAGGCACTCCAGCCTGGGCAACAGAGCCAGACTGTGTCTTAAAAAAAAAAAAAAAAAAAATGATTTTGGTGGGCCTGACCTAATCAGGTGAGTTTTTGTTTTTGTTTTTGTTTTTTGAGACGGAGTCTCACTCTGTCGCCCAGGCTGGAGTGCAGTAGCATGACCTAGGCTCACTGCAAGCTCCACCTCCTGGGCTCACATCATTCTCCTGCCTCAGCCTCCCGAATAGCTGGGACTACAGGCGCCCGCCACCATGCCAGGCTAATTTTGTGTATTTTTAGTAGACACGGAGTTTCCCCGTGTTAGCCAGGATGGTCTCGATCTCCTGACCTTGTGATCCGCCCAACTCGGCCTCCCAAAGTGTTAGGATTACAGGCGTGAGCCACTGGGCCGTGCCATGTGTCTCCTTTTAAGAACTCACCTGGGCCAGGCACGGTGGCTCAGGCCTGTAATCCCAGCACTTTGGGAGGCCAAGGTGGGCGAATAACGGTCAGGAGATCCAGACCATCCTGGCTAACACGGTGAAACTCCATCTCTGCTAAAAATACAAAAAATTAGCTGGGCGTGGTGGCATGTGCCTGTAGTCCCAGCTACCCGGGAGACTGAGGCAGGAGAATGGCGTGAACCCGGGAGGCGGAGCTTGCAGTGAGCTGAGATGGCGCCACTGCACTCTAGGCTGGGCGACAGAGTGAGACTCCATCTCAAAAAAAAAAAAAAAAAAGGAGACACATGACCAGAAATACAGGCCTCAGAAATACAGGCCTCCGGGAGCCGAGGATAGCCCCTGGTTGACAGCCTGCAAGGAAGTAGGGACCCCATTCCTGCAACCATAAGGAACTGATTTCTGCAGACAACCTGAATGAGCTTGGAAGTGAATCTTCCCCGCATGGGATTTTTAAACTACGGAGTTGTGAATTAATAAGTGGGTATTGGCCGGGCACAGTGGCTCATGCCTGTAATCCTAGCACTTTGGGAGGTCGAGGCGAGTGGATCACCTGAGGACAGGAGTTCGAGACCAGCCTGGACAACATGATGAAACCCTGTGTCTACTAAAAATACAAAAATTAGCTGGGCATGGTGGTGGTTGCCTGTAATCCCAGCTACTTGCGAGGCTGAGGCAGGAGAATCACTTGAACCTGGGAGGCAGAAGTTGCAGTGAGCCGAGATCATACCATTTCACTCCAGCCTGGGCAACAAGAGTGAAACTCTGTCTCAAAAAAAGAAAATGAAAAAAAAATTAAAAA
The DNA here is from genome assembly GCF_007565055.1 of Rhinopithecus roxellana. Taxonomy (NCBI): domain Eukaryota; kingdom Metazoa; phylum Chordata; class Mammalia; order Primates; family Cercopithecidae; genus Rhinopithecus; species Rhinopithecus roxellana. Next base: position 170,568,358 of record NC_044551.1, read on the forward strand.
TGGGCATTGTTGTAAGCTGCTGAGTTGATGGTAATTTGTTACATGACAGTAGAAAATGGACACACTTCACAGTGGACTCCACGATCCCCGTGAAAGGGAGCTTCTCTTTGATCTCCTGAACCTCCTCGTCTCCACAGGACCCAGAGCACAAGAACGTCCCTTCTCCTGCTTCTAGTCCCACTGTCTAGAAAAGAGAGGAGGAGCCCAGCTCTTCATCATTCCACCCCCACCCACCAACTCCCAACTTCCTGGCCCTCAGGGGGTGACCAAGGAAGTCGCTCTACTTGGCTTTCCGTAAACAACCTGTGCCCCACCAGGTGCAGGGGGGCAGCTTGACCAATCCCTATTTCCAAGACCTTTGGCCAGCCCTATTGATCTGGACTCCTGGGCAGGCAGGTGGACCAACGGACAGACGCCATGAGGGCTCTGCTGCTCCTGGGGTTCCTGCTGGTGAGCCTGGAGTCAACACTTTCGGTGAGTGCTGTGGGAACCAGGATTGTTCCAGGATGGTCCTGGGGGGAGCAGTCGCTATCACAGCCATGGCCTCTGCTCATGACCTGTGGGTTCAGGTGACTAAGAGGCCTATGTGGAAAGGTGAGGCCAGCCCCGAAGGCCCAGGCAGAGGAGATAGGCAACCCGACTGGGTGGATACAAGGGCACAGCCTACATTTCTGGGGGAGATGGGCCTTAAGAAGACAATGGGAGGAGGTAGAAAGGGTTTGGGGTCTTGGGAAGAAATCTCTGCATTTCTGGGCTGTGACATGAAGCTGCAGACTAGCAACAGATCAGTGGCAGGCTATGACTTCCAGGCAGTTCCCTGCCTTCTTCTCTCCCTTGTAGATTCCACCTTGGAAAGCGCCCAAGGAGCATAAGTACAAAGCTGAAGAGCACACAGTTGGTAAGTGGCTCCTCCTCCTGAGAACCCTTGGGTGGGGATGTGTATGGTGCGGCGTGTGCAGTCTCAAGACAGTCTAGTCTAGTGCCTACCTGGTGCTAGGTCTTATGCCCACGGGCACCAGAGTGATTGTGAGCTGTGTGATCCTTGAGGGCAGGGCATAACTGTGTCTAAGTGCCCACGAGCCTGGCTCGGAGCAGGTGCTTGAGATATGTGCTGCTGGTGCCATCACACCTGGGATCCTGCCAGCCTTCCTCAGTTTCCCCGGCTTTTCCCCTTCTTTTCCTTTCACCAGTATGTCTCGTGGGCATCAATCATGCCACACAGAGGCCAGGGCCTTCAATGGGCAAGGAAGGATCAAGAGCTGGTCTCTGGCATTTGAATGCCTCTGAATCCCAGCTTTATCACTTATGAGCTGGGTGACTCTGGGCGAGTGATTTGAGTTCTCCAAGCTTCAATTTCCCCGTCTGCGAAACCAGGTTGATAATAGTAAACCTCTCAGGGTTGTTGAGAAGGAAAACCCATGTGAGGCATTCAGCCCATCACCTGGTGCAGGGAAATGCTTTAAAAATATTAGCTTTAGGCCGGGCGCGGTGGCTCAAGCCTGTAATCCCAGCACTTTGGGAGGCCGAGACGGGCGGATCACGAGGTCAGAAGATTGAGACCATCCTGGCTAACATGGTGAAACCCCGTCTCTACTAAAAAATACAAAAAACTAGCCGGGTGAGGTGGCAGGTGCCTGTAGTCCCAGCTACTCGGGAGGCTGAGGCAGGAGAATGGCGTAAACCCGGGAGGCGGAGCTTGCAGTGAGCTGAGATCTGGCCACTGCACTCCAGCCCGGGCGACAGAGCGAGACTCCGTCTCAAAAAAAAAAAAAAAAATATTAGCTTTTATTATTAAACTACCTTTTAGATGAGGGGTACCTGCCATTTCCCCCTTCCTCAAGCCCTGCCATAGCTCCTCATTGCTTTCATTCTTCCAGATGCTAAATTACCTAGAGGCCAGGCATGGTGGCTCATGCCTGTAATCCCAGCACTTTGGGAGGCCAAGGCAGGTGGATCACGAGGTCAGGAGTTCGAGACCAGTCTGGCCAACATGATAAAACGCTGTCTCTACTAAAAGTACAAAAATTAGCCAGGCATGGTGGCATGCGTCTGTAGTCCCAGCTACTTGGGAGGCTGAGGCAGGAGAATTGCTTGAACCCAGGAGGTGAAGGTTGCAGTGAATGAAGATCACACCATTGCACTCCAGCTTGGGCAAACAGAGCAAGACTCTGTCAAAGTGCTGGGCAACAGAGCAAGACACCGTCTCAAAAAAAAAAAAATTTACCTAGAGCATGCCACATAGCAGGGCCTGTGAACCACATGGACCCTAACCTGGTGGGCCTGACTTGGTGGGGTTGAGTCCCTAAACATGGCATTGAGGCCCAGCACATTCCAACCCTGGACTCCCTCAGCCTCCTCTCTTCACCCCACAACCGAAAGTTTCTCCTCCCTCTTGCCTTACCCAACCTTGGTGCCCTATCCTTGCCTAATGCCCTGCCTAGTGTCCCCCGCTCCTCTCTGTCTGTCCATCCCATTTGCATCTTTTTTTCTTTTTTTTTTTGAAACTGAGTCTCGCTCTGTTCCCTAGGCTGGAGTGCAATGGCGCCATCTTGACTCATTGCAACCTCCACCTTCTGGGTTCAAGCAGTTTTCTGCCTCAGCCTCCCGAGTAGCTGGGATTACAGGAACCCACCTTCATGCTGAGCTAATTTTTGTATTTTTTAGTAGAGACAGGGTTTCACCATGTTGGCCAGGCTGGTCTCAAACTCCTGCCCTCAGGTGATGCACCCACCTCAGCCTCCCAAAGTGTTGGGATTACAGGCGTGAGCCACCGCACCCAGCCCCCATTTGCATCTTAAAGGTTCATCTCAGATCCATTTCTATTTACTGTCCTGGTTCTGGTTTGGTACTTTGACAAGTGCACTTTGCCTTTAACAAAATAGTGGCAGAAGCTTATTAAGCAGGTACTATGTGGCAGACACTGCTCAGCATTTCACGGCATTATCTCATGAAGCCTCACGACAGTTCCTCTGAAGAAGACACAGGCAATTCTCGTTATTCGCGGTGGTTATGTTCTGTAAAATCACAGTGAACACTGAACTGGCAAACAGTATTAGCTTCCTGTGAGCTTCTGGTCACAACATTTTCATCAACCAACAGTATATAATCTCGTTTTATGTGTGATTCTGTTTAAAGACGTTTTATTTAATATATGTGTTGCTGATTCATCAATGCTAAGCTGATGGCACTATAGCTCACACCTGAATGAAGTGTGTCTAACACACGCTTTCTCCCTGAGGTAGCCTTCTTGTGCTTAGGAACTATACAACTCTTGAGCAGGAGGCTCAGGGGCCATTTCCAAAAGCAAAATCCCCAGCAAAAGCACGAAGTGTGAAAAACATTGCGCTAAGTAGATTGAAAAGGACACTCGTTCAATACGACAGCTGAAACAAGAAGCAGCAGCGTGACGCCTTGTTGAACCTTAACTGGGAGTGTGCAAAGTTTTTACTGCTCTGTGCATGTCCACAATGGCCATGAAAGCATTTCAAGTATTGACTTGGGAGTTACAAATAAAATTTAGCAAGTAGGCACGTTCTCAAATACAGAACCAGAAAATAATGAGGATCAACTGTAGCATTATTACTGCCATTTTTCAGATAAGGAAACCAAGGCTCAGAGTGGTTAACAGTGACTTCAACGTTCAACAAGTATTATTAAGTGCCTGCTTTGTGGCAAGTGCTCTTCCTGGCCTTGGGACTGCAGACTTACCCAAGGTCACACAGCTAGCAGGTGGTGGAGTCAGGAGTCTACTCCAGCTATCTGAGTCTTGAACCCAACCTTTTTTTTTTTTTTGAGACGGAGTCTCTCTGTCACCCAGGCTGAAGTGCAGTGGCGTGATCTCAGCTCACTGCAAGCTCCGCCTCCTGGGTTCACGCCATTCTCTTGCCTCAGCCTCCCGAGTAGCTAGGACTACAGGTACCCACCACCATGCCTGGCTAATTTTTTTGTATTTTTAGTAGAGACGGGGTTTCACCGGGTTAGCCAGGATGGTCTCAATCTCCTGACCTCATGATCTGCCTGCCTCGGCCTCCCAAAGTGCTGGGATTACAGGCTTGAGCCACCGCGCCCAGCTCTGAACCCAATTTTTAAAGCAGAAAGTGTTTTCAATGCACAGCGGCCTTTTTGAGGGTCTGTCCTTTTCCCAACCAGACCCTGAGGGGCAGTGCCTGCGCAGTTGAGTACAGGGGAAGTCCTCAGCGAGTGTGTTGTCCTTGCAGTTCTCACTGTCACCGGGGAGCCCTGCCACTTCCCCTTCCAGTACCACCGGCGGCTGTACCACAAATGTACCCACAAGGGCCGGCCAGGCTCTCAGCCTTGGTAAGACTACGCAGAGGAGTTGGAGCAGAGGCCTGGGAGACATGCGCCCTGGCTGTCCTTCTGTCCAAGGAACTCTGCTCGGAGAGAGGGGGCTGTGAGAGGGGAGGGTGGGCCAGGCCCCTGGGCAGAGCAGGGAAGTCTTGTCTCTTTCTACAGGTGTGCTACCACCCCTAACTTTGATGAGGACCAGCGATGGGGATACTGTGTGGAGCCCAAGAAAGTGAAAGGTGCTACACATAGCCTCTGGGGTGGCCCGGGGCTCTCTCCTCCCGCCTCATTACTCTCCTGGTATCACCAAACCCCACACACCTGGGATTCTGGGCCCAGCCCCTTCTCTCCCTCCACAATACCCTTTGGAAGTCCAGAGGGAGAGTTCTGGGAAGGAGTGGTCCCATTTTGCAGGTGGGTAAACTAAGCCTTGGAAACTTGAGTAGCAAGGTCACAAGGCAAGTAGATTCAAGTAGGGCCTTGGCCCCCAACTGTCTGACTCAGCTCCCTGCTCTTCCTCCCACCGTGTCCATCTCTCAGACCACTGCAGTAAACACAGCCCCTGCCAGAAAGGAGGGACCTGTGTGAACACGCTGAGTGGCACCCACTGTCTCTGTCCACAACACCTCACTGGGAACCACTGCCAGAGAGGTGAGGAGATGCTGAGGACCCGGGCGGGGGTGCTGGGGGACAGGGGCAACCCTGGGCCTGCAGAAGAGGTCGCTGGATACCAGGAGACTTGGCATGGTCCTCGACTCTCCTGAGACCACTGTCCCTCTTTGTCCCCAGAGAAGTGCTTTGAGCCTCAGCTTCTCCGGTTTTTCCACGAGAATGAGATATGGTATAGATCTGAGCAAGCAGCTGTGGCCAGATGCCAGTGCAAGGGTCCTGATGCCCACTGCCAGCGGCTGGCCAGCCAAGGTGAGCAGATGGTTGGGAACGGGCCAGGGAGGAGCGTCAGGAAGACAGGCTGGCAGGAGGCCGGGTGGTGTGCCGGGAAGGAGAGTTCTCTGGGGGGGTCTTTAGGCCCAGGGGTGGCTCACTGCGTCCCCTCCCCAAGCCTGCCGCACCAACCCGTGCCTCCATGGGGGTCGCTGCCTAGAGGTGGAGGGCCACCGCCTGTGCCACTGCCCGGTGGGCTACACCGGACCCTTCTGCGACTTGGGTGAGTGAGGGTCTAGAGGAAGCAGAAGGCCAGCCCCCAGGTGGGACGGGCTTGCCAGGAAGGAGGAGGGAGAGTGCAGAAAGCCGATGAGAGGGCGGCAGGAGAGCCCAGCCCTGGCTGCCCAGGGAGCCCCCTCTCTCCTCAGACACCAAGGCGAGCTGCTATGATGGCCGCGGGCTCAGCTACCGCGGCCTGGCCAGGACCACGCTCTCGGGTGCGCTCTGTCAGCCGTGGACCTCGGAGGCCACCTACCGGAACGTGACTGCCGAGCAAGCGCGGAACTGGGGACTGGGCGGCCACACCTACTGCCGGTGCGCCGCGTGGGGCTGGGTGACCCCTCCGCCCGAGGGCCCCGGGCTCCCGGCGCTCTAACGGCGCCCCCTCGTGTGGCTACAGGAACCCGGACAACGACATCCGCCCGTGGTGCTTCGTGCTGATCGGCGACAGGCTAAGCTGGGAGTACTGCGACCTGGCACAGTGCCAGGCCCCAACCCAGGCGGCGCCTCCGACCCCGGTGTCCCCTGGGCTTCATGTCCCACTCATGCCCCCGCAGCCGGCACCGCCGAAGCTTCAGCCCACGACCCGGACCCCGCCTCAGTCCCAGACCCCGGGAGGTTAGGAAGCAGGGGGAAGAAGGAGCCGAGAGGGCTCTGGGCGGCGAGCTAGATTCCGGCGGCCGGCGGCGGGCTCCGCGCCCTCAGCCCCGGCTCCTCCACAGCGTTGCCGGCGAAGCGGGAGCAGCCGCCTCGCCTGACCAGGAACGGCTCAGTGAGCTGCGGGCAGCGGCTCCGCAAGAGTCTGTCTTCGATGACCCGCGTCGTTGGCGGGCTGGTGGCGCTACGCGGGGCGCACCCCTACATCGCCGCGCTGTACTGGGGCCACAGTTTCTGCGCCGGCAGCCTCATCGCCCCCTGCTGGGTGCTGACGGCCGCTCACTGCCTGCAGGACCGGCGAGTACCCGCCCGCCCAGGGCCGCCCCAGGGACCGCGGCTCCTCCGTCTCCCAGCGCGGCTTCCACGCTGCACCCGAACCCGTGCCCTACCTTCTCCCGCCCCACCCTTCTTTCCACGCCCCTCCAGAGCTCCCGGGGAGGAATCCGGAACACGAGATGGGGTTCGGGAGCAGGGGGCTTCCCCAGAACGCTTGTGGCCAGGTTTGAGCGTTCTGCCTCTCCCCTACCCGCCCGCAGGCCCGCACCCGAGGATCTGACGGTAGTACTCGGCCAGGAACGCCATAACCACAGCTGTGAGCAGTGCCAGACGCTGGCCGTGCGCTCCTACCGCTTGCACGAGGCCTTCTCGCCCGTCAGCTACCAGCACGACCTGGGTGCGTGGGGGCACCCCGCGGGGACGGGAAGAAAGGGTGGGCCCCCGGCATCCCGGCCTCACGCTCCTCTCCGCCCGTGTTAGCTCTGTTGCGCCTTCAGGAGGATGCGGACGGCAGCTGCGCGCTCTTGTCGCCTTACGTTCAGCCAGTGTGCCTGCCAAGCGGCGCCGCGCGACCCTCCGAGTCCGCGCTCTGCCAGGTGGCTGGCTGGGGCCACCAGTTCGAGGGTAGGCACAACTGCTAGGGGCAGGGTAGGAGAGGAGGCCTTTGATCACTGGGTTAGGCGGGAGAAGCCTGCGACTGTGTTATCATTCCGGGTGCCTACAGAATGGGTGGCGCTGACCTGGTGGGTTGTGAGAATGTGTAGGGCCACCCAGGGCCTAGGATTCACTGCTGGGATCCCCCAAATCTCCTGGGGATACAGGGATAATAGAACTTGCTCTTGGTTTCCTCTGGGCGCCGGGCTTCTAAGGCCAACTATGACGCTGACCCCGCGCTTCGGGCTAGTGTGGGAGCCAGGTTCTGCGACTCTGGATTGGTGGTGGGGGTGGGGTTTCCGTTTCCGCCCCGCCCATTCAAATCCTGGCTCTTCCCTGGACCTCAGCTTCCTTGCCTATGAAATTGAATTAATGGCATCTCCTCCCCCTCGGGCTTGCTGCAAGAGAGGAAGGGCATGAGTGGGTTTAGAAGCGCCTGGCGCAGCGCTGTCCATCGTCCGGGCGGCGAGCGTTGTCAGATGGGGTGTGAAGAAAGCACTCTGTGTTCGCAGGGGCGGAGGAATATTCCAGCTTCCTGCAGGAGGCGCAGGTACCCTTCCTCTCCCTGGAGCGCTGCTCAGCACCGGACGTGCACGGAGCCTCCATCCTCCCCGGCATGCTCTGCGCAGGGTTCCTCGAGGGTGGCACCGATGCATGCCAGGTGAGCCCTTAGCTCGATTGGCGTCCTTCCCCGAGGCCGTCAGGCACAAATCCCAGGTCCACAGCACTGAGCTGCGTGTTTCCGACCCAGGGTGATTCCGGAGGCCCGCTGGTGTGTGAGGACCAAGCCGCAGAGCGCCGACTCACCCTGCAAGGCGTCATCAGCTGGGGATCGGGCTGTGGTGACCGCAACAAGCCAGGCGTCTACACCGATGTGGCCTACTACCTGGGCTGGATCCGGGAGCACACCGCTTCCTGATTGCTCAGGGACTCATCTTTCCCTCCTCGGTGATTCCGCAGTGGGAGACTGGCTGGGGCATGGAAGGCAAGATTGTGTCCCATTCCCCCAGTGCGGCCAGCTCCGCGCCAGAATGGCGCAGGAACTCAATAAAGTGCTTTGAAAATGCTGTCAGGGAAAGCTCTTTTCTTCATGGGTCCCGCCGGGAAATGCCAAGACAGAAAAGCGATTCACAGCTTCTCCACAGCTCTCAGAGAACAAGGTCTATGAGATCTTAACGTGCAAAATCTAGATGCCGGTCCAGCTAATGTTTTACTGAGCCTAGGATACTGTGTACCAAGCCCTGTGCAAGAAGAAGCTGCATGTTATTCCTTATGAGAAACTCACTAACATTTTGTTTACAGAGCAATAATTCTCAGACCATACACTAAGATCACTTGGGGAGTTTTTGAGCCAATCTATGCCCAAGTTCCACCTCAGACCAATTAAATCAGTATGTCTAGGGATGGGGCATGGGTAGTGGTATATTTTTAAAACTCCCCAGATAATTCCATGTGCAGCCAAGGTTGAGAATCATGGTTAGAAACACTTAGCATTGGCCAGGCGCGGTGGCTCACGCCTGTAATCCTAGCACTTTGAGAAGCCAAGGCAGGCGGATTGCTCAGGCGTTCAAGACCAGCCTGGGCAACACGATGAAACCTCATCTCTACTAAAATACAAAAAATTAGCTGGCACGGCGGCGTGCGCCTGTAGTCCCAGCTACTCAGGAGGCTGAGGCAGGAGAATCACTTGAACCGGTGGGAGAGGGAGGGGGAGGGGGAGTTAGCATTGACTGTGGTGTGGAGCCTAAGGGCTGGGTGACATATCATTGTCCCCACCCCAACACGCACTAGGGTAGTGGGTCTCAGAGTCCCTTGGCTAGCAGTACCATCACCAGGGAACTTGTTACGCATAGCAAATTTACACATAGCAAAGCTACACTTTACACTGCTGAACAGAAAGTCTGGGGTGGGGCCCAGCAATCTGTTTAACAGCCTTGCAGGGGATTCTGATGTTCTCTCATGCTTGAGAACCACAATCTGGGGGTTGAATGGTTACAAGTGGAGGTCTGGCTGTCCAGACACAGCATCCTTTTGTTCACAAAACCAGCTTTTTAAAATTAAAAAAAGATTGGCCAGATGCGGTGGTTCACGCCTGTAATCTCATCACTTTGAGAGGCTGAAGCGGGAGGATTGTTTGAGCTCAAGAGTTCCTGATCCGCCTGGGCAACATAGTGAGACCTCATCTCAAAAAAAATTTTTTTTAATTAAATGTTTTTTTTCTTTTTTAGAGACGGGGCCTCGCTCTGTGGCCCAGGCTAGAGTGCAACGACACGATCCTATAATCTTGCTAATGAGTTTAAGCGATCTGTCCGCCTCGGCCTCCCAAAGCGATGGGATTACAGGAACGAGCCACAGCGCTCTGCCAAACCCTTTTTACAGGATAACCTTAGAACTGCCCCTGCACTACACGCCCACGCCCCACGTGCCCCAGCCTGGGTGGTCCCTCCGGGACGGCGCCTTGTGTGACGTCACAGCCCCAGCATGCGACGCAGCGCCGCAGGCCTTCCCCGCGTAGCGCCTCTACATTGCTCCGAGAGGCACGAGGCTGCGGGGCGCACTCGGAGCGCGATGGGCGACTGGAAGGCCTACATCAGTGCAGTGTTGCGGGACCAGCGCATCGACGACGTGGCCATCGTGGGCCATGCGGATAACAGCTGCGTGTGGGCTTCGCGGCCCGGGGGCCTGCTGGCGGCCATCTCGCCGCAGGAGGTGGGCGTGCTCACGGGGCCCGACCGTTGCACCTTCCTGCAGGCTGGCCTGAGCGTGGGGGGCCGCCGCTGCTGCGTCATCCGCGACCACCTGCTGGCCGAGGGCGACGGCGTGCTGGACGCACGCACCAAGGGGCTGGACGCGCGCGCCGTGTGCATGGGCCACGCGCCGCGCGCGCTCCTGGTGCTCATGGGCCGACGCGGCGTCCATGGGGGCATCCTCAACAAGACGGTGCACGAACTCATACGCGGGCTGCGCATGCAGGGCGCCTAGCCGGGCAGCCAGGCCGCCCACTGGTGGCGCGGACCAAATAAACTGTGACCTGGGCGCGGCTGGCTCCTTCTCCACTTGCGCGGTGGGAGGACTTGTAAATAAGGACACTGGTCTTTGCAAGACAGTTACCTGGCGGAGATGGGATTTTGAGTCTAGAGGCTGCCAGGCTCTTGTGCCCTCCGCCCTGCTCTCCCATGGACGCCTTGCAGAGTCTCCTGGCCTGACTGCTGCTCCTTGGCGCCTTCCCAGGGTCCTAGGCACCCCGCAGCTGAGGAAGAGTCCAAGGGTGGGGCTTCTCAAAGTCTGTTTCAGCCTTAGCGTCCTTTCTCGCAGATATTCCCACACATTAGGCAGGACAAGTAAAAGGAGCCTCTTCCCCATCCCGCGAACACCTCTCCCCATCAGAGTGTGAGGCTAGAGGCCAGTTTGCTCCTCCCCCCTCCACTCATACCTTATGTACTAGCAAGGTGTGTGAGTGGGTGACGGGACGGGCCTGGTGGCTTGTAAAGCAGTTCTGGGGTTCACAGCCCTCTGCATCTCTGCCCACATTCCTCCAAGGGGGTCCCACTGAAAGGGCACATGTCCAAGACCATCACAAGTGGGTCTGAGACCTTACATCCTGCCTTCCCCAGGTCTTCGAAAAGGCCCCGGAGGAGTCCCTGGACTAGAGGGAGGAACTCTGGCATCCCTACCCCGGAGTCTCTGTAGGCCTCAGTTTCAGGGTGACCTAGCGGGGAGGGGGAATTGAAAAGCTTGGGTGAGTTTGTGGCCTGGTTTACTGCCCAAAGATAGTGGACAAAAGTGGGAGGAAGGGTGTCTGGTCCCTGCCCTCCATGTGCTGGGGCCCAGGGCACGGCCTCTCTTGCCCACCACCTGCCTTCCCGTCCCCTCCCCCAGCGGCCCTGATGGCAGACCCCACCTGTCACTCATTCTGGAGCCCTGATCTTACCCCAGCAAGGAGTGATGTGTGGCTGAGGTGGGTGAATTTAGAGGGCAGAGGGAGACCAGAGGAAGTTCAGCCAGGTGGGGGTCAGGGGTTGGGGGTGCAGAATCCTCCTTACTCTTGCCTTGGGGGTGGCCCCAGACCTAGGAGGGGCTTCCAGGGAGTTTGAGTTGTGGATTGGACTCTCAGGTAGGGCCAGACAGATGGTTGGGGTGTGAGCCTGCAGGGCTGGTTTCTCTGGAACTGCACCTGACCCGGACAGGGCAGGCTGCTCTTGCAGCCAGTCTTTGAGGGGAGATGGTGCTGCTGAACCCCATGGCTTGGTCTTCCCTTTCACCATTGGTGGAGAGCAAAAAGACTTCCGAATGCCTAAGGAGAGTTTTGATTCCTTTTGTTTTTTTTTTTCCATCAGGCAAGTGTTGGGAAGGGAATTGTAGTGGTGCTGAAGACCTGGGTGAGGATGAGGTGATGGTATCTTGGAGGAAGGAAGGTGACAGGGAGGTGTGCAAATTCAGTGAGGCAGGCACCAACATCTATGCACAAACAGCTGCACAGTCATATACTCAGACCCACCCTCACTCCTGTCTATCCTAGTCATGTGTACACGTGCAGAGGACCTGAAATCATACCAGATATCCTGCAACCTGCACACAGCCTCCCACAGGTATGTCTGTGTATACGTGCATGGGCTGGCACACCTGTACACAAATACAAGCTTCTACACATGACAGGTGCACATGCAGACTCACCCCCACACGTGCATGCACACTGACACTGTCACACAAGCCCAGACCTTTGCAGAGCTACAGAAGGAGAGACTGGCACCCAGGGTGGCACAGACACATGCACACACATATACACACCCTCCCTCCCCTGCCTTTCCACCCCAGGCCTTCCCCATTCCAGGCTGTAGTCTGGGCCCACCACCTAGAGGCGGGTGGCATTGTGGTGAGCAGGCAGTGCAAGGTGGGGAGAGGGCGTGGAAGGGGGTAACTCCTCCAGGAAGACCCTGGGGGGTAGCGGGGGTGAGCGGGGCTCAGGCCTGGCACAGCATAGGGTGGCACGGGTGATGAGGCGGTCCAGAGGCTTCAGGGAGTGCATCCAGCGAGGCAGGAAGTCCCATGTCTGTAACCACTTGGGCAAGTGCCCGGGACTCCGACTCTGCAGGACATTGATGAGCACCACGAAGGCCAGCAGGGCCCCAAAGGGCGTGCCCACACCTACCATGACCTGCCAGCCTGCCATGGAGATGCCAAACACCAGTGAGGGCAGCAGCAGGAAGCAGACAAGGAGATAGAGGACGGTGAACCAGCGGTACTTAGCCGTGCGTTTCCCCAGCGCCTTGGCCATGCGGATGGGCAGGCGTGTGCAGGGCACTGGGTACCACAGAAGGATCCCCGAGATGTTGAAGAAGAAGTGACAGAGGGCAATCTACAGGGGATGAGGCAGAGGGGCTGAGGTGGGCACTGGCTCCCAGGTCCTGGGTGAGGCCAGCAGGGGTAGATGATAGGAACTCCAATCTGGTCTGGGCAGCAGGAAAGTTTCCACTTAGGGGTGATGTGTCCCCCGCCCCCAGATCACCCCGGGGCGGCTGTGCTGGTTATGCAAATATTGAAATACTTCTAGACCAGTTGGTAAACAACTACTGCCCTGAGCTCCCCACATTTTCCCCACTGACCCCTCACACAGGAATCCCCCAGCAGATGCTGCCAAAATCCAGCAGCTAAAGGATTGATGTCAGTTTCTGGACCCTCCCTCAGTCAGTGCCTTGGCTTGTCAGTTACTCCTTTGCTCCTAGAATAATTCCCCTTTGCCACTTGCGGCCCTGACCCCCCGCAATGGATTCCTCAAACTGCGCCGGGCGCCCTCTTATAGTGCCTCTTCCTCTTCCTTATGGGCAAATCCGATTCACTGCTATTTATTGGTATTAATTATGAGCAGTGTCTCCCTATGAGATGCTAAGGTCTCAAGGGTGGTATTGGGTCTACTTTGTCCATAATGGTTTCATTGAGCATAGTAGGTGGCCCTTAGTAGGCAGTCAAAATATTAGTTGCATGTCGTCACACCTTTGTCGGGCCCCACACCCTATACGCAAGCAACTCCATCCTGCCCCAGGCGAGGCTACACTCCCAGCGCACCTGGAAAGCGCTGAACAGCTTCTCCCTGGGGCTGGCCAGGGCAGCCAGGATGGCCGTGGTGGTGGTGCCGATGTTGGAACCCAGTGTGAGTGGGTAGGCCCTCTCAATGCTGATCACATCGAGGCCTGGGGGCAGAGGGAAAGGAAGTAGGTTCCCCAGCGTCTCCTTCAGCCCTTTCGCTGCCAGCCCTGGCCCACCCCACTCCACCTCTACATGGGCACTCACCGATGAGTGGGGTGATGGCTGAGGTGAACACAGAACTGCTCTGGACCACGAAGGTCATGCCGGCGCCCACCACCATGGCAAAGTAGCCTGTTACCCAGGTGAAGGGGGCAGGGAAGTCTGCAAGGAAACCGCATCCCAGCAGGTTGGGGTCAGAGCAGGGACACGGGGAGAGCAGACCTCCGTGGGGGCACTGGGAGAGAGGACCTCCATGGGGGTTTGCTCCTACTGCAGTGGCTTCCACTTGGCCTCTTTGCTCCTGGATTAAAGGCCTTTCTCAGCCTGGCTCTGTCAGGCGACTGTGCCTTTGCTGGGGCTGTTCCCTCTGCTGGGAATATCCTACTCAGCATCTGAATATTCATCCTCAGACTCAGCATGGATGTCACTTCCTCTGGAAAGCCTTCCCTGACCCCCCTGCTCTGGAGCAGACTTTTTCTCCCTTCTCTGAACTCCCACAGCCCCATGATACCCCTTATTCTCGTATTTGTCATTCGGCCCCTCCCAGTGCATGAAGTTTAAAATGAAAACCAAGCCTGGGCAAGGTGGCTCACACCTGTAATCCCAGCACTTTGGGATGCTGAGTTGGGTGGATCACTCGAGACTGGGAGTTTGAGACGAGCCTGACCAACATAGTGAGAGCCCATCTCTATTTTTAAAAAAAGTTATGATTAATAGGAAGAGTCTGGGCATGGTGGCTCACACTTGTAATCCCAGCACTTTGGGAGGCCAAGGTGGGAGGCTTGGTATTCAAGACCAGCCTAGCCAACATGGCAAAACCCTATCTCTACTAAAAATACAAAAATTAGCCGAGTGTGGTGGTGCACACCTGTAATCCCAGTTTACTCAGGAGGCTGAAGTGGGAGGATCACTTGAACCTGGGAGGCAGAGGTTGCAGTGAGCTGAGATTGCGCCACTGCACTCCAGCCTGGGTGACAAAGCAAGACTCTGTCTCAAAAAACAAAAAAGAGAAAATGAAAATCAAATGGCATTGCTCCCTTGCCCCAAGTCTTCTGAGTGCTCATGTTACCCTCATTAAAGTCCAGGCTCTGAGCAGAGCCTGGAGACCCCATGCTCTGGACCCTTCCCTGCCACGTCACTGACCCCACTCAGCCAATCCCCTTGCTCACCCTGCTCCTGCCAGCTGCTGGCCACCCTTCTGTGCCACGGACCTGCCATGCTGGTTCCTGCCTCTGAGCCTTTGCACATACTATTCCTCCACCCAGAGTGCTCTTCATCTGCACCATGGCTACTTGTGTCTGTTCAAATGCCAGCTGCACTGAGTGGCCTCAAACTGTGCATTGGAAGCCATCTCTTCCACACCCTACTGCATTGCCATTTTTGCTATGTCCTTGGCAGGTACCTCTCTCTGAATGTATCCCCCTAATTCATTTTCCTTTCTTTATTTTTCTTTTTCTATTTTTTTAAATTTATTTTTGAACTCTGTTGCACAGGCTGGAGTGCAGTGGTGCCATCATAGCTCACTGCAGCCTCAACCTGCTAGGCTCAAGCGATTCTCCCATTCAGCCTTCTGAGCACCTGGGACTATAGGAGCACACCACCATGCCCAGCTAATTTTAAATTTTTTTGTAAAGACAAAGTCTCAGCCGGGCATGGTGGTTCATGCCTGTAATCCTAGTATTTTGAGAGACTGAGGCAGGTGGATCATCTGAGGTCAGGAGTTCCAGACCAGCCTGGCCAACATGGTGAAACCCTGTCTTGACTAAAAATACAAAAAAATTAGCTGTGTGTTGTGGCAGGCACCTGTAATCCTAGCTACTCGAGAGGCTGAAGCAGAATCACTTGAACCCGGAAGGCGGAGGTTGCAGTGAGCCAAGATCATGCCATTGCACTCCAGCCTGGGCAATAAGAATGAAACTGTCTCAAACAAACAAACAAACAAACAAAATCTCACTATGTTGCCCAAGTTGGTCTTGAACTCCTGGCTCAAGTGATTCTGCTGTTTCAGCTGCCCAAAGTGCTGCATTTACAGGTGTGAGCCACTTGCCAATCTCACGTATTTTTCATTGGTTGCCTTCCCCTGCTGGGCTGTGAGCCCCTCAGGGCAGGACCCATCTCTATTTGTCTCACCTGTGTATACCTGGCACTACACCTCCCTTGTCACACAGTGGGGGTGTAAGAACTCTTTGTTGATTGAATCAAACAATAGTCCAATCAACTCTTCGTTGATTGAATCAAACAAGCATCTCCACCTGCTAAAATGGAACCACAGCCAGAGGCAGCCACAGGTCTCCAGCTGTCAGCACCTCAATGGCATCAGAAACCACCTTCTTTGTTTACATCAGGAAACCGAGGCTCAGAGATGGTAGGGTTTACCCAGATCAAGGCAGTCACAGGACTTAGCAGGATCTGGAAAGGCCCATCCTGCGGCCCTGCCCAGTCAACTGCTCGCAGCTCACCAGTATTGATGACCTTCTGGATGACCTTGGCCACTTGGCCCTTGAGCAGAGAGTTGAGCATCTTGACGAGGAGGATGAGGCAGGTGCACAGCAGCACCAGGGATCCTGCCAGCAGGATGAGCCCCACAGCCAGGTCCGGTAGGCTGGTGTCCACAAAGATGTGGTTGCCTGCAGGAGGTGGAGCTCCTGACAGCTGATCCCACACCTGGCTCCCAGGTCCCCACCTTTGCCACCTGGTTGGACTCTGAGCCTAAGGCCCCACCTCAGGCTTCTTGAGCCTTAACACCGGAGCTAGACCCAGGCTCAGGAGATGGGCTGGTTGACAGCTGTCCTTCCTGGGGCTGGACACGATAGTGGCTGGTGCAGGATTGCCCTGCCACTGCTAGGCTCTGCCCCTGCCATTCTGGACACCATGTTTCAGGCACTTACATTTCTGCATGGTGGCATTTCCAAGGGTCTGGCTGGAGTTGGCCTCTGCTCTCGACATGGAGGTGGGAGCCTACATTAAGAGGAGGGTGACTTAGTGAATTAGGAAAACATAGCCTGAGGTTGGAGCCGAGATGGGGGTTAGGGAAGAATGGGGAAGATGGAGATGGGCCTCCTGCTCTGTGACCATGCATGGGTCTCTTGCCCTCACTGAGCCTGTCTCTTCCACTGAGGACATGTAGATGAAAGTAGCTGCCACACAAGAATCTGGCCCTCTGTGTGTTCTGCCCTGTCACTCCACTGGCCCAGCTCTCCCCAGGGCCACATCTGTGGCCTTCCTGTCTTTCTTTTCCTCCCTCTCTCAGTGGCATTGGGTGCTGCTGAACATGTTCCTCTTTGTCTGAAAACTCCCCCTTCCTCATCTTTTATTACCAATCCCTTTATTGGTGCCCCTTCCCCAGCATCCTGGCTCCTTCCTCTCCTCCAAGACACCCTTAGCCCAAGCTTCATTCTCCTCTAGATCAATTCCTTATTCTCAGGGGATGTAGGGGGACAGAGGGCCCAGCCCACACATCTCTTCTGTCACCTACTGTCAGTGAAATAAAGGGGCTCCCCAGGGAGGCTGTACAATTCAGAGGGCCACAGGGCTGGGCAGGTAACCTAAGTGAGCAGCTCGGGCTATGTATGGAAGAGGTGGGGAGAGTTTCTGGTGGGCCTATAGAGTCAGCAGTTACTCAGCTCCTGGTCACTGTCACCATCCAGGGACGCAGTCTGGCATGGCTAAATTGCCCAATTTCTATGAGAGAAGCCACAACTCTGAAGTTCTAGATAAAATCTCCCAATCTGTGCCAGGTGCAGTGTCGCTCATGGCTGTAATCCCAGCACTTTGGAGGCTGAGGTGAGAGGATTACTCAAGGCCAGAAGTGGGAGGCCAGCTTGGGCAACATAGCAAGACCCTGTCTCTACAAAGAAAATTAGGGCATGGTGGTATATACCTGTAGTCCTAGCTACTCAGGAGGTTGAAGCAGGAGGATCTCTTGAGCCCAAGTGTTCGAGGCTGGAATGAGCTCTGACCACGCCCCTGCACTCCAGCTTGAGTGACAGAGCAAGATCTTATCTCAAAAAAACAAAAACAAAAACAAACCACAAAAACAAAAACAAACCCCAAAAGCAACAAACTCCCAATCTGTAAATATTGGCAACCACGTAGAGTTATCTTTTACAATTCAAAGCAGGTCAGCAGAAGCAGGCCAGCCTGGCCTGTGGACAACTAATTTTTAGCCTTGTTGGGCTAATAAGTTATTTATTTATTTATTTAGAGACAGAGTTTTTGTTCTGTTGCCCAGTCTAGAGTGCAGTGGCACAATCTCAGCTCACTGCAACCTCCGCCTCCTGGGTTCAAACGATTCTCCCGCCTCCACCTCCTGAGTAGCTAGGGTTAACAGGCACCTGCCACCACGCCTGGCAAATTTTTTGTATTTGTAGTAGAGATGGGGTTTCGCCATGTTGGCCGGGCTGGTCTCAAACTCTTGACCTCAGGTGATTCACCCACCTCAGCCTCCCGAAGTGCTGGGATTACAGGTATGAGCCACTGCGCTGGCCAAGGTAAGAAATTTTATGGCATCTGGTGTAACATCCGGGTTTATTTTAGCAGGATGTGCTCCCTTGAATGGGGCAATGTCTCTTGTGTTCTCCCAGTTCGCCACATCAGGGCCTTGCGGACCCATCAAGACTGGGCATGAATGGCAGGCCAAGAAGCCTGGAAAAAATAGGTTGTGATGGGCTAGATGGGAAAACCAGGCTGGAAAAGCGATGGTAACTGCTGCGAGGGTAAGGGAGAGAGCGAGCCAGGTGTTTGCTGTTAGGCAGATCTAAGTTCAAATCCTGCTTCTTATACCAACCACCCTGGGTAAGCCATGCCACCTCTCAGAGCCCGTTTTCTGTAAAGCAGGGTAAGAGAAGAGCTGCTGTGAAGGTTACAGGGGGAAATGTGTTTAAAGCGCTCATCAAGGGGCTTGGTTCATGGTGAGCCTTCGGTAAACTGTCTTCCTATATGGAGTGGCCCTCTCCCTCCCTGGGCCCGTTGAGGATCACATGGTGGGGAGGCTGTGTGTGTGACTGACTTCCTAGGTCAGGACCAGTGACCCGTGCCGACGAACCTGAGAACCCTGGCCCTGTTGGGGAGGAATCTGCTTGGACCTTCCTGGAAGTACCCAGCCTGGAGGCTGAGGGAGCAGACAACCCCTTGAATGAGTGGGTGCCTGGTCAACCTGTGCCCAACTGACCTAACCTGGGCTGGGCCCAGAGGTCTCTGTGGGGAGGACTGTGGGGTCCTGGGGAGGCTGGAGGAGAATGGGGAACTTTACTGGGGTCCTAACTTAGGGCTGGCAGGGGCAGCAGCAGGGCCAAGCCCTCTGGGTTTTTAGAACCTTGACCTTCTTGCCTGGGGCTGTGTGGCTCTGGCTGGGAGGCCAGAGACCCTAGAGTATAAGAGAGGAAGGTAAAGGTGGCAGGAGGGACAAAGCCAGGCGGAGAGGGAACTGCCGGGAGGGAGCAGGCCCTGGGGCTTCCTTGTGGGGTAGAGGGAGAAGATGGAAACTCCAGCTTAGATAAAAGAGCTGGGAGGCCCAGGATCTGGGGGCATCTTCCCAAGATGTGCCCATCCCTGCCTGGGCCTGGGGTCGGGTAGGAGAGGCCAGAGGGGCCTGAAGCAGGTGGTGGGCTCTGTGGGAAGAGCAGAGTTGGCCTGTGGACAGCCCTGGGTCCATACCCCAGCTGAGCCGTTCCCAGCTGTGTGACACTGGAGCAAACACTTAGCCTCTCTGGGCCTCAGTTTCCTCCTCTGCAGCCTGAAGTCCATAATGCTGCCCACCTTTTCCCAGGGGCTAGTTGGCAGCATTATGGAAGAGGGAGTTGGGATTTAAGTGCCTACAGGGACACCCTAAATTAAAGAGACCCCTTCTGGGAACTGAAGGAGGTGATGAAGCTCGCAGAAGACTGTCAGGATGTGGGCCTGCGCAGTAGTTTCCCCCACAGAAGAAGGGGCGCTCTAGGGCCTTTGTTCTTCTGGAAGCAGAGGGAGAGCACTGTGCCAGCAGCACCATCTGGTGGCGAAAAGGAGAACTCCTCCTTAGAGTAACACCCGCTACCTCGGGGTGGTCTCCACGTGGCTGTGGTCACCTGGTGGCCTTCAGGCCTGATGGGCAGCATGGGAAACAGACATATATAGTAGAATGTCAGACCAGTGAGTGGGAGAGGCAATGAGATAGAGAGTCAGGATTCCACCAGGATTTGTATCCTACAAGCCACTGGACTTCTCTGGGGCTCAGTTTTCCTCATCTGTGAAATGGGGGATGTGATAATCCCTGCCTCCCAGGTTGCAAGTCCTCAAAAGATGCTTGTTTAATCCAGGCAGGTATAGTTGATAATCCACAGTGTGACCACGTAAGAAGGTGATTCCCAGGACAATGTCAGGGTCCCGGGAGACTCAGGGTCTGAACACTACAACTGCCACTGCTTCTTCTTTCCCCATCTGGAAGGCCTTGGACTTGCCTCCTCTCCCGGGTGCGTAGCTTCCCTGGCGACTAGTTCAGGTTCAGCGTGGTGGAAGTTGGAGTCAATGGGAACAGGTTGGAAGGAAGCACAGGGAGACTCTGCGGCCAAAGGACAAACCCAAGTCTTTGGGCAGGAGGAGCCAGGAGGCACTTCACACTTCGCAAGACCAAGCACATCCATTGCTGTGTGAGTCACGCTCCTTCGGCGGGGTCCCAGAAAGAGGGTGAATGTGAGAGCTTGGGTCCCACCCACCAACTACTCTCCAAGCTGAGGAAATCAGACCCTGCCCTGCAGAAAGCGTTGAAGGAAAGCATTTCCTGGTAGAGTGAGGAAGAGAAACCAGCTGGACAAGTGGCAGCTGCAGCCGTAGAGAAAGGCCCAAGGGCGGCCTCCACAGAGTGAACCTGGGTGAGGATGACTTCAGGTGAGGATGTGGAGGCTGCGGGTTGAGACCTGCCCGAAGCTGCAGCAGGTGACTGGCAGAGAGCTCAGAGGGAGCGAGGATCAGAGCTGTTTTCCATGGCTTGCTCTGTGTGAAGATCAAAGTGTGTGATTTCTCTCCCTTCCAGATTTTGCTATGAAGTAGAGAGGCTTGTGGTGATTCAGAGAGCACTGAGAGTGCTCACAGAGCGCGTGAGAAGGTGGTTGATGTATTAAAGAGGTCACGAAGTTAGCGTAAAAGCTGCCCGCTGGGGCTTTTCTATGTAAGGCTGCTTTGAACACTCAGAGGCTGAGCCGGAGCAACTTCAGACGCAAAGGAGCATCGCAGGGCGAGCCCGATGAGTGTTTTCTGTTCACACCAGGATGAAGGTCCAGTCACAAGGAGTGGCAAGTGGAAGGGTGAGGGGGGAGGGCTTGTGCTTGTGCTGTGGCTTTGGGTTTCCTCATATCTCATTGTAAATGGAGTTATGTCTCGTATGCACGCATCAAGGAGAAGCAAATATGGTGCATTGTGGTTTGGATGAAGTGTCTTCCTTTTTTTTTTTGACAGAGAGTCTCGCTCTGTCACCCAGGCTGGAGTGCAGTGGCGCAATCTCGGCTCACTGCAAACTCTACCTCCCGGGTTCACGCCATTCTGCCTCAGCCTCCTGAGTAGCCGGGACTACAGGAGCCCGCCACCACACCCGGCTACTTTTTTGTTTTGTTTTGTTTTTCAGTAGAGACGGGGTTTCACCTTGTTAGCCAGGATGGTCTCGATCTCCTGACCTCGTGATCTGCCCGCTTCGGACTCCCAAAGTGCTGGGATTACAGGCGTGAACCACTGTACCCAGCCGAGCATCTTCCTTTTTATGGCTGAGTAAGGAAGTGTGCTAATCGCCTGCTTCCTTGTCAGCCTGGCATAATGGGTGGTCCATGAGTGTCCACTTGATTCTAACAGATCTTCCCAGCATTAGAAGCAGCAGAAACAGTGCAGAAGGACGAGGGACTCCTGCCTGTGGCAGTCTCCAGGAGAAGGGATCCCCGATGCCAGCACAAGTGGCTGTTAGATCTCCAAGGAGGTCTCTGTGCAGCCCACCTTCCTGTTCACCCTACTTTCCTGGGTATCCTTATAGGACACGCCTCATCCTCCCATTACCTGGGTCCCAAAACACGGCCCAGCTGAGTCACTAACTCCTCTGGGGTGCTCAGGCCCTGACATGGTAGTACAAGCTCTGGCATGTTTCTTAGTCTCTCTGAACCTGTGTCTCTACCTGTGAAACCTAAGGGTTGCACTAGATGAGTGGTTCTCAAACTTGAGCACGGAGCACACCCAGAGGAACTGCTGAAGTATAGGCCACTGGCCCCACTCCCGGGGGTTTCCAGATTCAGTAGGTCTAGGGAAGGGCAGGGTGATTTGCATCTCTAATAGTTTCCTACATGGTACCCAAGATGCCGGCCTGGGACCACACTTCAAGAACCACTGGGCTAGATCAGTTACATAATAACTCTGATTGGTGATATCTGCCTAAGGCAATGTGTGAAGTTGGGAGGAATTAGCAATGTTTACTGTAAGCACAGTAGAAGGGCCACATATTTGCCCTCTCCTGGCTAAATGATCTTCAAGGTCTATCTGGGGCATTTTGAACAGACAGTGAAACCAACAGCTTGAAGAGGGAGTCCTCTTACCTGGGGCTAGGCCTGGGACTTACCTCTAAGGAGTCTGGGTGGCACCAGATCCGGATGAGACTGTGGTTCCTCAGGGACTCATCACCAGTGGCAATGCTGGTTATCACGGACTTGTCCAGCTGTGGGCAAGATGTGGGCAGGGGGAGTGAAGGAGGCTGGGTCCCTTGCTACCCCCACCCTCACCCCATGCCAGGCCCTGCTGTCACCTGGATGATGAGCTTCGTGAAGGGCTCTGTGATGAACTTGAGTAGGTCAGGAGTGTCACGGCCACCATGGATGTTGAAGGAGGCCACCACAAGTCGAGTGACGTGGTGCAGGTAGCCGGTGGCAGCCTCCAGGGGCAGCAGGACCAGCACTGACAGCCAGTTAAAGCAGTCATGCACCGTGGCCCCCGCGAAGGCCCTGGGCAGGGAGGCCACATTGCAAGGCAGGCTGGAGCCAGAGCACGGTCACGCCCGGGGTTCCTGGCATCTGGGGCTGTCCTCCCCCAGGCACAAGCCCCCAACCCCCAGCCCCCCTCACCGCCGGAAGTGAGTCCTGTCCCCCGCCTGCATCAGGGCCACGATGGTGTTGGTGACAGAGGTGCCGATGTTGGAGCCCATGATGACGGGGATGGCAGAGCTTACCTCCAGCACTGGTAGAAGAGAAGACGTCCTAACGAATTTGACGGTCACCCAGCTCCTGCCCCACGGCCCCACCACAACTCTTGTCAGGTGTCCACCCATGTCCCAGTCCCCAGTGGATGCTCCTGCCATGCTGCTGAGTCTGCCTAGCCTTAGTGTCACAGGTGCATATGGCACGGGCCGTGCATTTACAGGTGTGTGCATTCATCCATGTGAGTAGATGTACATGCGCTGCTCATGGTGTATGGATGTGAACGTGTGTGCATGTGAGGCCTTCATTATGAGGGCTCGTGGGCTCATGTCCTATGTGCAAATAGAGATTTGTGCTTGTGTGTGCACACATGTCCCCAAGCGTGATGGTTAGTTTTTTTTTTTTTTTTTTTTTTTTGAGGAGGAGTCTCGCTCTGTCGCCCAGGCTGGAGTGCAGTGGCGCGATCTCGGCTCACTGCAAGCTTTGCCTCCCAGGTTCACTCCATTCTCCTGCCTCAGCTTCCCAAGTAGCTGGGACCACAGGCATCTGCCATCATGTCTGGCTAATTTTTTTTTTTTTTTTTTTTTTTTTTGTATTTTTAGTAGAGACGGGGTTTCACCGTGTTAGCCACAATGGTCTTGATCTCCTGACCTTGTGATCCACCCGCCTCAGCCTCCCAAAGTGCTGGGATTACAGGCATTAGCCACCGCGCCCGACCAGTGGTGGTTAGTTTTATGTGTCAACTTAGCTAGGCTGTGGTACCCAGTTATTCAAACCAACACTAGCCTGGGTGTTCTGTAAGGCGTTTTGTAGATGCAATTCACATCTACAGTCAACTAACTTTAAGAAAAGGAGATTATCCTTGGTAACCTGGGTCAGCCTCACCCAATAGGACGAAAGGCCTCGAGCAGAACTGAGGCTTCCCTGAGGAAGGAGAAACCCTGCCCTGTCTGGACTACAGTGTCAGCGCCCACCTGAGAGTTCCCACCTGCCCTTCCAATGCCCTGGCCTACGGATTCCCGACTTGCCCAGACACCCCACCGTCGGGGAAGCTAGTTTCTTGCCATAAATCATCTGGGTCACACACAGCTACAGTTTGGGCTCCTCTCATGTCCCTGGCTGATATGGGAGTCAGGCTGAATGGAGGCCAGCCTTCCTGGGGTCATGCTCCCCATTTGCCACCCTTCCCAGCTCCTGGGGTGCCCCTCCAGGCTCTTCCCCACCGTGGTGGGCCAACTCACAGCCAGAGGAGACCATGCTGACGATGATGGACGTAGAGGTGCTGGAGCTCTGCACCAGCACGGTCACCAGGATCCCCACCACCAGCCCGGCCACCGGGTTGGACAGGATGGCATTATCCTTGAAGATGTCACCGGCCACCTTCCCTGGGGAGCACGAGCCGATGTTGTCCAAGGCCCTTCAGGAACCCCTCCCAGGTCTCTTCCACTTGGGCCCTACCTCCAGCCAGCTGGAAGGCTGAGCTGAGCACGTCCAGGGAGCAGATGAAGAGGTAGAGGAAGGTGAGCATCAGCGGCACCTTGAGCAGCATGGCGCCAGCCTGGCGCAGCTTGGAGACCAGCCTGGGCTCTGGACGGGGGAAGCCATGAGCATAGTGGGCAGAGGCCAGGGCAGGGACTGCTGCTGCCCCTGCTGCCCCCAGCCCAGGCCCACCTGGCTTCTGCTCCTCCTCCAGGACCAGCTTGGCAGGCAGTGGTTCATGGCGCTCCAGGATCTCCCCACAGGGGCAAGTGTGCTCAGCGAGGGCCACAGGGCCTAGGCTGGGGAAGGCATAGGCAGAGGTCCCCGGGATCCTGTGTAGGACTAGGGAGGGAGCCTGGTCAGGAGCTCCCAGAGGCCCCAAAGCGGGGAGGCAGGGAGGGACAGGTGGGGGAAGTGGCCTCACCCGGGATGTGGTCAATCGTGGGCAAAGCGGGTCCAGGGTGTGGGAGCAGCACTCACCCTGAGGGCTGGGCACGTAGGCAAAGGTCGTCCCTCGCATCACATGCCCCCCACGGACTGGGAGTGGGGAGACAGCAGGGGACCCCAGCCTCTCTCCATAGGACAGCATCCTGGGCACCCACTGTGAGGTCTGCAGGTCAGTGGGTCGCAGCAATGCTGCATGACAATGGCTGTGTCCGGGACACTCACTCCCACACACCCTCACCTGCACAAACCCCCATGGCGCGTGATTCCAAACACACACCCAGCAAAGTACACCCTCGATCCTCACCACACACACCCCGCTGAGACTCACATGCAGACTTACATGTGCACATCTGTGCTGGGCACCTGCATGTGAGTCTCAGCGGGGTGTGTGTGGTGGTGGTGAGGTGTTCATTCATTCGCCCATTCACTCATTCAGAGAGTATTACGGAGCTCTAGCCCAGGCTCTGAAGCAGAGGCTGGGATATAGTGTTGATGAAAGACACTGAGAACTGAGGACACCCAGCCTGTGTGGGGCTGGAGGGGGCCAGGGAATATGTGGTGTTGGCAGTGGCTGCAGGTATGGGCTGGGGCTGGGCCGGGCTTCAGTTTTGCCCACCTGGAGAGCAGGGAGGAGCTGCAGTCACCTCCCTTCTCATGGGGTCAGCTGGGCACACATGGAGGTCCCCTGGTCCGGATCCTGAGTTCCTGGGTTCCCCTCACAATGAACTCCTTTCCCCATCCACCCCCTCAAGGGGCAATAAACAAACACTGACAGGCTTGCTTCAGCCCCCTGCTTGTCCCTGCACCGCCCCAGGAGTCTCGGCTATTGGGGTGGAGCCACCCTGATCCGCCTCAGCACTCCCCGCATTGTCCCAGCGTCCTTGGCTGTTGTGGTGGGGGTGTGAAGAGCTGAATTCAAGCCCTGAAGGAGCAAGAGTCCTTTTTTTTTTTTTGAGACAGACTTTCACTCTTGCTGCCCAGGCTGGAGTGCACTGGCGCAATCTCAGCTCACTGCAACCTCCGCCTCCTGGGTTCAAGCGATTGTCCTGCCTCAGCCTCCCAAGTAGCTGGGATTATAGGTGCCCGCCACCATGCCCAGCTAATTTTTTGTTTTTTTGGTGCAAACTCGACCTCAGGTGATCTGCCCACTTGGCCTCCCAAAGTGCTGGGATTACAGGTGTGAGCCACTGCGCCTGGCTGGACTGACATGTTATAGGGGCCGCCGTGGGGGTGGGCACAGATAGGACAGAGATGAAGTGGCTGGGGTGCTGGGCTGTTTCCTACTCAGAGCTGCCGGTGGGGGTGGGATGTGAGGGTCCTGGGCTCACCTTGGGGTTCTGTGTTTCAGCTTCTGCTCAGCAGCTCAAGGAAGCCTCCAGGGCCCGAAGGAGAACTGGGACTCTCCTCTTTATACCCTCGTGTCCAAGGGCAAAGTCCCTGGAACTCTAGCTGCCCTCCCTCTGTTCCCCAATTAACCTCACCCCCGAGATTCCTCCCAGTTAATTGCTAATCGTCAGCTCTGCATGGGGAATCTGTGGTCAGGCTCTCTGCGACAACCACGACCCAGACACATCCCCCGCCCGCAGGCAGAGACCCTGAGGCCACTCAGCACCTTGTTCCCAGGGTCCCCTCATTTCTGGCCTGACAGGACTCCCCAGGGAGTGACCCAAACATCCTATGGCCTTCGGAGGTTGCAGTGAGCCAAGATCGTGCCACTGCACTCCAGCCTGGGTGACAGAGTGAGACTGTCTCAGAAAAACCAAACAAAACAAAAACATCCTACGGCCTTGCCAAGCGTCAGGGCGTCTGTGAGTCTCCCAGGGGGAGCTCGGAGGAGAGGGAGTGTGAGATGAGGACCTACGCTGGAGAGGCTGGAGGACGTTGAATCGTGCCAGGTCTCTAATGCCCGACCCTGGGTGCAGGATGTGAGTCTGAGTCGATGTGGAGCTGCCCTCCAGACTGGGAAGGGCCTGATCTGCCTTTTAGAATGACCCCAGTGGGGTGGAGCCCGGACACGTGGAAGAGAGCTTGGAAGCGGAGAGGCCAGTTAAGAGGCTGATGAAATGGTCCAGGCAAGAGACGATGAGGCCTGAACTAAGATGGGAACAGAGGGGCTGGGGAGGGCCGGTGCATCCCAGGGACACCTGGCCAGTAGGATTGGTGATGGGGAGGGAGAGAGGGAAAGGAAACAGATGGGAGTCCCGTCTCTGGATCTTTGGCTAGGGCTGGGTTCATGCCCAGGTAGGAGGGTGTCACCGAGTCAGGGAAATGCAATCATTTCTCAGTTCTTATGTCAGAATCTCTGGGTTCTTGGGCTTGAAGGTTAATGTCACGTTGAGTGTCTCCACCTATGAGCAAACTGACACCCCCACAGCGGGCCCAGAGATCCCGGCCCACGTGGCCTGTTTCTCTCCTCTCCCCCGCACAGCTCAGACCCTTGGCAGGAGCGGCTGAATCCAAGGTGCTCCTGGTGAACTGGGGGTGTTTCTCCTTTTAATAAGGTTGTGCTTTTTGGTATGTTTGAAGTTTGCCTTCCCCGCTGTCACAGAGCTCTGGGTTCAGTGGGGGAGGCAGTTAGCTATTGATCAAATCCATCAAGAGATGTAACTCCAAACTGCTGCGGATTTACGCAGCCACCACTTCCAAAAATTTATTTTGGGGTTACAGCCCTAGTGAAAGTGAGAAAATGCTGGATCTGACCAGAGCTGCTGTTGGGACTCATAAGAGCAGCCGAGAAGGCAGCTCCATTCCAGCACTAAAGCATCTCTTCCCAGCCTCTCTGCCATTTCAGCACCTCCCTGCCTACTGCCTGCCTCGTCCCTGGTCAGTGACAGAGTCTGTGTGTCCTCCTGGGTGGTGATTCCCACCTTGTCTGTGCACCTGGGCTCTGGCCATGGCCTCCCCAGACCTTTTCTGGGCTGAGAGCCTGCCTGGTTGGGGGTGTCTCGCGTTGAGAAAAGGTACCCAGCGGGAGGAACTGTTTTGGAGGGAAGGTGCCAAGCTCCGTCTGCTCAGGCTGTCTGAGCGGCCTCTGGCACGAGCAGTTGGCTCTGCAAGCCAGAAGCACACACTGTGCTTCTCACCCCAAACCTGGGCCTCCTCCTTCTTCCTGATCTTGGTGAGCAGCACACCGTCCATCCATCTGGGTCGGGCACCAAGCAGACATCCTTGCTGTTTCCTTCCCCTCCACTTCCTCGTTTCCAACCCATTCCTCAATTCTCCCAATTTTATTGTTCCAGGAGCTCCCTGATCCTTTTGCTGTTAGGCCTCTCTGTGGCCACCTCCCTGGACTGGGCCTGTCATCTCCCCTGGGTCACTGCAGTGGCCTCCCAAGCGCTCTGTCCATTTCTGCCCTTGCTGCCACTGATCCGTGCTCCAAAACAGCAGACAGTAATCTTTTCTAAATGCCAAGCTAGGCCGGGCGTGGTGGCTCACTCCTGTAATCCCAGCACTTTGGGAGGTCGAGGTGGGTGGGTCACCTGAGGTCAGGAATTTGAGACCAGCCTGGCCAACATGGTGAAACCCCATGTCTACTAAAAATATAAAAAATTAGCCAGGCGTGGTGGTGGGCACCTGTAATCTCAGTTACTCGGGAGGCTGAGGCAGGAGAATCACACGAACTCAGAAGGCGGAGGTTGCAGTGAGCCGAGATCGCATCATTGCACTCCAGCCTGGGCAACAAGAGCACAACTCTGTCTCAAAAATAAAAAAAAAAAAAAAAAGAAAGAAAGAAAAACCAAGCTAAGCATGTCGCCTCCTCTCCCTTTTAAAACCTGCCCCTGCTAACCACTTAGCATAAAGCCCAGGATCCTACAGTAGCCTAGAAGGACCAGGGTGACATGACTTCCTACCTGCTTTGCCAGCCTCAGACCGTGCCTGAGAACCTGTACCCCAGAGAGGGCATGTACAGGAGGAGAGAAGGGGCCAGGGCCAAGCCCAGAGGCGCACCTACATTTTTTTGAGATGGAGTCTTGCTCTGTCGCCCAGGCTAGAGTGCAGTGGTGCAATCTTGGCTTACTTAAACCTCTGCCTCCCAGGTTCAAGCAATTCTCCTGGCTCAGCCTCCTGAGTAGCTGGGACTATAGGCACCCGCCACCATGCCCGGCTAATTTTTGTATTTTTGGTAGAGATGGGGTTCACCATGTTGGCCAGGATGGTCTCGATCTCCTGACCTTGTGAGCCACCCACCTCAGCCTCCCAACATGCTGGGATTACAGGAGTGAGCCACGGCACCCGGCAGGCACCTATATTTAAGGGAGACTGAGAGGAGCAGCCAGGGACCAGGAGGAAGCCACCTCAGGAGCCAGGTTGGACCACATTTTGAGAGAGACACCCTGGTTGGCTGGGTCAAGTGCTGCTGACATGTCAGGTAATCTGAGAACAGAGAGGACTTAACAACCAGGGGCTATCAGCCACCTGGGAGGGCGTGTTAAGGGAGGAGTCAGCTTGCGATGGTGTGGGAAGGAGCGGGAGGCGGGGAGCAGAGACAGCATGGCCAGCAAGAACATGAGAAGCTGACATATATTGAATTTCATCACACCAATGAAAACCATTTCTCCAGGAGAGGCATAACTGCTGAACGGAGAGAGAGAACGATCCCAAGAACAAATGTGCACATCCAGGAACTGAGCAAGCTGTGGAGGCTGGCACAATCAGCCGTTTCTGCAATTCTTCAGAGCCATGTGCTCCTTAAATGCACAGTCACACAGCAGGGGTGCATCCCCTCTATATCTCAGGCCTGTAATCCCGCACTTGGAGGCTGAGGTGGGAGGATCACTTGAACCCAGGAGTCCAAGACCAGCCTAGGCAACATAGCAAGACCCTGCCTCTAAAAAAAATAAAATAAATTATTAGCCGGGTGTGGTGGCACACATCTGTAGCTGGGAAGGCTGAGGTGGGAGGATTGCTGAAATCTGGGAAGTCAAGGCTACAGTAGGCTGTGATTGCACCATTGCCCTCCAGCCTGGGTGACAGAGCAAGACGCTGTGTCAAAAATAAAATAAAATAAAATAAAATAAAATAAAATAAAATAAATGAGGCTGGGTGTGGTGGCTCACACCTGTAATCCCAGCACTTTGGGAGGCTGAGGCAGGCAGATCACCTGAGGTCAGGAGTTAGAGACCAGCCTGGCCAACATGGCGAAACCCCATCTCTACTAAAAATACAAAAATTAGCAGGGCGTGGTGCTGTGCACCTGTAATCCCAGTTACTTGGGAGACTGAGGCAAGAGAATTCCTTGAATTCAGGAGGTGGAGGTTGCAGTGAGCAGAGATCATGCCACTGCACTGCAGCCTGGGTGACAAGTGTGAAACTCCATCAAAAAAAAAGAGAGAGAGAGAAGGAAGGAAGGAAGGGAGGGAAAAAAAAGAGAGGAGAAAGAAGAAAGAAAAGAAAGAAGAAAGGAAAGGAGAAAGGAGAGAGAAAGGAAAGAAAGAAAGGAAGAAAAAGAAGAAAGAAAGAAAAGAAAGAAAGAAAGAAAGAAAGAAAGAAAGAAAGAAAGAAAGAAAGAAAGAAAGAAAGAGAAAGAAAGAAAGAAAGAGAGAAAGAAAAGGAAAAGGAAAGGAAAGAAAGAGAGAGGGGCTGGGCGCAGTGGCTCATGCCTGTAATCCCAGTACTTTGGGAGGCTGAGGCGGGCAGATCACCTGAGGTCAGGAGTTTCAGACTAGCCTGACCAACATGGAGAAACCCTGTCTCTACTAAAAATTCAAAAAATTAGCCGGGCATGGTGGCCCATGCCTGTAATCCCAGCTACCTGGGATTCTGAGGCAGGAGAATCGCTTGAACCTGGGAGGCGGAGATTGTGGTGAGCCGAGATCGCGCCACTGCACTCCAGCCTGGGTGGCAGAGCAAGACTCTGCCTCAAAATAAGAAGAAAGAGAGAGAGAGAGAGAGAGAGAGAAAGAAAGACCATTCTGCCCATGACCTGGATTTTTGTTTTGGGGGGATGGGAAACTGACTAATAACCAGCATAACCTCATAACAGTATAACACACTTTCCCATCAGCATAGTTTGAGAGTTCCTGCCTCTTCTCACAAGCATGTTATTTATTCAACAAACATCTAAGCTCCACGGTGAGTCAGCACGGTGCTGTACCTTGGGTGTATGGCAGTGAACATCTCATCCGGCCTCCACACCAGCACAATGGCCATGCACACAGTCACAAGTGTGTGCTGCACACATCAGGGGCACATCCCCCCTGTATCTCTTGTCAAAAAAGTGGTTCTCACCAGTGGGTTCCCTTTGAGAAACAAAGTAATGCCTTTCCTGGCCCCCTTGACTTTGTCCTCTCTTGGAGACCCTGGACTTCAATTGGAGCTGCCCGGCCCCAGCACAGAGCAGGCAAGGCCCTGAAACATTGTCTCTTCCAAGTTCTATTTTCCAGATAGGGGCCCAGGGCTAAAATAAATGCTATGGGTCTAGGGCAGGGTTGGCTGACCTGAGAACACCTCATGCCTGTTTAGGGGATAAGTGCCCTACATAAATTATTAATCTTGATGGCCAAGGCACTGGTCACTCATTTACTGATAAGGCCAAAGTCTGTGGCCAAAAGAGCTGAGGCTGCTTTGGGCTTTTTTTCAGAAGTCACCTCTTCTCCTGCAGCTCGCTTCCTCATATGGCTCCAGCCTATCACACTGGCCTCAGGACCAGGCCAGAGAGCGAGGCTGAGAGCATGCTACCAAGGCAGGCCCCGACTCTGGTGTCCGGGTCTGGACCTGAAGCTCTGAGGTCTGGCTTTAGACTACAGGTCTTAGGCTGTGTATTTCAGGCCTGGAGCTTATCTCCAGGTTCTGGGATCTTCTCCTGGCTGGGAACTCCAGGCCCTGCACTCTAAATTCTTAGGTTCAAGCTCTGGGTTCTGGGCTCTGGGCTCTGAGACCCAGTCCCCTGGCCCTAGTTTCTGGGTTTGGATGTCAAGCTTGGGACTCTGGTTCTAGACACTGGGCTCCAAATTCTGGGCTCCAGGCTCCGATTCCATATTCCAGACTGCAGGTTCTAGACTTCAGCCTCTTGGTTCCAGCTTCTGGGTTCTGGGCTCCAAGTGACCTCCCTGGCTAGTGGGGTTATCCCCACCTACCCTTCTTAGCTACCGGGACTTCATGCTGGCAGCCAGCAAGCTAGGCCAGCCTGAGGGGTGATGCTGGTTCTATGGCAGTCCTCCCTTTGCTTTCTGTCCCTGGTCTAACCCCAAGCCAGTTCTCTGGAGACAGGTGCTAAGATGGTTACTGAGCACCCCTCGCCCAGACCCTGCAGTTTTCACAGTCCACATGGACATATTCATGTTCCCAGCTCTTCCTGGGCCCCACCAGGACCATCAAGGATGCCAATGGTGCCCCTGGAGTTGGGCAGTTCATGGTCCTGTGCTCAGCCTGAGCTGCATCTGATTCAATGTAACGAACCAAGTGTGTTCCCTGCAACCTGGGCTTTTGTTTCCCTTTGGTAGCTGACTTCCAGCTTCTTCTACACCCCCTCAAAAGCCCGGGTCACCTGATTACCAGGCTAGACACCCTGCGGGGTGCATCTTGTGATCACCCCCTTGGGGGTTGGTGCTGTTGCATCAGCACTTCCAGCAGGGGCTCCAGATGAGCAGCCAGTGCCTCTTCCTGACCCCCGGAACCCTGGCCCAGAACCCAGGACACTGTGCCCCGTGCTTGCCCTGTGCCCATTTTGTGCCATCCTCTTCCCCAGCCCCAAGACTTGGTGAAGGTGGGGGAGAACCAGAGACAAGTAGCAAGATTGTCTCTTGGGGACTTGGAGCCACATGGGCTCCACGTGTGCTCAAGAAGGTCATGCCTGTGCTCTTAGCCAGTGCCCTCTGCTAAATGGAGTGTTGGAAGGATGCAGAAAGATCAACAAACAACAGTGTGTGGGCCAGGCAGGGTGGCTCATGCCTGCAGTCCCAGCACTTTGGGAGGGTGAGGCAGGTGGATCACCTGAGGTCAGGAGTTCGAGACCAGCCTGGCCAACATGGTGAAACCCTGTCTCTACTAAAAATAGAAAAATTAGGCCGGGCGCGGTGGCTCAAGCCTGTAATCCTAGCACTTTGGGAGGCCGAGACGGGCGGATCACGAGGTCAGGAGATCAAGACCATCCTGGCTAACATGGTGAAACCCCGTCTCTACTAAAAATACAAAAAACTAGCCGGGCGACCTGGCGGGCGCCTGTAGTCCCAGCTACTCGGGAGGCTGAGGCAGGAGAATGGCGCGAACCCGGGAGGTGGAGCTTGCAGTGAGCTGAGATCCGGCCACTGCACTCCAGCCTGGGCGACAGAGCGAGACTCCGTCTCAAAAAAAAAAAAAGAAAAATTAGCCGAGCATGATAAAAATTAGCTGGACTGGCCGGGCGCGGTAGCTCAAGCCTGTAATCCCAGCACTTTGGAAGGCCGAGATGGGCGGATCACGAGGTCAGGAGATCGAGACCATCCTGGCTAACACGGTAAAACCCCGTCTCTACTAAAAAAAAACAAAAAACAAAAAAAAAAAAAAACTAGCCTGGCGAGGTGGCCGGCGCCTGTAGTCCCAGCTACTCGGGAGGCTGAGACAGGAGAATGGCGTAAACCCGGGAGGCGGAGCTTGCAGTGAGCTGAGATCCGGCCACTGCACTCCAGCCTGGGCGACAGAGCGAGACTCCGTCTCAAAAAAAAAAAAAGAAAAATTAGCCGAGCATGATAAAAATTAGCTGGACTGGCCGGGCGCGGTAGCTCAAGCCTGTAATCCCAGCACTTTGGAAGGCCGAGATGGGCGGATCACGAGGTCAGGAGATCGAGACCATCCTGGCTAACACGGTAAAACCCCGTCTCTACTAAAAAAAAACAAAAAACAAAAAACAAAAAAAAACTAGCCTGGCGAGGTGGCCGGCGCCTGTAGTCCCAGCTACTCGGGAGGCTGAGACAGGAGAATGGCGTAAACCCGGGAGGCGGAGCTTGCAGTGAGCTGAGATCCGGCCACTGCACTCCAGCCTGGGAGACAGAGCGAGACTCCGTCTCAAAAAAAAAAAAAAAAAAAAAAAAACATGGTAAAAATTAGTGGGCGCCTGTAATCCTAGCTACTCGGGAGGCTGAGGCAGGAGAATCACTTGAACCTGTGAGGCAGAGGTTGCAGTGAGCCGAGATCGCACTACTGCACTCCAGCCTGGGTGACAGAGTGAGATTCCATCTCAAAAACACAAAAACAAAACGAACAACCAAAAAAAACGACCGTGTGTGTTCTCCCTTCCTTCACGCTGCACACTGGGTGGACTGGCCCCTCCTGGCTTCCCACCTGGTGGGGTTGGGAAGTGGCTCCACCATCTTTTCTGACCACCCAGAAGTCAGCTCAGAGCAGCTGGTGCCCCTTACCCCTGCCCCAGGTCTGAAGGAGGAGGCCATGGGCCTGGACCTCTCTCCCAGCAGATGGGTCCTGGCCGGCCAAGGAGGTGAAGATTCTAGGAGCACAGAAACTGAGAGGAAGGAAGCAGGTCCCCTTCAGCCCAGGGCTGCTTCAAGGGGTGAGTTGGGAAGAGAGTCTCAGAGAAAATCATGGCAGAGGGGCACACTCCACCGACTAAAATGGGCCGAGAGGGGTGGTGGGCTCCAGCTCCCAAAGGAAGGACTAGGCTCTACCAAAGAGTGGTGGCCCACCAGGGACAAAGAGGGGATCTTCGGGAGTCCTTCATATTATTGTAATTATTAAAAAACTGTATCCTTAAAAAAAAATTAAAGCTAAGATGAAAGTCTCTTGTGACCACTACCCCCAGTCCTAGTCCCCTTCCTGTCTCCTTATTAGTTTGGCGATTCTCCTGCCTCAGCCTCCCAAGTAGCTGGGATTACAGACACCTGCTAATTTGTTATCATGCCTGGCTAATTTTTTCTTTTCTTTTCTTTCTTTTTTTTTTTTTTTTTGAGACAGAGTCTCGCTCTGTCGCCCAGGCTGGAGTGCAGTGGCCGGATCTCAGCTCACTGTAACCTCCGCCTCCCGAGTTCACACCATTCTCCTGCCTCAGCCTTCTGAGTAGCTGGGATTACAGGCACCTGCCACCACGCCCGGCTAATTTTTTTGTATTTTTAGTAGAGATGGGGTTTCATCGTGTTAGCCAGGATGGTCTTGATCTCCTGACCTCGTGATCCACCCGCCTCAGCCTCCCAAAGTGCTGGGATTACAGGCGTGAGCCGTGGTACCCGGCCCACACACTATTGTTTGTTGACTTCTCTGCATCCTTGGAGAATATTCTCTCTCCTTTCCCTACACTTGTAAGTGCCTCTGTGCTTGTGGTTTATATAAAATTATCGTGCCATGTGTATTGCTCTGCTTTATTTTACAGAACAACAGCACATCTTGGAGGATTTTCCACATTAGAACACGCTGTACCCAATTCTTTATCTGCTGTGTGGTACTGCAGAGCATGGACACGCTACACTGTTTTATTATGCCCACCCCCAGCCACATACAGTTGTTTGTTTTAGGGTCACAGATAACCCTGCAGGGATAGGCCTCTTCGTGCCTGGAAGTGAGTGATTCTCTAGTGGCACCACTAGGGTCACACGCTGTTTTTAAGTTTTGGCAGAAACTCCAACAAACTGTCCCCCTGGAGTAGCCATATCAAAGTACTGTCCTGGGACCAGG
The DNA here is from genome assembly GCF_007565055.1 of Rhinopithecus roxellana. Lineage (NCBI taxonomy): Eukaryota > Metazoa > Chordata > Mammalia > Primates > Cercopithecidae > Rhinopithecus > Rhinopithecus roxellana. The sequence continues at coordinate 170,603,319 of NC_044551.1, forward strand.
CGCGGTGGCTCACACCTGTAATCCTAGCACTTTAGAAGGCTGAGGCGGGTGGATCATGAGGTCAGGAGTTCGAGACCAGTGTGGCCAACGTGGTGAAACCCCATCTCTACTAAAGATACAAAAAAAAAAAAAAAAAAATTAGCCGGGCGTGATGGCACACGCCTGTAATCCCAGCTACTCGGGAGGCTGAGGCAGGAGAATCGCCTGAATCCAGGAGGTGGAGGTTGCAGTGAGCCGAGATTGCACCATTACACTCCAGCCTGGGCAACAGGGCAAGACTCCATCTCAAAAAACGAAACGAAACAAAACAAAACAAAACAAAACACCCACGAAGTACTCTTCTGGGAGAGGACCCTGGCTCCCCATTGGGGATTTCTGCAGCAGCTAGGCCGCCCTGGGGTGTGTCCCCATCAGACAGCCTGGGTGCTAGTGAAGCTCCTGTGACAACTCCTTACAGGATCCTGGGCTAGTCACTTCCCCTCTTGCAGCCTGAGTTCATCTTCACCAGGTTGTTTTGTTGTGAAGGCAAAAAAGGAGATAAAGGATGGAGCAAGTCTAACTTGGGGACCTCAGTAAATGTGATTTCCTGCACCTGCAGGGCTGACCTCTGTGCATGCTCTTCTACCTGGCCCCTAACCCTTTATCATGGGGCAATCCCATTGGTCCCTAACAGCAGCTGGCATTATTGCCAGGCCACAGAAGTGCAGGACTGGGTGAAGGGTGGGTTTGGCCTGCAGGATCTGTTAACTTTGGAGAGACAGCCCATCTCTCACCTCTCTATCCTGGAGAACATGGAAGGTTGTCTCCTACCACAAGGGAGAAAGTTCTGTGGCTGGTCGGAAAAGGGACACAGGTTGGTCTCCCTACCCCCACCCCTGGCCCCACACTGTGATGGTGCTATGCAGTCCCCTGCGAGGACCACCAATGCCCTGCTGCCACCGCATGCTTTGCTAAGACAATGTGAGACTGCAGGGTCATTTATCAGCCCACTAGACCAAGGGGATAGAGTGGTGATTAAGATGGACAAGGTCAGCCAGGCGCAATGGCTCACGCTTGTAATCTCAGCACTTTGGGGGCCGAGGCAGGTGGATCACTTGAAGTCAGGAGTTCGAGACCAGCCTGGCCAACACGGTGAAACCCCATCTCTGTTAAAAATACAAAAATTAGCTGGGCATGGTGGCGTGTGCCTGTGATCCCAGCTACTCAGGAGGCTGAGGCAGGAGAAGTGCTTGAACCCAGGAGGTGGAGGTTGCAGTGAGCTGAGATTGAGCCACTGCACTCCAGTCTAGGCAACAGAGTGAGACTCCATCTCAAAAAAAAAAAAAAAAAAAAAAAAAAAAGAAAAAGAAAAAAATGGATAAGGTTTCTACCATCGCAGCATGAGTATCAATCAGTAAACAAGGTAATTGCACAGTGGGATAACTACTGCGAATTTTGAAAACTGACTAGAATGACAGAGAACAGAGTCAGGGAGCGCTTCGCTGGTTATACTGGGTGACTAGAGCAGGATCTTCTGAGGTGTTTAAGCAGAGCTCTTCAATGAGGCAGGACTTTTGTGGTTGCAGGTCTTAAAAAGCTCTCGGCTGGGCGCGGTGGTTCAAGCCTGTAATCCCAGCACTTTGGGAGGCCGAGGCGGGCGGATCACAAGGTCAGGAGATCGAGACCATCCTGGCTAACACGGTGAAACCCCGTCTCTACTAAAAAAAAAAAAAAAAAAAAAAAAAAACTAGCCGGGCGAGGTGGCAGGCGCCTGTAGTCCCAGCTACTCGGGAGGCTGAGGCAGGAGAATGGCGTGAACCCCGGAGGCGGAGATTGCAGTGAGCTGAGATCCGGCCACTGCACTCCAGCTTGGGCGACAGAGCGAGACTCCGTCTCAAAAAAAAAAAAAAAAAAAAACACACACACGAAAAGGATTTATTGGCTTGCACAAGGAGAAAAGCAAGGAGTGTTTTATTTCAGGTATGGCTGGATTTCGTCAGGAATCTTCTTCCATCTTTTAGTCTTGCTTTCCAGTGTTGGTTGCATTCACATGCAGGTTCGCTTCCTAAGGGTCCTTTCTACAAACCCCAGGAGATGGTAGAAAATGAGCAGGACTGGGACTCTGATTGCAACGCCTGAGGTCAGAGGACTATGTTTGAACCAAATTCTGGCCAGGGAAATGTACTACTATGATTGGCTAGTGGAATGGAGTACTCTGATTGGCCAATGGGATAGAGTACCCTGATTGGCCAGTAGACTGGAGTATTCTGATTAGCCAGGCTTGCCAGGGATCCGGTTAAGCCAGCCAAACAAAATGGGTTGAAGGGGCAGAGGGCTGAGGCTCCCATAGGAGGACAGGGCTGGAAAATCCCACAGATTTCAAGGAGGAGGAGGAGCCAGTTGACTGAGCCTGGGGCAGGTAAGGGGAGTTCCTGGCAGAGGAGACAGCAAGCGCAAAGATTCCAATGGGGAAGCCAATGTGCCCTGTTTGAGGCAGTCAGGAGACCCCACCACCCTCTTAGGGGCCTTCTCCTGGTCCCTACACCCTCTAGCTTCCTCTGTTGCAGCACTTACCTCTCTGGGCTGGAACCCAATCTGGCTTCTCTCCCCGCAGTCTGGGGCCCTCCTTCTGGGAGGTCCTCCTTGCCTCCCACTGTGAGGGGTTTGGGCTTCCAGCCAGACCACCCAGCTAAAGCAGGTAAGAGTGAGAACCTGCCCCTGCTACAACAATCAGTGTCCCCCTTGTAGACCTTTGGTGCACCAAAGGATTCCCCAATCCTTTGTGCAGAGACACTTGGTCCCCAATAGAAGCAGAGAACAGTGACCAGAATGATGTACTCAGATCCAGAGACCTCAGTACAACAGCACCATGATAGAGAGGCACAGCTCCCCACAGGGTTCTTCACCCCGACACCTCTCCCCACCCTTTCTCTCACCTCCACACCATGACAGAGTCTCACTCCGTCACCTAGGCTGGAGTGCGGTGGCAGGATCTCGGCTCACTGCAACTTCTGCCTCCCGGGCTCAAGCAATCCTCTCCCACCTGTCTCCCGAGTAGCTGGGACCACAGGCATGTGCCACCACTCAGGTAATTTTTTGTATTTTTGGTAGAGACAGAGTTTTGACATGTTGCCCAGGCTCGTGTCGAACTCCTGAGCTCAAGCGATCCACCCCCGCCCCCCTTGGTCTCCCAAAGTGCTGGAATTACAGGTGTGAGCCACCTCACCCAGTTCCCATATTCTTTTTTTTTAAAAACAAAACTGTAAGATATTCATACACCACCCCATATACTGTGCAGTCAGGAAGAGAGGTTCTGAAAACAGGAAGTCAGGAGGCACATCCTGAGGTCCCCAAGAGTTTCCTGGCACTGACCTTGGTGACAGAATCAGTGTGTTTTGATGGTGGGGGAAGCCACAGGACAGTCTGGCACACAAGGAAGACAACTCATGGCAGAATAATAATTATTATTATAACAGTATCATACATCAAGGACAAACCCAGCTGCCCCAAGCCTACTGCAGAATCTGTATGGACAGTATAGTCTATGTGGGTGGGGTACAGGGCTGCCCGCCTGCACCCTCAGGCCTTACTCATACCAGCTCCCTGAGGAGGGGCCGGCCCCTCCTCCTGCCCCTGTTGAAACTTGGCACAGTCTGGGGAGGCTGGCACTGCCAACGCCATCCCTCCATGTTGGGCAAGCCTGTTCCAAGGGGCTAGATTCACCTCCCCCACTGTGGCCTGGCTGCAAGGGACTGGGGCTGAGCTTGTTGAGGGACAAGGCGGTGGTGGCTGTGGGGTGTGTCTCATCTGAGTCCCCTTTCCACCCCTACCGGCTCTTCCTGCGGGCCTGCCCATGGCAGGAAGGGGCCAGGGACACTCATGGCACAGACAGGGCATGCAGAGCGGACCCATGGCATGCTCGGCCCGCCGGGTGCCATGCAGCTGTCCTGGACTGTTGGGTAGCTGTCAGAGGGCTGAGTCGGTGGTGGCGTTCAAAGATCCCCCGATGGGCTGGGCTGCTGATTCAGTCTGTGGTGGGGTCTCCCGGGAGCTGGGCCCTTGGGTAGGCAGCTGCAGAAATTCTGGAAGTATCAGGTCCTCTTTCCTCAGAAGACCCCTCTGGTCGTGGGCCCCGCTGCTCTGCACCCGGTTCAGCAGCTCCACCAGGCCTGGAGGCAAGCCACAGCATGAGGGTCCCCCAAGCAGACTTGCCTATATGCTAGCCCACAACAGTCTCGCTGCCTTACTGTGGCCACAGCCTCCCTGGCCCCAGCACCAATGGCCTGTGGCCCCCCGTTTCAGCCCCTTTGACCCCCCAACCCCCACCCTTCTTGTTCCACACCCAATGGCACCCAGCCCCCTGCCTTAGCCCAAGGCTCTCTGATGCCACCCTGAATGGTCCCCAACCCCACTGCCCTAGTCCCTCTAATCCTCAGCTCATCCACCATGTACCTTCGATGTCACAGGTCTGCCGCTTTCCAGTGGCACTACTGGGCGCCTTCACCAGAGAACTGGGAGACGCTGGAGGGGGATGGGTGGCCTTGTCCTGGGTTCGAGGTGGACAGCCCTGCGAGAATGTGGGGTCAGAGTCAAAATCAGGAGGGGAGAAGCAGAGGGTGGAAGAGGCTACCCGCCTTTCGCTCACCTGGCTGCGGCAGGGAGATTTGTCACGGGCTTTGGAGATCTTCACACCTGTGGCAGACAGCGCCACAGTTAGTGTTTGCCTCCCACCTGGGCCCCCTTCCTCCTGGGCCACAGTTGTTCCAGATCAAGCCCCGAGGCCAATGTCCCCTACCTGGAAGAGTGTCCAAAACCAGTCTCTGGGCTGCTACCGAGCTCACAAGCTTCCCCAGATCCAGAGGCTGCTTCTCGCCTGGCTGCGGGGAGATGTCAGCAGCCCGCGGTACAGGCCTCCGCCTGGCCCCGGCCCCGGCCCCGCCTCTCCCGGCCCCGCCTCTCCGCGCCCCGCGGCCCCGCAGCTCACCCGGTGCAGCGCCACCTGTAGCGGGCTCAAGTCGTGCTTCTCCAGAATGGGTTGCAGCGCCTCCTGCAGCCGCTTGGTGGGCTTGGCTGAGATTCGTACCACGCGATCTAGTGCCGTCAGCTCCAGCCTGCGCGGAACCCTCGGGCAGCAGAGGGCCGGAGGGCCGGCCCCCAGCCAAACCCTTCCCAGTACAAACGCGAAGGGGTGGAGCCTGAGCTGCAGAAGGTGGGACTGGCTTGTAAGGGACGGGGTTTGTCTCGGGGGCGGGGCTAGCACGAGGGGCGGGGCCTGGAGAGCCAGATAGCTAGAACAGAGCCTGAAGGGAGCGTCAGGACCTGGGACCCAGACTTGGGGGCAGAACACTCACTCGAAGGTGATCCTGTTTTCCAGCCGCACTTCCTGATCCGCCAGCACGGTGCAGTCCTGATCCAGGACCAGGGGCTTCTGTGGATGCCAGGCAGGGTCTAAGAGTCCCTCCCCCAACCCCCAGCCATCCCTGTGGGTCTAAGAACTTCACGCCCTCCCATGGCCACCACTGGGGCTTCCTAGAGGGAGGGATGGAGGGTGGAAGAGCTGTAGCGGAGCAAATGGGTTAAGGTACCAAGCTGGAGTCCAAGCCCAGGAAAGCCAAGGCCAGGGAGAAAAGTGGCAAGAATGCTGGACATTCTTGGGAAAAGACAGAAATTATGGGAAACGTATCTGCTGGCATGAAATCATAAGGGGCAGGCCTAGGTCCCAGATCCCTGGCCTACTCTTTCTGTGCCAGGACAGGCTCTGCCTCCAGGACTGCTGCCCCGTGTCCCTCAGGTTTGTGAAATCCAACCAGACCAACTGGAAGCATTTCCTCCCTCACCACCTACCTTTGATCAACCACCCTGGCCTGGTCCCATTTTTGACATTTGTCCACTTCTTTCCAGTCCCCGCTACTAAGGACACTTCTTGTTTCCTCATTCAAAAAGGGCCCACCCCCAAAACGGCTGTGAAACCAGAGGATGTGAAGCATCTTGCACACAGTAGGTACATAAACAGTAACTCTTGTGATGACCACCCTCAGAGGCCCCACTGCCTGCTCCAGCCTGATGTGGGGGTTGGGGGCAGCATCTCCCAGGCAGTAGGCCTATGCTGTGCTGCAGGAGCAGGTGGAGTGTGGGTGAGGAAGTTATATTTAGCACGTATGAAAGCCCATCTGGGCTTCTGGCAGCCGCCCTGGCGGCCTGAGAAGAGTGGGCAGAACACCTCCCACTGCTGCCCTCGCACCCTTGCACTCCAGGCCCCTGAACATGCCCCGCAAGTACCTGCCTGAAGGCCTTTGCCTAAGCTGTTCCCTCTGCCTGGAATATCCTCCCCCACAGCTCTGCCAGGCAAACTCCTCCCCATCCACATCAACTGCTGCTTCTTCCACGAAGCCTTCCGGACATCAGCCAGAAATGCCTACCTTCTCCCAAGCGACCTTCTCTGGAGTTTTCACTCTTTTTCCTCCCTGATCACTCCTTGCTTGGCTTACTTCCAGCCTGTGGGCCAGGAGGACAGCCCCAGATCTGGGTTCCTCTCCCCCACACACCTGGCAGGACCTTAGGATTTGTCTACTAGGTAAATGAAATCCTGACGGCCCCCTGGAAGGCAACATTCTTCCTTGAGATTCCCTTGACTGAATGGTTTCCTTTAAAGCCAGTTTTCCCCTAGGTCTTCTTCAAAGTTTAAGCTAGTTTGCACCTAAAGGAAAAAGTTCATGGGTTAGGTGCAGTTGGGTGCCCCTAGAGGCTAAGGAGGTGAGGGCACCCCATGGATGGCCGTTTCCAGGATGGGTCTCTGGGGATGCAGTCTGGACTCTGGGAATGATAAGGGACTAACCCCAGCTCCAACAGTGGTTCTCCCCAGTTTTACCCCCCTAAGATCACCAGGATGATAGATGAAGCTGGAAACCTGGAAGGGCATGAGGTGCGGGCGGGTGGATGTATGAGTGAGTGAAAGTTGGTGTGGAGGTTGCTTTGGAGTTGGGTGTGGGTATAGGAGTGGGATTGTGGTAGAGGCTGAAGTTAGGAAGGGGGTGATGATAGCAAATGGGGTTGAAATTAGGGTTAGTCCAGGGGATTAGAAATTGAGTTGAGGTTGGAGCCATGACTGATCTGAGACAGAAATGGAGTTGGGGTCAGGATCAGGAAGGAGGTTAGAGTTGGAGCTAGGTCAAGTTCCCACCTGTTCATTGCCCACCAGGTAGACCTTGATGTCAGGTAGAGAGAGGCCTCGTTTCTCACAGATCCCTGCCAGCATATCTCGGATGGTGAGGCCAGGTCTGGCCAGGGCCAAGGAGGCTGTGCCGTCAGGCAGGTACACACAGCAGTACTTCCCTGGCCGGCTTTCACTTTCACCCTCGGTGCTCCCAAGGCTCTTCCGGTGGCTCTGATTCAGGGCAGGAGCGGGGGAGATTATGTGTACACATGCAAGGGCATGCAGACAGGTACACAGAGACAGGTAAGCTTGCTGGGGCTCAAGCATGCACACGCACTCCCAAGGCAGGCAAAGATATATCCTCCTGCAGGAACACATGTATGCACACCCAGGCATATGGGCACCTAGAGACGGGTCCCCCTGCTGATTCCCACATACCTGCTGTGTATACACACCTGGGTGCTGCACATGTGCACACATCTGCCGACAGAGGATGTGCACCCATGACATATATGGGGACTGATATAGTGAGGACAGGAGAAAAGTAAGGAGGCTGAAGGGTTGGCCATGCAGAGCAAGCTGGGAGACGCAGTAAGGACAGCAACTTGGAATGAGGGCTACCACGTAAACAGGCCTGAGTAGTGACCCTAGCGCATAGAGCATCTTGTCTTCCTCAACAGTCAGCTCACCTCAGATTTGCTGCTGACGAACGCTAGGAAGCCAAGGTCCAGGCTAGCGGAGGAGTTGAGGGAGCCCTGAGACTCTCGGCGCAAGGCGGCGTTTGCAGTCGCGCCCAGCTCTAGGGAAGAGGGAGCGATGGACGCGAACAGCCCCCCGCCCTCACCCATCCTCTGCGGAAGCCTCTCCCCAACTGGTGGGCCTTGTTTGGAGTCATCCTGCAGGGGCCCAGGTGTAAATCCCTGGGAGCAACACCACCGTTGGAGATTTCCAAACGTCTGTGGTCTAGCCCAGGACCCGAACCACCCAGGGGAGTGCGGTGGTCACTGGGACCTGCGTTTCAATTTTCACAGACTTACAGACTGTGGCCCACGTAGGAGGAAGCGGGCACTCCCCAAACCTGCCCAAACTCCCGTCTTCCCCCCATCTCTGTTGCTCGCTCCTACCCTCACCCCTGCGGAAGGACTTGCGGAGAGGGCGGCCCCCAGGACCCTCAACGGGTGGCTGCCCCAACTCCTCCACACCCAGCGGCAGCGACTTCCCGGGCTTCAGCTTCGGCTTCTGTGGGTACAGGGGAGGCGCTGGCACCGGGCTGGGCCCCAGCCCGCATGCAGACCGTGGGCACATACCCGCAGATCTGCATCCGGGGGCGTCCCCTCTTGGACGCGATCCGCAAGACCCCCTGCCTCGCCCAGTCCCTCGTCCGCACCTTCCTAGTGGCGTCAGGGCTGCCGAGGCGCGAGGAGCCAGGTTCCCGCAGAGGGCGCCCCTCGGCCTCGGCTAGCAGGCACTCGCGGTACAGCGGGGACTTGACGAAGCGCGCATAGCTGTCGAACTTCATCAAGTTGAAGATCTGCGGGTCGACCCCGGGACAGGTGAGCCGGGGCTGGGGTGTGGGCGCTGGGCTGCCCAAGCCCCACCCCGACGTCAGTTCCTACACCCACCCCCAGGGTCCAGGTCCCGCCCCGAGCTCAGCTAGGCTCCGCCTCTAACTGTCCTTCCCGGGTGCCTCTGATACCGCCCTCTGAGCTCCGCCCTGCCTGCCCCGGCATTTGGCTCTGCTCCGCCTCCAAATTTGCCCCTTCCGCTTTGTAGTTCAGGCTCCCTGCCAGGGTCCGACCCCGCCCCTGCGCCTTTTGTCTCCCTCTCAAGGCCAGTCCACCTGGGATCGCCCACCTGAAGCTGCTGTGCCCGAAACATGTCCGGCCGGGGCTCGGCCAGCACCTCCTCGCCAAGCCAGGCCTGACGGTCGATGTTCACTGGGCTCAGCGCCTGGCTGGACAGGAACTCCTGGTAGATGTTGCGGGCCTCCTGAGCTAGCTGAAGGAGGAGGGGCAGGAGGAGTTGGTCACGGAGCATGGCCCATTTCCCCTCTCCCTAGCCCTGGGCTCCAGCTCCCCCTTCTCCCACCTGCTGGGTATCGCTGGCGGGGATCTGTTGGAAGCGCTCGCAGGCCTTCCAGAAAGTCACGTTTTCCGCGCTGAACTCCTTCTTCAGGAACTCCTGGGAGGGGAAGGAGGGGGAGGCAGGCAGAGACTCAGTGACACAGAAACCAAACTGGGGGATGTGATCAAAGAGACTGGGACAGAGACAGGGCCAAGAGACCAAGCCAGACGGATAAGGCCAGACAGACAGATGGAGCCAGATCTGAAAGCAGGGAGAGAAAATGAGAGACGGAGACAAGGACAGGGAGAAGGAAGAAAAGTTCCAATTTGGGAGAAGAGGAAGAGGGTGCTGCAGGAAGGCTAGATGAGGCAGCTGACAGAGGACCCCACTTTGGCCAGCCTGAAGCTCCATCCACGCCCTGCCCTTTCCCGTGTCCCCCCTTCCCTTTCCCCACCCCAGGCTTACAGTGAAGTAAGCCAGGCCCAGCGGGTCCTGCAGCAGCCGCTCGAAGGACAGGGCCCAGCTGGCCACAGGCTGCTCCTCGGTTGGGAAGGGGCTGCTAGGACCACTGGGGAGGCTGTGGATGCTGAGGGAACTGCCACGGCCCTCGCCCTGGCCCTGGGGCCCCGTCGTGCTGCTCAGCTCTGCAGGGGGATGGACAAGTCGGGGTGAGCCTTGCTGCCTTCCCCAGCCCCTGGCACAACCCACCCTCCCCCAGGCATCCACTCTGCAGGCATGTTCCCTGGAAAGATAGCAGTGGCAGGGGTGTCCCACCCATCTCCACCTCCCTCCTCCCTCCCACTCAGCCAGTCCTCCTCCATACATTCTGTCACTTACCTCCATCTGACACAGCCAGAACCTATAAGAGACCCAACAGAGGAAGTCAGACGAGCCCATTGAGGATTCCCAGGGGACAGTTCTGAGCCCAACTCCCAGGAGGTGGAATTGTGTTCTCCTCTACCTGGGCATCCCCAGGCAGGTTCTACTTGGTCAGGCTTTTGCTCAGGCTGCCCCTGGCTCCCTTTCCATCCCGTGCCAACCACTAAGTACTAGGACTTATGCCAGGTACCTTCCAGCAGCCCCTGGTTCCCTCCTCACCCAACCCCTGCTGGGTGAGCCAGGTGTGCATAGCATGGTGGGTAGGAACAGACTTTAGTCTTTGGCACTTACTAGCTGTGTAACTTTGGGCAAGTTAGTTAACTTGTTTGCCTCCACCTGTAATCTATAAATAGGAGATAATGCCTATTTACAAATGGAGGCGAACCATTTGCCTCTATCTTGATATGAAGATCAAGTCAGTTTAATATATTCACAGCATTGGCCGGGCATGGTGGCTCACGCCTGTAATCCTAGCACTTTGGGAGGCCAAGATGGGTGGATCACCTGAGGTCAGGAGTTCGAGACCGGCCTGGCCAACATGGTGAAACACAGTCTCTACTAAAAATACAAAAAAAAAAAAAAAAAGATTAGCTGGGCGTGGTTGCAGACGCTTGTAATCCCAACTACTCAGGAGGCTGAGGCAGGAGAATTGCTTGAACCCAGGAGGCGGAGGTTGCAGTGAGCCAAGACTGAGCCATTGCCCTCCAGCCTGGGCGACAAGAGCAAAACTCTGTCTCAATAAAAGAAAATCAAATAAAAACATATCCACAGCATCTAGAACAGGGGCCAGCATGTGATATGGGCTGTATAAACAAGTGCTGTCTTCGAGGAAGGCGAGGTGTTTCTGGAGCCAGTGATCTTCTTATTGCAAGTGTTTCCTATTGGGCCCAGGGTCTCCCACAGGTCCCATCCCACCTTGGGAGGGCACAGGATGCTGTTCTATAGTATACAGCAGTGGTTCTCAAACTTCAGTGAAGAGTGGGAGGACCCCACCTCTGGAGATTCAGGTTCAGTAGGTCCAAGATGGGGCCTGAGGCTGTCCATTTCTACCAAGCTCCCAGGAGATGCTGATGCTGCTGGTTCAGGGACTACTCTGTTAGTAGCACTGCTGCAGTAGCTAACTCCATCCTTGCCCCCAATGCACAACTCTGGTTTCTCTGGGAATCCCAATCATTAGTGAAACAGAAAAACTCTCCTCTCAAAATGACTCTTGCGGTGGTTTCTCTTGTTTCTCTTTTTACCTTCCTAGCAGCTCCTCCAGCTTCCCCACTATCTCCCACTCATGCAATGTGGCCTCAACCCCTCCCTGGTTCTGTCCTGGGCACTTTGTCCCATCCACAGATCCGCAGCTCCAGACACACATAACCAACTTCCTGGTAGCATCTTCCCCCAAATGTCCCACAAGCCCTCAAGCTCCCAAATGGAAGTCCCAAATGGAAGCTCCCTCTGCCTCCATCAAAACAGAGTACCAAACCAGCTTCCCTGCCCCCATCTTTCTTACCATCACCTGGGCTTCCAACATCAGGGCTTGAGTCATCCCCAATTCCTACTTCCCGCTTACCTCCTACATTTTCACCATGCCCTGTCACAGAAGTTCCTATCACCAGCCCCTTATTTCCATCCCAACTGGAAACAGGCCTGCAAACATCTCCACCCCTGGAAAGCCCCCCACCCCCCCACCCTTCTAAATGGAACCTCCCTCTCTGTTTCCTACTCCCACCCTGAGAGTATTCAGGTCACAGGGTGGCCATCTGCGGGCCAGATCTGGTCTGCAGATATGTGGGATATTACTATTACCTTGGCCCTCACAGTTTGTTTATTTGTTTATTTATTTATTTTTATTTAAAGGTGTTTTCCACATCTAAAAAGCAAGAGATTTTAAATTCCACTTGCTCCGTGAGACTGTAATGTTCCAGCTTCTTCCCAGCAGGACAACCTTGTCTGGCATTGAGCAGCCACCACTTTCCCCAAAAGGGCTTACACTCTCCTCAGAGGCCTCTGGGGCCCGTTTAATGCGTTTATGCTACTTGTGGAGGCAGTGGGAGACAGGATCAAATTTGGGAGGTCAAATTTGTGCTGTGTGACTTTGGACAAGGTACTTAACCTCTCTGTGCCTCAGTTTTTTCCTCTCTAAAAACTGGGCAAATAATGGTCCTGATTTCGAAGGATTGGTGCGATTAAATGAGTTAAATATATATAAAGAACTCAGAACACTATCGGGCGTGTAGTAAATGTTCAAGGAACGTTACCATTAATGTTGTTCTTGTGTCAGTATTGATGCCTGACCCCGCTACACATTCGAGTGTGCCACTCCCGCCATAGAAGGAAAGAGCACAGGTGTTAGGGGGGGGTCTCTCAGACCCCAATTCAAAACCCAGCCCTGACTTTTTCCAGTTTTACAACTTCGGGCTCCTCCCTGAGCTTCACTTCCCATCTGGATCCCGGATAAGAAGTTGCAGCCGAGGGCAGCGAGTTAGTGCCGAGCGCGCTGGGCGGGGCGTCGGGCCCAGCACGCCCCGCCCCCGTCTCCGGCCCCGCCCCTCCTGGCCCCGTCACCGTGCTCCCCGCTCTGCCTTCCCTGCAAAGTCAAATCCCCCAACCAAAGTTGGTGTTTCCCACGGCTACAGGAGAAAGTCCCCACTCCGAGGCGGCAGAGGGCTGCGAGGGAGGACGGGACCAAGCCTTTCCCCGCGCGGCCGCAAGGTTCCTCTGCAGCCTGCACCTACCTGCCTGCGCCCCGGGCTCCTCCTCCCCCGGCTGCACCGCCACAGCGTTCCCAGCCTCGGAGACGCAGCCATCACCCTCCCCCAGATCCCCGAGAATCACCCGGACTCGGCCCCCTCCGCTGGGCTGCCTGGCCCTGCCCTCCTCGCGCACACCCTGAGCCTCTGTCTTGCCCTCTAACCCCGAGTCTGGGATGATGGGCGCTGGCGCTGGGGCTGGGGCCAGCTAGCACTCCAATTTTGTTTGCCCTTCACAGGTTGATTTTCCATATTCTGCTTTACTGAATGTCGTTAAGTGGGGCTGGCTCCCAGATCCTCCCCAGGCCCCACCCTCCCCACGGTGCCACCCCGGGCCCTTTCCCTGCCCCCGGAGGCACGTTGCAGTTGCCAGGTTACGGCTAAAACCCTGCCTGGGCCTGACTAATGAACCCCTTCAGCTTCACCCATTTCCCTCCCCCTCACCTCCACCCTACACTTCACCAAACTTTCCTATTTTCCACACACCCCTGCTTCCGGCTTTCATTGCCTCTGCCTGGGTATCTGCTCCGGCTCTTCACTTGGAATTGCTCCCCGATCTCTGCCCGTTGACATTAGTCATCCCCAAACACCAGGCCCCTTGAATGCCCCTTCCCACCACGTGCTTATCCACCCATGTCCCAGCCTCTCTCCCCTGCCAGTCTGGTGGCCCCTGGAGGGCTGGCCTGGTTGGTGGGAGAGGTCGGATCTGAACTCCCTCCTCAAGAAGCACCCTCCTTGTCCCATGTTCCCAAGCAGCCATCAGGGCCCTGGCCTTGGCACCCCTTCACTAGGGACTCTCAGCCCCTGAATGCCACCTGTCACTCTCCATTCTGAGCCTCTCTTGCCCTGACAGTTGTTGATAGCACAGCTGGGGCTGAAACTGAGTAGGGACAGAAATCTGGAGATGGGTGGGAGTGGGGGTGGAGTCCATTTCCAGCTCTGCTATTTGGGAACAATACAGCTCAACTTCTCTGAGCTTCAGTTCCCCTGGATAGCATGAGGTTCAGCATTCCCAATTTCCTGAGGCTGCTGTGAAGCTTGAATGAGGCCCCATGAGTGAAAGCACCAGGCATGCCACAATCAGAGCAGCACCCCACAGCAGGGTGAGGTGCAGGGGTGCAGGTGCCCTGCAGGGGCTCTGGCCTGCCCCGGCTGCCACTGCGGGGCCTGGGGAAGTTGTGTTGAGCAGCGCTGGCCTCCCCCGCTCCAGCCTGCTTGAGGAGAAGTGGTGAGTGAATGGAGAAAAAGGGGAAGAAAGGGCAAGGAAGGGTGTGGTGGCCAGTGACACACAGACCCAGGCTTGGACCTCAGGTAGTCATATTTTTTTCTTAGGAATTTGGTCCTAGAGGAGCTGCTGGCACCTGCAAATACTAAGATGAGAGTAAGGCCCCAGTTTCCTGAGCTTTGACTGTGTGGCAGGCACCCTCTGGCAGCACACATTCATGTCCTTACTCCATTTTTACATCTTTTGTGGCAGGTATTATTACCCCTATTTTACAGATGAGGAAACTGAGGCCCGAAGAAGCCATGCAGCTGAGATGTGGTGGAACTGAGATTAAAACTCAAGTTTGCCTGATTCTGAAGCCTGAGGCCTCTCTAGCCAAGTTGCCTCCTTTTGTGGACCAAGGAAGCTTGGAGGCCCAGGGCCTCAGACCTTGGGGCACAGGTGGGCAAGTCTAATCTGGCATGATCTGCCCAGGGACTCCTCTTGAACTGTGCCCTCTAGAGGGATCAGACCTTGAAGGAGGGCCAATTTACTGAGCATCTTCTCTGCTGGGCACCCTCTACCATCCTCTGATTTCATCCTAGCTTGAGGGGCTGCAAGACCCTGTGTGGAGATGTCCTCACAGAACCTGGGTGTCTGGTCCCTTCAACTTGAACCAGCGGATGGAGATGACCCCTGGCCTTGCCCGTGTATAAGGCCACCCTGAACTCGGGTGCCCTGAGCTGGATGCCAGGGACAAAGAGAGAGCTGCATGGGTTTTGCCTTGCGGGTCTTCCTGCCAGGAGGGAAAGACTAACTAGGCCTTCGGACAGGCCAGGCCAGGCTAACTGCCCCCTCCAGGCTTAACTCCCAGCCTCCCCTAGGGCCCTGTCCCCGTGTTTGCCCACAGCCAGGCCTATGGCGCGCCCTCCCTCCTCCAACTTGCAGACCCTTTAGGGACCATCTCCTACAACACGGTGCATGGAGCTAGTGGAGAAGTTATTCCCTCAAGCTGTCTCTATTCTTCACTTGCAGCTCTTGCCTAAACCTGAATTTTATTCTCCTTCCTTCCTTCCTTCCTTCCTTCCTTCCTTCCTTCCTTCCTTCCTTCCTTCCTTTTTTTATGACAGAGTCTTGCTCTGTTGCCAAGCTGGAGTGCAGTGGCACGATCTCGGCTCACTGCAACCTCTGCCTCCCGGGTTCAAGCAATTCTCCTGCCTCAGCCTCCCAAGCAGCTGGGACTACAGGCACGCACCACCATGCCCAGCTAATTTTTTGTATTTTTAATAGAGATGGGGTTTCACCATATTGGCCAGGATGGTCTCGATCACTTGACCTTGTGATCTGCCCATCTCGGCCTCTGAAAGTGCTGGGATTACAGGTGTGAGAAACCGCTCCTTCCTTCCTTCCCTCCTTCCTTCCTTCCTTCCTTCCTTCCTTCCTTCCTTCCTTCCTTCCTTCCTTCCTTCCTTCCTTCCTTCCTTTCTTCCCTCTTTCCTTCCTTCCCTCTTTCCTTCCTTCCTTCCATCCTTCTTTTTTTTTTATTGACAGGATCTTGCCCTTTCACGCAGACTGTAGTGCAGTGGTGTGATCACAGCTCACTGCAGCCTTTACCTCATGGGGTCAAACGACCCTCCCACCTCAGTTTCCCAGGAGCTGGGACTACAGGTGCACACCACTATGCTCAGCTAATTCAAAAGAAGATGGGTCCTCACTATGTTGCCCAAGCTGGTCTCAAACTCCTGGGCTCAAGCGATCCTCCTGCATTAGCCTTCCAAAGTGCTGGGATTCCAGGCTTGAGCTACTGCCTGCTATTTTCACTTGTGTCTTTTGTGCCTTGCCAGACTAGGGGGCAGGGACTAGGGCTGATGGGCCTGGGTTGGGAGTGTCTAGGATAGGGGCAGTGGCAGCACCAAGCAGGCAGTAAGGAGGGGTTGTTGAATGAATGAATGAATAAGTACATGAACAAATGAAGTGGTAAAGAGGCTGTGTGAAGACATCCCTAGGAAGGGGGCTGGGAGATGTCTCCAAGTGACAGGTTTCCTTGCAACTGCCTGACAAGCTGAATGGCAAAGAGGCGAGGCTGACAACTGAAGCTTCCACAGCAGGGAATGATGATAGGGGAGGAGAGGTGGGGGAGGACCGGGGCCAGGCAGTTATGGGGGTTCGGATGCTGACGCTCTACTCTCCGGCTGACCTTGGGACAGCATTTACTTCTCTGAGCCTCCCTTGGGAGGTAACTCATGGAGGGACCAGACATACCTGTCCCCCAGGCGCCCTTCCATCCACATCCCTACCTCAGATGCCAGTGCCTGTCTAGCCCTTCCTGCCCTCGCTGTGCAGACCCACGGGAAGCTACTCAGTGACCAGCAGGCAGCCAATCTGTGACCCTCGGGATTCTAAGAGGTGGCACAGAGAGTTCGGAACAGGCCCAGAAAGGGCAAAGATAAACCTGTGTGTGACAGTTCTGAGAGGAGCCGGGGCGTCTGTGGGCTTGATGGAAGTGGGGGCAGACCTTGGGGGCACCCTCCTTACTCTGGGTGACTTTTGAGTAGATAAGTCACAGGCTGACACAGAAGAGGCAGGGGCTGGGTCTGTCTTTGGGCCCCCTCTGCTGCCCTGTTCTAGGCACTGTCCCAGAAACATCACTCCAGTTGCCCTCCGGGGTGGGCCTGGGGTTAGGCTCCTTGTCTTCCTGGCCTGAACGCCTAGGGAAGGACGAGCCAAGTGTCATGCCTGTGGTGTGGGAATGCAAGGCAGGCGGGTTTTCTTTTTGCACTTTCATGGTGGGGTCGGTACTGGGGACAGTGAGACAGGGGGCTGGGCTGCCTTTGAAGGATGGCCTCTCTCCCAGTTGGCCAGCCCGGGGCTGGGCAGGAAAGAGATGCTGGAAGAAGAAGAGGTAGAGGCAGGTCTTGGGAACTAAGGGGCAAGAGTGGTGATGGGGATGCCTCAGCTTCTTGGTGAGGCAGGAGATCTTTGAATTAGGGCTGAAAATGTAGGGGGCACTAGGCTGACAATTATGCAGCCCCCACAATGGGTCAAAGGCCTCATATGCATTATTTCACTCAATCATCTCAACAGACCTTGAAATTCATTCCAACCTCTTCATTTTATGGATGAGGAAACAGAGCTGGCGAGGACCCCTCTCTCCAGTAAGAGAGAATAGAACCAGGACTGGAACCTAGGTCTCTCTAGAGCCACTGGCTTTGACCCGTGATACTAGGCTGGGGCCTGGTGGTGGGCCAGGACACTGGCCTTCCTGAGGTTGTTAAGGGGGGCTCTTCCAAGTGAGGGGGGACCCTAGGGCGAGAAGGGAGGTCCAGCACAGCTTGCCCCATCTGCTGAATGAATGAGAAGAGCCAGGCCCTCTGAGGGCAGCTCTGATCTGGGGCTAAGCAGCCAGGGAGAGGGCTAGGAGGTGGGACAGCCGCAACCAGGGGGATCGTAGTGCTCAGCCCTTCCTGGAAGCTCAGGAATAGAACAGGCAGAAGCTGCATCAACCTGGTCTGACCCTGCTGCCCCATCCCGGGCTGCCCAAACAATGCTAGTTCTGGCAGGAGGCCTCCGGAGGAGCTCTGGCTAGAGGACACTGACCCAGCAAGAGCTGCCACTAACCTGACCTTGGGCACCTGGAGCAGGGGGTGAGGAGGGGAGGGCTCAGGCCGAGTGGGATGTAGGGGCTTGAGCCACTGTGGGGATAGGCAGGGGGCAAGGAGCACATCAGGTGTCCCTGCAACCCTGGGATGCAGCCCCAGATGCAGCAGCTGAGAGAGTGGTGGGGGATGGACCAGAAGCCTGTGCCCACTCTGCTCTGGCCTCCAGGTTGTACCAGGCTCCCAGCTGGGCCATCTGGAAGGGTCCTGGGGTAAGAGCACCAGGTACCACCACCTGCTGCTGTCTGTACCCAACTTCTCTCGCCTGCTGGCAGCCCGTGGGCTCTTGCCTGGCCCTGCCGGGTGTGCCTCCTGGGCTCCACCCTGGGTGTGCCCACCCCCTCCTCGTGGCCCTGGCCCGGAGCCCACACTCACCATGCGCCCGTTGGGGACGCCCAGGTGCTTGGGCTTCCCTGGCATGCTGCTGCAGATCACGGGTCCCTACTGTGGGGGCTGCCCACCATGGGGACTGTGGGCAGCGCCGGCCAGAGCTTGCACGGTGGCGGGCAGGCGGCGGAGAGAGCCCGACTTGGCTCCTGCGGGCCCTCACATCCTGAAACACCGCTCACTACCTCTTTTCTCTGCCACAGGAAGTGTCTCTATAGAAACCAAACCACAGAAAGAAGCAAGGTCTAAGAGAGCGAACGCCTCTTCCAACACACACACACGCGCGCGCGCACACACACGTTCCCGCACAAACACACACACGCCACCAACACACTCCTGGCAGCATCCCGCACGGGCACCAACACAAGGCAGAGGCTTCTGTGTGCCCAGCAAGGAGCCCAGCCTGGTCTGGCCAGGAGCAGGGAACTCTAAGTTCATGCCTGGGCTCACAGAACCATGAGTAAACATACCTAGGCACCTTTGTCCATCCTGGGGGCGTTCCTGTGGACATGCACACACGTGCACTGGGACCTGTGTATCCACACATGTACTTTACTCGGCACACACTTATCTCATACCTACTGTGTGCCAGACAAACATGTGCTTAGTAGCCCTCTCCCCCTCAGCTGTGGGTATGCAGGGTACCGCTAGACCCAGACACCTACAGGCTCCTTCCATGCGTGTGGCCAGGTGTGCAGACAGATGGATAACTTGCCTGCATGGCTGTGCACACACAGACATTCAGTTATGCGTGTCATAAACACATGGGCTGTCCCTTACAAGGGGACTTGGGTGTACAGTCACGTGCATGCCCAGTCCCCTGAACAGGTGCATGTGACAGGCACACCTGAACATAGGACATATGTATTCTGACACTCCAGTGACATGTGTAACCAGGTATGCACACGCTCACCTACCTAGGTAGGGGACTGGATCAGGTACATCTGTGGCCAAAGACTTGAGCGCATTCATACTCACTCAGAAATGGCCAGGCGCGGTGGCTCAAGCCAGCACTTTGGGAGGCTGAGACAGGCGGATCACGAGGTCAGGGGTTAGAGACCATTCTGGCTAATATGGTGAAACCCCACCTCTACTAAAAAATACAAAAAACTAGCCGGGCGTGGTGGTGGGCACCTGTAGTCCCAGCTACTTGGGAGGCTGAGGTAGGAGAATGGCATAAACCTGGGAGGTGGAGCTTGCAGTGAGCTGAGATCCGGCCACTGCACTCCAGCCTGGGTGACAGAGCGAGACTCCGTCTCAAAAAAAAAAAAACTAGCCAGGCGAGGTGGTGGGCGCCTGTAGTCCCAGCTACTCGGGAGGCTGAGGCAGGAGAATGGCATAAACCCGGGAGGCAGAGCTTTCAGTGAGCTGAGATCTGGCCACTGCACTCCAGCCTGGGTGACAGAGCGAGACTCCGTCTCAAAAAAAAAAAAAAAAAAAAGAAAAAGAAATCCTGCCTTAGTCAGCTCAGGCCGCTATAGCAAAAATACCATAGACCAGGTGGGTTAAACAACAAATATGTATTTCTCACACTTCTGGAGGCTGAGATGCCCAAGGGCAAGCCACTGGGACATCTGGTGTCTAGAGAGGGCCCTCTTCCTGGTTTGCAGACAGCTGTCTTTTTGCTGTGTCCTCACCATAGCAAGTGGAGATAAAGGAAGCCAGCTCCCTCCTGTCTCTTCTTATAAGGGCACTAATCCCTAATCTCGCCCTAAGGGGTTCTCTTTCATGACCCAATTACCTCTGGAAGGCCCTGTCTCCAAATAACACCTTGCAGGTTAGTGTTTCAACATGAATTTTGGGGGACATAAACTTAATTTGATAGCATGTAGTGTTGGCTGAAGGGTGGGCATCTTGCCCTCTTGGCCCTGACCTAGCCCCAGATGAACTCCAGTTTTTAAAATTTTAGCTAGAGTCCTTGGTTTGCCTCTTTCTCACACATGCATGTCCCCACTACAAGGACTTGTACTTTCTTCTAAGCGTGGGCTAAGACCCCTCAAGTCACCCACCATTCTGATTTGAGCTACTCTTTCTCTTTCTTTTTCTTTTTCTTTTTCTTTTTTTTTTTTTTTGAGACAGAGTCTTGCTCTGTCACTCACTCAGGGTGGAGTGTAGTGGCAAGATCTTGGCTCACTGCAGCCTTGACCTCCTGGGCTCAAGCAATCCTCACACCCCAGCCTTCCAAGTAGCTGGGACCGCAGGTGCATGTCAACATGCCTGCCTAGGTTTTTTTTGTTTTGTTTTGTTTTGTAGAGATGGGGACTCCTATGTTGCCCAGGCTGGTCTCAAACTTCTGGGCTCAAGCAATCCACCCACCTCAGCCTCCCAATGTGCTGGGATTACAGGTATGAGCCATCATGCCCAGCCTCAGCTAGTCTTTCTGTCGGAACAAGGTGATACCCACTTCTCCCTATTCTACCCTCTGCCCCACTGCCCCTTCTAGGGTTGTGACCTGAACTCTTCAGTGGCAGAAACTGAATAGCTCTCCACCACAAATTCATGTCCTTTTTTCCTCGGCACATGGCTAACTTTACTATCCCAAGTTCCCTTGCAGTCAGGTGTGGCCATGTGACTACTTCCCACCAATTGAAAATGAGTGGGATGAGGGGTGATTTTTGAGCCAAGGCTTTGAAGATGTAAGTGTGTGCCCTCCACCCTCTCTCTTTCTCCTTCAGCTGGATGGATAGAGAAGATGAGGAGGCCCAGGGGATTCTGGAACCACAAGAAGGAAAAAGCAGGGTCTGTGTATCAGTGCCTAAAGGCAAGCCACCCATCAACCTGGAAACCAGCTTCAGACTGTTATGTAAGCGGGAAGCAAAATTTTTTGAGCCTCCTGACAGATGCACAAACCTTGTAAAAATCGTTAAAAAAAAAAAAAAAAGAATCACCAAAAAATTTTTCAGGTCAGGCCTATTTGTTATAGCAGCTAGCACTGCCTTAGTTAAATACACTTCTTCTCCCAGTTCTGACTCACCTCTCTCCAGACACCTTGTTCAGGTCACACAGACAGAGAGATTCAGTCAGATTTGATGTGTGAAAGGGGTTAGGGTGGGGGTTGCTTTTGGGCCTGGACCATTGCCAATGGTGGTCTTAATAAGGTGTGTGACTATTTCAGTGTGTCTATGGGGTTTGTAGAGTGTGTGATGTGGGTGAAGACTTCCTGTCTGCTGCGCCATGGATCTGGGTGTTTTCCTAGGTGGCTTTACAGTCCAAGTCCTCACAACCACTTTGTGAGTGGCACTTATTATTCCCATTTCACAGATCAGGAAACTGAGGCTCAGAGAGAAGTGAGTTGCCCAAGGCTATACATCCTCTTAGAGATCTGCTAAGCTGTGAGTGTGCTTGGGGTGCCTGGAGCTGGGCTTTGGCCACCACAGATGCCAATAGCTCATCTTCTTCCTGCCAAAGGACCAGTCACAGGCTCTGTCTGGGACCCCCTTTGAAGTTCATAATCTCCTGCAGAGATACCTCTTCCCGCCTCTCCACCAAGGATGCCAGTTCCAGCTCTGACAACAGCTTCACCACAGCTAACCCTGGCTCTTCCCATCTCTTAGCCCTGATCTAGTCTTCTCCATGCCATGAGAGTGGTGGAGTACCTCCACCCACAGAGCACCATCCTCAACTTCTCCCTTCCTGGCTGCCCACAGGGCATCAGTCCCCGATTTAGTCTCTGGCTGGGACTTCTGATCCTTCTTCTCTGTGGAGAACTCCTTGGCTTAGGCCTCACCTTCTCTCCCCCAGTCATGATGAATTCAGTCTCCCTATTATCCCCACTCCAATCTCTTCTCCTCACCATAGCTAGAGGAATCCACACTGGTCACTCCCATGCTTAGAAATATCCCATTGAGTTCTGGGAAAAGGCCACGTTCCTTAGTTGGGAATTGAAGGCCCTTTGAGTTTTGGCTTCAGCTCCTGCCCAGCCCCCAACTCCGACTTCTCAGCCATTCCAAACTGCTTGTATTTCATCTGCTCTCACACATCCCTCCCTAGATTGCAGCTCCTCTCCTCTCTGCTGAGAATGGCTTTACCTTTCCTGGAAAACTCCTATTCATTCTTCATGACCCAATTTCAGGTTCCAGAACAAATATTCATTCTTTCACCAATTACTTATTAATCACCTCCTATGTGTCAAGCACTATTCTAGATGCCAGGGATTCAGTAGTGACTATAGCTGACAAAAATCCCAGCCCCCATGGAGGCCTCATGGAACGTGCATGTTTTTGTCTGTATGGGTACAGATAAATCTCTGGAAGGGGACACACCTTGGGAGGGGAGTGGCAGAAGACTTTTGTTGCGTTTTTTTTTTTTTTTTTTTGGAGACAGAGTTTCACTCTTGTTGCCCAGGCTGGAGTGCAGTGGTGTGATTTTGGCTCACTGCAAACTTTGCCTCCTGGGTTCGAGGGATTCTCCTGCCTCAGCCTCCTGAGTAGCTGGGATTATAGGCGCCCGCCACCATGGCCGGCTGTTTTGTATTTTTAGTAGAGACAGGGTTTCACCATGTTGGCCAGGGTAGTCTTGAACTCCTGACCTCAAGTGATCCACCTGCCTTGGCCTCCCAAAGTGCTAGGATTACAGGCATGAGCCACCACGCCTGGCTTGTTGTGTCTTGTATGTCTGTTCTCTCTCTCTCTCCATACACATCACAAGAATGTGTGATTTTTTCCCCTCTTTGAGACAGAGTCTCACTCTGTCACCCAGGCTGGAGTGCAGTGGCAAGATCTTGGCTCACTGCCAACTTCCACCTCCCCGTTTCAAGTGATGCTTGTGCCTCAGCCTCCTGAGTAGCTGGGATTACAAGCGTGCACCACCATACCCAGCTAATTTTTTGTAGAGACGGGGTTTCGCTATGTTGGCCAGGCTGGTCTCGAACTCCTAGCCTCAAGTGATCCGCCTACTTCGGCCTCCCAAAGTACTGGGATTACAGGTGTGAATCACCACGCCTGACCGGAATGTGTGACTTTAATAATAAAAAAGTGAATTAAAAATATATGACCAAGAAAAGATTCAGCACTCAATCCTGAATAAGTTCATTCATTCAAGAGGGCAGTTTCTAAAAGGAACAAGCAACCAACATCCCTCCCTGTGATCTATAACAGGGGTCATTGATTCAGATGTCTAGAGGGGCCAGGCAAGTGCTGTGAATGAGTGGCCAGGTGAGGACCAGCTTAGAAGAGGAAGACATTGGTGGAGGGGCAGTCCCATTCAGCTCCAGCCTATGGCTGTGTTCTGGGAATGTGTGCCTAGATCTTTTGCTTCTTTTTTGGGGGGGGTAAAAAACCAGAAGTCTGGATTTCCTTTCTTCTTCTACCTTTTTTTTTTTTGTAGAGACGGAGTCTTGCTCTGTCACCCAGGCTGGAATGCAGTGGCGCGATCTGTGCTCACTGCAACCTCTGCCTTCCGGGTTCAAGCAATTCTCCTGCCTCAGCCTCCCGAGTAGCTGGGACTATAGGCACCCGCCACCACGCCCTGCTAATTTCTTTTGTATTTTAGTAGAGATGGGGTTTCACCGTGTTGCCCAGGCTGGTCTCAAACTCCTGAGCTCAATCTGCCAGCCTTGGCCTCCCAAAGTGCGAGGATTACAGGCATGAGTCACCCCACTCAGATGGAAGTCTGGATTTCTAATGTGAATGTACATATTCTGACTTTTTTTTTTTTTTTTTTGAGACGGAGTCTCACTCTGTGGCCCAGGCTGGAGTGCAGTGGTGTGATCTCGGCTCACTGCAAGCTCCACCTCCCTGGTTTATGACGTTCTCCTGCCTCAGCCTCCCGAGTAGCTGGGACTACAGGCACCTGCCACCACGCCCGGCTAATTTTTTGTATTTTTTAGTAGAGACGGGGTTTCACCATGTTAGCCAGGATGGTCTTGTTCTCCTGACTTCATGATCTGCTGGCCTCAGCCTCCCAAAGTGCTGGGATTGCAGGCGTGAGCCACTGCGCCCAGCCTCTATATTCTGACTTTAAAATATTGGTAGTTAAGTCATTTATTAGAATATTAGCAAGTAAAACGGAGCTCTATTCTGCTGCAGGCCACCAGTTTTCTGTCATGCGCGTCCGTCTGAAGAGACCACCAAACAGGCTTTGTGTGAGCAATAAAGCTTTTTAATCACCTGGGTGCAGGCGGGCTGAGTCCAAAAAGAGAGTCAGCGAAGGGAGATAAGTGTGGGGCCGTTTTATAGGATTTGGGTAGGTAAAGGAAAATTCCAGTCAAAGGGGGGTTGTTCTCTGGCAGCCTGCCTTCTTATATTAATAAGAAAAATAAAACAAAATAGTGTTGAAGTGTTGGGGCGGCGAAAATTTTTGGGGGGCGGTATGGAGAGAGAATGGGCGATGTTTCTCAGGGCTGCTTCAAGCAGGATTAGGGGCGGCGTGGGAACCTAGAGTGGGAGAGATTAAGCTGAAGGGAGATCTTGTGGTAAGAGGCGATATTGTGGGGTTGTTAGAAGGAGCATTTGTCACACACAATAATTGGTGATGGCCCGGATGCTGTTTTGTATGAATTGAAAAACTAAATGGAAGACACAAGGTCTAAATAAGAGAAGGAGAAAGGCTGGGCGCGGTGGCTCAAGCCTGTAATCCCAGCACTTTGGGAGGCCGAGACGGGCGGATCACGAGGTCAGGAGATCGAGACCATCCTGGCTAACACGGTGAAACCCCGTCTCTACTAAAAAATACAAAAAACTAGCTGGGCGAGGTGGCGGGCGCCTGTAGTCCCAGCTACTCGGGAGGCTGAGGCAGGAGAACGGCATGAACCCAGGAGGCGGAGCTTGCAGTGAGCTGAGATCCGGCCACTGCACTCCAGCCTGGGCGACAGAGTAAGACTCCGTCTCAAAAAAAAAAAAAAAAAAAAGGAGGAGAGAAAACAGGTATTAAAGGACTAAGAATTGGGAGGACCTAGCACATCTAATTAGAGAGTGCTTAAGGAGGCTCAGCATAGCCTTGCTAGCAAAGATTATTTATTTACTTTAAGAGGTAATTTAGAGTGGCGGTTTGGGGTAGCACTAGGAGATATCAGCTGTGATGGCTTGGAGACACAGTGTAAACTAGCAGTGTAAACACGAGCAGGACATTTATGAGTAGTTGAGAATGGTGAATAGGAGTATGACTAGAGAGAAGTTAGTAGGGATGAAAGTTTTTTGGAGTGCAGTCCAAGTTGGGCTGGTGTCTGGAATGAGACTGGGACCTAATAAAAAGGAGCGTCCACATAGGAGCTCACATGGGCTGGAACCTGTCGCAGTCCGAGGACAGGCCTGAATTCTGAGAAGGGAAAGTGGTAAAAGTATTGTCTAGTCCTTTTTAAGTTGGTGACTGAGCTTGGTGAGGTGTGTTTTTAAAAGACCATTAGTCCGTCTACCTTTCCTGAAGATTGAGGACGGTACAGGATATAAAGGTTTCACTGAATACCGAGAGCCTGAGAAACTGCTTGGGTGATTTGACTAATAAAGGCTGGTACGTTATCAGACTGTATGGAGTTAGGAAGGCCAAACCGAGAAATTATGTCTGACAGAAGGGAAGAAATGACCGCGGTGGCCTTCTCAGACCCTGTGGGAAAGGCCTCTACTTATCCAGTGAAAGTGTCTACCTAGACCAAGAGGTATTTCAGTTTTCTGACATGTGAGTAAAGCCAATTTGCCCATCCTGGGCAGGGGCAAATCCCCAAGCTTGATGTGTAGGAAAGGGAGGGGCCTGCACAATCCCTGAGGGGTAGTAGAATAGTAGATGGAACACTGAGAAGTGATCTCCTTGAGGATAGATTTCTAGGATGGAAAGGAAATGAGAGGTTCTAAGAGATAGGCCAGCGGTTTGTAACCTACATGGAAGAGGTTATGAAATGACGACAGAATAGAATGGGCCTGTGAGGCTGGGAGGAGATATTTTCCTTGGTCTAAGAACCATTTGCCTTGTGTGGGAAGAGATTGATAGGTGGAAGTTTCAGCGGGGGAGGTGGGAGTGGCCGATGTGAAGGAGGAAAACTGCGGTGAGGGATAGAAGTTGGAACACTAGCTGCTTTTTTAGCTAACTTATCAGCATAAGCATTGTCCCGAGCGATGGAAGAAAATAGATTTTGGAAGTTATAAGAACTGTAGAGAGTTGAGCATAGTTTGTGATTTTTAGGGCCTCTAACAGTATTAAAGCAGTGGTAGCTGCTGCGTGCAGACATGAGGGCTAGGCTAAAACAGTAAGGTCGTTTGGACAGAAAGGCTACAGGACGCGGTCCCGGCTCTTGTGTAAAAATTCTGTCCGCACTAACCATGCCTAGGAAGGAAAGGAGTTGTTGTTTTGTAGAAGGGACTGGGGTTTGGGAGATTAGCCAGACACGCTCAGCAGGGAGAGTAAGTGTGTATTTATGAGAATTATGCCGAGATAGGTAACAGATGAGGAAGAAATTTGGGCTTGACTGAAGTAATGGGGGCTGTCTGTGAAGCCTTGCAGCAGTACAGCCTAGGTAATTTGCTGAGTCTGATGGGTGTCAGGGTCAGTCCAAGTGAAAGCGAAGAGAGGCTGGGATGAAGGGTGTAAAGGAATAGTAAAGAAAGCATGTTTGAGATCCAGAACAGAATACTGGGTTGTGGAAGGAGGTATTGAGAACAGGAGAGTATATGGATTTGGCACTATGGGGTGGATAGACAATTTGGTTGATAAGGTGCGGATCTTGAATTAACCTGTAAGCCTTGTCTGGTTTTAGGACAGTAAAATGGGGGAATTGCAAGGGGAGTTTACAGGCTTTAAAAGGCCATGCTGTAGCAGGCGAGTGATAACAAGCTTTAATCCTTTTAAAGTGTGCTGCAGGATGGGATATTGGCGTTGAGTGGGGTAAGCGTGATTAAATTTTAATGAGATGGTAAGGGGTGCATGATGTGGGTTAAGGTGGGGGAATACTAAGGGAGGATGTGAAGGAGGCTTTGAACTAGGGGAAAAGGCAGCAATGAGGTATGGCTGTAGCCTAGGAATAGTCAGGGAAGCAGATAATTTAGTTAAAATGTCTTGGCCTAATAAGGGAACTGGGCAGGTGGGGATAACTAAAAAGGAATGCATAAAAGAGTGTTGTCCAAGTTGGCACCAGAGTTGGGGAGTTTTCAGAGGTTTAGAAGCCTGGCCGTCCATACCCACAACAGTTATGGAGGCAAGGGAAACAGGCCCTTGAAAAGAAGGTAATGTGGAGTGATTAAGAAGGGGACGGACTTACCCTCCACTGTAAGGGTTACCCAAAGCGTCTGTGATAGTCCAGGAAGCTTCTGAGGTGAAGGGGCAGCATCAATCTTCAGCTGCTAAGTCGAGAAGGTGTGGGAAGAAGTCAGTCAGAGAGCCTTGGGCCAGAGCTCCAGGGCTCTGGGAGTGGCTGCCGGGCGAGTTGGACAGTCCAGTTTCCAGCGGGGTCCCGCACAGATGGGACACGGCTTAGGAGGAATCCCGGGCTGTGGGCATTCCTTGGCCCACTGGCCAGATTTCCGGCACTTGTAGCAAGCTCCTGGAGGAGGAGGTTCTGGAGGAACCCCTGGCAGCTGCGGCCCAGGTGTTTGGAGTTGTGTGCTGGAGATGTGGCTGGGGTTTGTCTCACAGTGGAGGCAAGGAATTGCAACTCAGAAATAAGTTGCTACTTGGGTGCCTCTACTCTATTACTGTACACCTTGAAGGCGAGGTTCATTAAGTCCTGTTGTGGGGTTTGAGGGCCGGAATTTAATTTTTGGAGCTTTATTTAATGTCGGGAGCAGATTGGGTAATAAAATAAAATGCATATTAAGGATAAGACGGCCTTCTGACCTTTCAGAGTCTAGGGCTGAAAAGCGTCTCAGGGTTGCTGCTAAACAGGCCATGAACTGGGCTAAGTTTTTTATATTTGATGAAAAAGAGCCTAAACACTAACTGATTTAGGAGGGGTCGGATAAAGAAAAAGGAACATTAACCTTGACTATGCTTTTATTTAGCTCTAGCCACTTTTTTAAGAGGAAATTGCTGGGCAGGCGGGGGAGGGCTAGTCGCGGGACAAAACTGTAAGCCAGACCAGGTGTGTGGAGGGCAGGTGATAAAAGGATTATAGGGTGGGGGAGCGGAGGCTGAGGAAGAATTGGGACCTAGCTTGGCCTGGCGAGGAGGGCAGAGAGGTCAGATGGGTCTGTAGAAAAGGATGATTAGAAAGACTCGGCCGGGCGCGGTGGCTCAAGCCTGTAATCCCAGCACTTTGGGAGGCCGAGGCGGGCGGATCACAAGGTCAGGAGGTCGAGACCATCCTGGCTAACACAGTGAAACCCCGTCTCCACTTAAAAAATACAAAAAATTAGCCGGGCGAGATGGCGGCGCCTGTAGTCCCAGCTACTCGGAAGCTGAGGCAGGAGAATGGCGTGGACCCGGGAGGCGGAGCTTGCAGTGAGCTGAGATCCGGCCACTGCACTCCAGCCTGGGCGACAGAGCGAGACTCCGTCTCAAAAAAAAAAAAAAGAAAGACTCAGCCACGCTTGGGGTTGGGACTGAGCGGACAGGCAGGAAGGAAAGAAGGAAGATTTGGGACGAGTTGCATTGGGAACAGAGACTAGGGAGGGACCGACGTGTAAAAGAATGCCTGGACGTCAGGCACCTCAGACCGTTTGCCCATTTTACGACAAGAATTATTTAGATCTTGTAGAATGGAAAAATCGAAAGTGCCATTTTCTGGCTATTTGGAACTACTGTCGAGTTTGTATTGGGGTTAAGCGGCATTGTAGAAGAAAATAAGGCATTTAGGTTTTAGGTCAGGTGTGAGTTGAAGAGGTTTTAAGTTCTTGAGAACACAGGCTAAGGGAGAAGAAGGAGGAATGGAGGGTGGAATGTTGCCCATAGTGAAGGAGGCAAGCCCAGAAAAAAGAAAGAGTAGAGATACAGAGAGAAGGAGTTCGGGGGTTCTTGCCCTCCAGAAAAGCGGGAAAGGGGTCAGGACGCGGAAATAAGGGATTGGGGCACAAAAATGAGAGGTTGGGGCACAAAAATAAGAGATCGGGGTGCAAAAAGGTTGGGGTGCAAAAAGAAGAGGTTGGGGTGCAAAAAGAAGAGGTTGGGGTGCAAAAAGAAGAGGTTGGGGTACAAAAAGAAGAGATTGGGGTTCTTGCCCCTCCCCCTGAAAAGCAGAGAAGGGGTAGAAGCAGGGAGAGAAGGGGTCAGGATGCTTGCCCTTCCCCTAGAAAAGCAGAGAAAGGGTAGAGAAGGGAGAGAAGGGGGTCAGGGTGCTTGCCCTTCCCCTAGAAAAGCAGAGAAAGGGTAGAAACAGGGAGAGAAGGGGTCGGGGTGCTTGCCCCTCCCCCAGAAAACAGAGAAGGGGTAGAGACAGGGAGAGAAGGGGTCGGGGTGCTTGCCCCTCCCCCAGAAAAGCGGGGCTTGCCTCTAAGGGTGAAGGACCAAGGCAGGCGTCCCTGCAGCGTGGTCAGACACCTCTGAAACGTGGGTGAGTAATCAGAGAGGCGTCCTTGCAATGATTAAACACTAAGGGAAGGCTGCCTTCCCCAGTCCGTGACAGGCGCCGGCATTTTGGGTCCACGGATAAAACGTGTCTCCTTTGTCTCTACCAGAAAATGAAAGGAACTGAAATTAAGAGAAGGGAGAGATTGAAGGGTGGTGTCAAGATTGAAAGGAGAAAGAGGTTGAGAGATAGAGAGGCTGGAGAAGAGAGTAAAAAGGGGCCGCTTACCCGATTTAATATTGGTGAGATGTTTGCGAGATGTTCCTTGGGCTGGTGGGTCTGAGGACCCGAGGTCGTAGGTGGATCTTTCTCACGGAGCAAAGAGCAGGAGGACAGGGGATTGATTTCCCAAGGGGGGGGGGTCCCCAGATCCGAGTCATGGCACCAAAATGTCATGAGCGTCCGTGTGAAGAGACCACTAAACAGGCTTTGTGTGAGCAATAAAGCTTTTTAATCACCTGGGTGCAGGCGGGCTGAGTCCGAAAAGAGAGTCAGCGAAGGGAGATAAGTGTGGGGCTGTTTTATAGGATTTGGGTAGGTAAAGGAAAATGCCAGTCAAAGGGGGCTTATTCTCTGGCGGGCAGGAGTGGGAGTCACAAGGTGCTCAGTGGGGGAGCTTTTTGAGCCAGGATGAGCCAGGCACAAGATAATGTCATTGCTTAAGGCAAGGACCGGCCATTTTCACTTATTTTGTGGTGGAATGTCATCAGGTAAGGCGGGGCAGGGCATTTTCACTTTCGTGATTCTTCGGTTACTTCAGGCCATCTGGGCGTATACGTGCAAGTCACAGGGGATGCGATGGCTTGGCTTGGGCTCAGAGGCCTGACATTTTCGACCTCTGATTCACAGCTTTCCTGGGCCTTTCACGGATGCTTCTTGCTGTACCGGGCACTGCACTCTTTTGCATAGGGATGATCCAGTGATCACTGGGGTCCCAGGCCAGGATCTGTGTCTGTTCCTCTTGCTTCAACCCGACTAGGCCTGAGGAGTTGAGGGTAGTGGAGGCCCTCAAATAACTGGGAATTCTGAGTGTCCAAAGGCACGAAGCTGGGGCGCCTGACGGCAAGCACTGCTTAAAGGCTTGCCCAGGGCCACCGGGGAGGCCAAGAGCTGGAATTCAGGACTCCGCCTTCAATTCAGAGCTCCTTTCTCCAGGACTAGAAAAGGTTATTCCAGAGACTGAACTTGCAGCCAAAAGCCCAGGACATCCTAGTCTTCCCGCATCAGGCCCATTAGAGCGACCAATAAAAACTACAAATTCCAGCATGCCGCGAGTCGCGGACGGCCCTCGCGCTCCCGCCGGCTCCAACCATCCCTCTGCTCCTCATTGGCTCGCAAGCCTAACGTGCTGTTCCGTGAGTGGTTACAGCTCTTGTCGTTGGTAAGATCCCATTGCTGGGGCTGGCCGGCCTGTGCCTTGGAGCCTCTAAGGAGATGGAACTGCACTCAACCAGGATGAGAGGCTGCCCGACCAATGCAGCTGCCGCCCCCTCTGCTGCGCCGGCTTTGCTTTTTGACTCCCTGGTGACACTGAAGTTGAAGCGCTTCCGGCCGGAGGCCATTAGATGGGACACCCGGAAGGCGGAACTTCTAGGGCGGAAGTGGCCGAGAGGAGAGGAGAATGGCGGCGGAAGGCTGGATTTGCCTTTGGGGCTGGGGCCGGCGGTGCCTGGGAAGGCCTGGGCTTCCCGGTCCCGGCCCTGGCCCCACTACACCTCTCTTTCTTCTTTTGTTGCTGGGGTCTGTGACTGCGGATATAACTGACGGCAACAGTGAACATCTCAAGCGGGAGCATTCGCTTATTAAGCCCTACCAAGGTGAAGCCCTTGGGGTGGGAATGAGTGAAGGGTGAGGGCGAGGCCGAACAGGGCTGGGGGAAGGCGTGCCGTTTCTCCTGAGCAGAGCACCTCTGTGGGTCTCCTGCCTCTGGCGAGGTCAGTCCTGGGGTGGCCTCTTAGCACCTGTCTCTTCCCACAGGGGTCGGTTCCAGCTCTATGCCCCTCTGGGACTTCCAGGGCAGTACTATGCTCACGAGCCAGTACGTACGTCTGACCCCGGACGAGCGCAGCAAAGAGGGCTCTATCTGGAACCACCAGGTGAGTGGTTCTCAAGAGGATAGGCCCTGCCTCCCAAACAGCAGAGACCCGAGCTTGGTTTGTAGGTTTGCACCTCTGTCCCTGGCCTTTTCCTCATCTTGGTCACACCCACCAATAATGAGAGGCGATGGGTATTGTGTACTTACTATGTGTTGGGAGCTGAGCTTGACAATTTTCATCCTTCTCATTTCCTTTAAAAGCCATGCGAGATGAGTAATGTTATCTCCATTTTACCCACTAAGAAGCTAAGACTCAGGTTTGAAAGTGTCTTACCCAAAGTTACATAGCCAGAAAGTAGTGGAACTGTCAGGCTGTCTGACTTGAACCCCCTCAGTAGTGGGAAGAACCGAGCGAACTGGATCTTTATTGGGTGTTTTGCTGTGTGTTAGGCACAGACCTTGCCATGCCTTATTGCATTTAATTTTCAAACAAGTTGTTTGAAATAGATGACTTCCATAACTGTACAAAAATAACACAGCTAGCAAATGACATAAACAGTATTTAAACTCTGATTTGTCTGATCTCAGCCCAGCAGTTCACTCGATGTACTTGACTCTCCACCTGGACAGTGGAGGAACCCCTTAGAACCCCTTTTCCAGTGCTTGGTTGAGGGTCTTGTCATCAGTAGCGTGGAGGGACTGGACCTGTGGGCAGTTTTAGTGCCTGTGACCTTTGCCCCACAGTATGTAGTATGGAATATGTGAGCAGTGGCCAATGACAGCTGCTACACAGACTCCACACTGAGGCAGTCAAGGTGAAGAAAAAGGGGAAAGAAGAAGAATTTGGGGCTGGGTTACAGCTTGGAGCGGGACCTGCTCCTGCCCCAGCTTGCCTGATCTCAACCCTTCCCATGGCTTAAGCTGTTGGCCAGTGTTCTATTTTTCTCCATCACCGTGCTCCCTGGTCCCTGGTGGTTGACTTTCTTGTTTAGTTCTGGGAACCCACACTGTCTTTGTGTTGCCTGGTCTGCCCGTCCCCTCAGCTCCTCCTCTCCTTCCTGCCCCGAGCCTCCACACTGCTGTTAGTGGCATCTGGGAATACTTTCTTCAGCTTTCACTCTGATCCTCAGAGCCTGGAGTCCCCTGTGAAGGGGTAAGCATGCATTATGTCTGCACAATCTGGCTGCTGGTGCATCTCCAGTCAGTTCTCTCTGTTAATTTTGTTCCAGCCTCCCTGGCTGCCTTCTTGCCTCAGGACCTGTGCACCTGTTGTTCCCTCTGTCTGGGACACTGCCTCCTGGCTCCTCATGCCTGCTTGGTTCTTTCTCATCTGTTAAGTCTCAATTCAAGTGCCACCCACGCAGACACTTCTTCATTAACCATCCTGTCTACCCCGAGTCACATTCTGTCACATTATTCTGTCTTAGGGCTTTCAGATATTTTAAAGAAATGATAATGCAGCCTTATATTTTTCATGGAAATGAGTTCAGTATAGCATTATTATTTTTTTTTTTGAAGCAAGGTGCAAATAGTACTGGAACTGTAGAAATCAGGATTAGCCACAAGTAATAGACACATCTAAGACAGTGGCTTAAATTTTGGTTGTAGATAGCTGATGGTTAGCATCATCAGTGGCTTGAGATGTCACAGGACTGAGAGGCTTCTGCACTTGCTTTCATCAAATTTTCAGTCTGGAATACAATTGTTTTGCCTTCCTCCACCTTTCTGTTTGACTCTGCTGATATTCTTGAAACATTTGGAGTGCTTCCTGTAAATTCCCGAAAGAAATTGCTTGGAAATCAGAAATTTCTGTTCAGTGTTTCCCAAGAACTGCCTCTTCCTTTAATGAGCTGGAGAGATGCTTCCTCAACTTTTCCCTTTTTTATCTCCTTCATTCACTCCATCTGGGAGAGGCCTGCACTCAGGCAAACATTCCCTGAACACCTGCTGTCTTCCGAGCAGCCATAAGATAGCTCCTGCTATGGTGCGGGGGTGGGGTGGTCTAGATGAAGGAGTGGCTCAGAGGTGACTAGAACTCTTAAGTGCCTGGTGGCTGCAGCACAGGACCTGGGGAGGCTGCTCAGGCCCTATCCTTTTGGGGGTCTTGTGCAGAGGCTGCGGCAGTAGTCTTTAAGCTTTTTTTTCTGTTGTAGCAAACTTTTTAAAAGTGGCATCAAAAATTGTCATTAGGTTTAAGTATTTGCAAAGGATGACAGCATATTTTAAATATTGACATTTTAAAATGAAACTGTTCAGTATTTTAAGCATTCAATGGAATCTAAATATTGCAATTTGATATCCGCTTTTTTTTTTTTTTTTTTGAGACGGGAGTCTTGTTCTATCATTCAGGCTGGAGTGCAGTGGCGCAGTCTCAGCTCACTGCAACCTCTGCCTCCCTGGTTCAAGTGATTCTTCTGCCTCAGCCCCCTGAGTAGCTGGAATTACATGTGTGCACCACCATGCCCAGCTAGTGTTTGTATTTTTAGTGGAAGTTTTTTTTTTTTTTTTTTTTAAGACAGAGTCATGCTCTGTTGCCCAGGCTGGAGTGCAGTGGTGCGATCTCAGCTCACTGCAACCTCCACTTCACGGGTTCAAGCAATTCTCTTGCCTCAACCTCCTGAGTAGCTGGGATTACAGGCGCACACTGCCATGTCCAGCTAATTTTTTGTATTTTTAGTAGAGATGAGGTTTTGCCATGTTTGCGAGGCTGGTCTCGAACTCCTGGCCTCAAGTGATCTGCCCACCTCGGCCTCCCAAAGTGCTAGGATTACAGGTGTGAGCCACTGTGCCTGGCCAGTACATCAGTTTTTTAATTGAACTTGTATTTTCATTTCCACACAGAATTTTATCCTAATGCAATATATTTAATGCTTGAAAATGTTATTCATTAGCCTACCATATTCTTCTGCAAGTAAAATAAATATGATTTAAACTTTTTCATTGAGAGGGTGAAACTAAGTTTTCTTTTTTTTTTGAGACGGAGTCTCGCTCTGCCGCCCAGGCTGGAGTGCAGTGGCCAGCTCTCAGCTCACTGCAAGCTCCGCCTCCCGGGTTCACGCCATTCTCCTGTCTCAGCCTCCCCAGTAGCTGGGACTACAGGCGCCCGCCTCGTCGCCCGGCTAGTTTTTTGTATTTTTTTTTAGTAGAGACGGGGTTTCACCATATTAGCCAGGATGGTCTCGATCTCCTGACCTCGTGATCCGCCCGTCTCGGCCTCCCAAAGTGCTGGGATTACAGGCTTGAGCCACTGCGCCCGGCCGAAACTAAGTTTTAATATTTTCTTTGGGATTATTATAATTATCTGTACACATTTGATAAAAGTAAATGCATTACACAGGTTTTGAATAATTATGCAAAAGTAAACATTTTTTGACACGTGAGATCTTAGTGGGATGCCACTCCCCCACCCCCATCTGAATGAATACTACTGTCAGACAAGGCCAGCACCACTTCTACTTTTTGTTTTTATATACATGAATTCTGAGAAACTGTGTTCTCTTAAGTAGTAGATGGAGATAGGGCTATTTTTTAAATTTTAAATTTCTGTTAGAGGTAGGATCTTACTATTTTGCCCAGTCTTGTCTTGAACTCTTGGACTCAAACCGTCTTCCCACCTCAGCCTCTGAGTATCTAGGACACGGGTGCTCACCACCACTATGCCTGGCACAGAGGGAGTTTTGGTAGAGCAGTGTCACTGAATACTTGGATCTTCTTTGGTTTATAAACCCAATGTCATGCAGTGATCTTTTATCAAAACTTTGGATGATCTTTCAGCTGACTGTTGATTACATCTGCATTCTGTTTCATTGCAAGCAGAGATGTGGAAACTGCTTAACTGTAAAATAGCCTCTTATTGCCAGGTGATTCTGATGTAATTGGCCTGGTGTAGGACCATGGCATTAATCTTTCTGAGCTCCCCAGGTGGGTTTGCTGTGGGTTAAGAACTGTGGTCATGTCATGTTTGTCCCCAGAAGCAGCTTCCGAATCATTTCCAGCCTGTGCCTTGCCTGCTTAAGATCCTCCAGAGGCCAGAGGCCTTCTATTGTCTGTGTCATAGTATGTCTCTGCTAATCTGCACTTTTAATCTGGGGTCATGGAGACTTTCTAAGGCCTGCATAGTCCTGGAGGTGTCAGTTTCCAGGTCCTCCACTGTCTCGTGTGCTCATTCCTGAAGCCAGCTTCCCCGTGAACATGCTGGGAATGGGTGTGTGGGTTTTCCTTTCCCACCTCCCTCACTCAGTTGCCCTTCCGCTCTGAGGTCAGCCTCTCAGCAGCCTGGACTTTCTTCAGGATGTTGTCCCCAGGTGCAGAAAATTCCTGGGCACCAGAGACCATTTGAAATTTGGTTTCTGGGCTGACTTTTGTATATGTGAG
The DNA here is from genome assembly GCF_007565055.1 of Rhinopithecus roxellana. Taxonomy (NCBI): domain Eukaryota; kingdom Metazoa; phylum Chordata; class Mammalia; order Primates; family Cercopithecidae; genus Rhinopithecus; species Rhinopithecus roxellana. The sequence goes on from NC_044551.1 coordinate 170,639,216, forward strand.
ATATATTTTTTTAAAGTTTTCAAATATATGGGGTCTATTTTAGTTGTCTTTTAAAATTGTTTATTATTGTTAGATAGCTGATGGAAGTGCATCATGGTTAGGTTTTTTGGAAGCGTTCTGTTTGTGCTTGTGAATGTGGATTCTCTAGTTGTTGACTACAGTGTGCCATTTAGGTTTTTTAGCTTCCCAGGTGGGTCTGCCATGCAGCCAGGGTTAAGACTGAGTTCAGATCTTCTATAGCCTTCCTCATTTTTTTTTTTTTTTTTTGAGACGGAGTCTCGCTCTGTCGCCCGGGCTGGAGTGCAGTGGCCGGATCTCAGCTCACTGCAAGCTCCGCCTCCTGGATTTACGCCATTCTCCTGCCTCAGCCTCCCGAGTAGCTGGGACTACAGGCGCCCGCCACCTCTCCCGGCTAGTTTTTGTATTTTTGGTAGAGATGGGGTTTCACTGTGTTAGCCAGGATGGTCTCGATCTCCTGACCTCGTGATCCGCCCGTCTCGGCCTCCCAAAGTGCTGGGATTACAGGCTTGAGCCACCGCGCCCGGCTGCTTTTTTTTTTTTTTTTTTTAAAACAACCAGTAATCAATTTATTAAAATAGTCGACTTTAAATATCTGTAATGGTGACTGCCACCTCAATTCCTGGCTCAATACTGGTGGAAGGAGTCCGCTTCATCTCAGACGGACTGTGCAGGTCAGTGAGCTGCTAGTGGATTCTCATCTGGAAAAGATCCCATGTGTTGGAGCCTTCACAGAGAGTTTTTCTTGTGGTGATTCTCGAAGCCTTTTTAGGCTTCCCAGCTGGTCCTTTCCCTTTGAGATTGTTTCCCTTTGCTCCTCCGATCAAGTCAGCACACACCTTCTCTGGGGAGTTTACATTGCAACTCATTCAAGTGATTCCGATTCAGTGAACTGTCCCCTCTGGCTCCATGGGTTTTTTTCTGGTATTTTTAAAGCCATGGGTAGGCCAGGTGCAGTGGCTCACGCCTGTAATCCCAGCACTTTGGGAGGCCAAAGCAGGCAGATTACCTGAGGTCAGGAGTTTGAGACCTTCCTGGCCAACATGGTGAAACCCTGTCTTTCCTAAAAATACAAAAATTAGGCCGGGGGCGGTGGCTCACGCCTGTAATTCCAGCACTTTGGGAGGCTGAGGCGGGCAGATCACGAGGTCAGGAGATCGAGACCATCCTGGCCAACAAGGTGACACCCTGTCCGTACTAAAAATACAAAAATTAGCCGGGCGTGGTGGCGGGTGCTTGTAGTCCCAGCTACTCAGAAGGCTGAGGCAGGAGAATTGCTTGAACCGGGGAGGAAGAGGTTGCAGTGAGCCGAGATCACACCACTGCACTCCAGCCTGGGTGACAGCGAGACTCTGTCTCAAAAAAAAAAAAAATAAAATAAAATAAATAAACAAACAAATAAATACCATGGCTGCTACAAGGCTTCCTGACTAACTTGTTCCTCAGCCAGAGCAAACAGTGCTGAGGCAGGAGCAGGAGCGGGCGGACCACAGCTCTGTACCACCTGTGACCGTGTCTTCCTCAAAGAGCAGAAGCTTTTGGTTAGTGTTTGCATAGCATGGTTTTTCTGTCCTTTTACTTTTTCCCATTTCTTTATGTTTTAGGGTTTTTTCTTTTAAATGGCATATTACTAGGTTTCAGGGGCATTATTTTTGTTGTAAATTCATATAACATAAAATTTACCATTTTAACCTTTTTTTAAATCTTTAAATCCATTAATTTATGAAACTATTTTCTTCAGTAGGCTACACATTGACATTGAAACAGTGGCTTGCTTTTTTTTTTTATTAAGAAAACCAAAAAAACAGAAAACAGGGTCTTAATCTGTCACCTAGGCTGGAATGCGATGGTGTGATCATGGCTCACTGCAGCCTCGGTCTCCTGGGCGTGATCCTCGCACCTCAGACCTCAGCCTCCTGAGTAGCTGGGACTATAGGCGCACACCACCATGCCTGGCTAATTTTTTTTTTTTTTTTTTTTTTTGGTAGAAGTGGAGTTTCGCCATATTGCCTAGCCTGGTCGTGAACTCTGGGCTCAAGCAGTCCACCCACCTTGGCCTCTCAGACTGCTGGGATTACAGGCATGAGCCCACTGCGCCCACCCTAACAATGGCATTTAAAAGATGTAGGCCAGGCGCGGTGGCTCACGCCTGTAATCCCAGCACTTTGGGAGGCCGAGGCGGGCGGATCACGAGGTCAGGAGATCGAGACCCTCCTGGCTAACACGGTGAAACCCCGTCTCTACTAAAAAATACAAAAAATTAGCCAGGCGTGGTTGTGGGCGCTCATAGTCCCAGCTACTCAGGAGTCTGAGGCAGGAGAATGGCGTGAACCCGGGAGGCGGAGCTTGCAGTGAACCGAGATCGAGCCACTGCACTCCAGCCTGGGGGACAAAGTGAGACTCTGTCTCAAAAAAAAAAAAAAAAGATGTAATGGCTATCTAAAAAAATGTTATGACTGTTGTACTTATGTATCTGCACATGCAAGAAAATTAAATTTCTCAAATATTTGTTTTTTTTGTTTTTTTTTTTGTGGAGACAGGGTTTCACTCTTGTCCAGGCTGGAGTGCAGCGGCATGATCTCAGCTCGCTGCAGCCTCTGCCTCCTGGGTTCAGGTGATTCTCCTGCCTCAGCCTCCCTGGTAGCTGGGACTACAGGTGCCTGCTACCGCACCCGGCTAATTTTTGTATTTTTATAGAGACGAGGTTTCACCATGTTGGCCAGGCTGGTCTTGAACTCCCGACCTCAGGTGATCTGCCTGCCTGTCTCCCAAAGTGCTGGGATTATGGTGTGAGCCACTGCATCTGGCCAAATGTCTGAAATATTTCTATTGTGATAAAATGTATGTAACACAGGCTGAGCGTGGTGGCTCACGCCTGTAATCTCAGCACTTTGGGAGGCTGAGGTAGGTGGATCACGTGGTCAGGAGATCAAGACCATCCTGGCCAACATGGTGAAACCCTGTGTCTACTAAAAATACACAAAATTAGCTTGTTGTGGTGGCACCCACCTATAGTCCCAGCTACTTGGGAGGCTGAGACAGGAGAATCCCTTGAACTAGGGAGGCAGAGGTTGCAGTGAGCTGAGATCACGCCACTGCACTCCAGTCTGGCGACAGAGCAAGACTCTGTCTCAAAAAAAAAAAAAAAAAAGTATGTAACAAAGTGTACCATTGTAACCAGTTTTTAAAATTAAACGTTTTTTTTTTTTTAGAGACAGGGTCTCGCTCTGTCACCCAGGCTGGAGTGCAGTGGCACAATCCTAGCTCATTGCAACCTTGAACTCCTGGACTCCAGTGATCCTCCTGCGTAGTCTCCTGAGTAGCTGGGATTACAAGGCATGTGCCTGGCTAATTTTTTTTTTTTTTTTTAATTTTTTGTAGAGATGGGTTCTCACTATGCTGCCCGGGCTGATCTCGAACTCATGGCCTCAAGCAGTCCTCCCGGCTTGGCCTCCCAAAGTGCTGGGATTATAGGCGTGAGCTACTGCGCCTGACCCATTTTAACCATTTTTAAGTATACAGGTCAGTGGCATTAAGTGCATTCACATTGCTGGGTAGCCATCACCACCATCCCTCTCCAGAACTCTTTACTCATCCCAGCTGAACCTCTCTACCATTTAACAATCACTGCCATCCCCACAGCCCCTGGTAACCACCGTTCTACCTCTTCTCTCTGAATTTGACTCTTCTAGGCATCTCATATAAATGGAGGCATACAATATTTGTCTTCTTTGACTCATTTTACTGAGCATATCTTCAGGGTTCCTCCATACTGTAGTATGTATCAGTACTGCATTCCTTTTTGTTGCTGAGTAATATTCGTGTGTGTGCGTGTGTGTGTATGTGTGTGTATGTGTGTGTGTGTGTGTGTGTCTCTAGAGCACATTCTGTGCATTCATTCATCTGTTCGTAATGGACATTTGGGTTGTTTCCATCTTTTGCCAGTGTGAATAGTGCTGCTGTGAACGCTGGTATACAGGTATCTGTCTGAATCCTACTTTGAGTTCTTTTGGGTATATACCCAGGAAGGAGAATCTCTGGATCATATGGTCATTCTATTTTTAATTTTTTGAGGACTACCAAACTGTTTTCTATAGCAACTGCACTATTTTACATTCCCACCAGGAGTGCACAAGGATTCCAATTTCTCCACATCCTTGCCAACATTTGTTATTATTTATTTATTTGTTTGTTTGTTTATTAAGATGAAGTCCCGTTCTGTCACCAGGCTGGAGTGCAGTGGCATGATCTCGACTCACTGGCACCTCTGCCTCCCAGGTTCAAGTGATTCTCCTGCCTCAGCCTCCCGAGTAGCTGGGATTACAGGCGCCTGCCACCCCGCCCAGCTAATTTTTGTATTTTTAGTAGAGATAGGGTTTCACCATGTTGACCAGGATGGTCTTGATCTCTTGACCTCGTGATCTGCCCACATTGGCCTACCAAAGTGCTGGGATTACAGGCATGAACCACTGCGCCCCAGCCTTATTTATTTTTAAAATAATAACCGTTTCAGGCCCGGCGCAGTGGCTCATGCTTGTAATCCCAGCACTTTGGGAGGCCGAGGCGAGCGGATTGGCTGGGCTCAGGAGTTCAGAATTACCCTGGGCAACGTGGTGAAACCCAGTCTCTACTAAAATACAAAAAAATTGGCTGGGCATTGTGATGCACGCCTGTAATCCCAGCTACTCGGGAGGCTGAGCCAGGAGAATTGCTTGAGCCCAGGAGGCAGAGGTTGCAGTGAGCTGAGATCATGCCACTGCACTCCAGCTTGGGTGACAGAGTGAGACTCTGTCTCAAAAAATAATAATAATAATTTTTTAAAAATAGCCATTCCAGTGGTTGTGAAGTGGCATCTCATTATGGTTTTTATTTGCATTTCCCTAATGGCTAATGATGTTGAGCATTTTGTTATACTTAGTGACCATTTGTATGTCTTCTCTGGAGAAATGTCTATTCATGTCTATTGTGTGTTTTTGAGTTGGATTTTTTTTGGTCAAGTTTTTAGGGTTTCTTTTTTTTTGTTTTTTTTGAGACAGAGTCTCGCTCTGTTGCCTACGCTGCAGTGCAATGGCATGATCTCGGCTCACTGCAAGCTCCGCCTCCTGGGTTCACGCCATTCTCCTGCCTCAGCCTCCCAAGTAGCTGGGACTATAGGCGCTCGTCACCACGCCCAGCTAACTTTTTTTTTTTTTTAAGTAGCGACAGGGTTTCACCATGTTAGCCAGGACGGTCTCGATCTCCCGGCCTCATGATCCACTTGCCTTGGCCTCCCAAAGTGTTGGGATTACAGGCATGAGCCACTGTGCCTGGCCTAGGGTTTCTTTATATATTCTAGATATTAATCCTTTATCAGATGTGTGATTTGCAAATATGTTCTCCCATTCTGTGGGTTGTCTTTTCACTCTTTTGGTCATGTTCTTTGATGTACAAAAGTTTTTAGTTTTGGTGAAGTCCAATTTATCTTTTTTTTTTTTTTTTTTTTTTGTCTGTGCTTTTGGTGCTATATCCAAGAAATCATTACTAAATCCAGTGTCAGGAACATTTTTCCCTAGATTTTCTTCTAAGAGTTTTGATGGGTTTTTTTGTTTATTGTTTTTTGAGGCAAGATCTCATTTTGTTGCCCAGGCTAGAGTGCCGTGGCATGAACATGGCTCAAAGCTGCAGCCTTGATCTCTCCAGCTCAAGTGATCCTCCTGCCTCAACCCCACAAGTAGCTGGGACTACAGGCATGTGCAGTCAGGCCCAGCTGATTTTTGTGTTTTTTTGTAGAGATGAGTTTTCACCATGTTACCTGGGCTAGTCTTGAACTTCTGAGCTCTGGTGATCCACCTGCCTCAGCCTCCCAAAGTGTTTCAGATTACAGGTATGAGCCACTGCAACTGGCCAGGTTTTAGCTCTTAAGTTTAGATCTCTGATCCTTTATATACTTATTTTTTTTTTTATAGAGGTGGGGTCTTGCTATGTTGCCCAGGCTGATCTTGAACTCCTTGGCTCAGCAAGCCTCCCGTGATGGCCTTCCAAAGTGCTGGGACTATAGGTATGAGCCACTGCACCTGGCCTCTTTACTTTTCAAATTAAACTCTCTATTTTGACGTAATTATAAATTCACATGCAGTTATAGGAAATAATACAGAGATCCTAGGTGCCCTTAGGTTTTGTTTTTTTATTTAGCATTTAGTCCATTTACATTTAATGAAATAGTGATACATTTGGGTTTAATCTGCTATCTTACTCTTTATATTCAAATTGCCTATTCTCTGTTCATTTTTCTCTCCACTTTTAGGTTAATTTTTATTATCCTATTTTTCCTCTTCTATCAGCTTGAAAGTTATATGCTCTTTTCTCAATTTTAAGTGGTCACCCTAGAATTTAAAGTAGGCATTCGTGTTTTACCAAAATTTAATGATAATATATACTTTACCTTCTTCCTGGACAGTGCAAGGATCCTAGCACAATTTAACTCCATTTATTGTTGTCATTTATTTTAATTGTTTCTGTTTTAAATCACACAACCCATTGTTTTATGTAGTCAGATATTTAGATTTTCACCCTTATAGTCACTGTATTTGTTGTTCTTCATCCCTTCTGGAATCTGACTTTACATCTGGAGGGGGATCATTTTCTTTCTCCCTAAAGAATGAAAGCATGAGTCTGCTAATGAATTCTTTTGGTTTTTGTTTGTTTGTCTCAAAATATCTTTTTTTTTTTTTTGAGACGGAGTCTTGCTTTGTCGCCCAGGCTAGAGTGCAGTGGTGCGATCTTGGCTCACTACAAGCTCTACCTCTTGGGTTCACGCCATTCTCCTGCCTCAGCCTCCCAAGTAGCTGGGACTGCGGGCGCCCGACACCACGCCCAGCTAATTTTTGTTGTAATTTTTAGTAGAGATGGGGTTTCACCATATTAGCCAGGATGGTCTCGATCTCCTGACCTTGTGATCCGCTCGCCTCGGCCTCCCAAAGTGCTGGGATTACAGGCTTGAGCCACCGCGCCCGGCCTGTTATTATTTTTTATGGTGGGGTGCAGTGGCTCACGCCTGTAATCCCAGCACTTTCAGAGGCTGAGACGGGCGGATCACCTCAGGTCGGGAGTTCAAGACCAGCCTGACCAACATGGAGAAATCCTGTCTCTACTAAATATACAAAATCAGCTGGGCGTGGTGGCGCACGCCTGTAATCCCACCTTCTGGGGAGGCTGAGGCAGGAGAATCACTTGAACCTGGGAGGCAGAGGTTGTGGTGAGCCGAGATCACTCCATTGCACTGCAGCCTAGGCAACAAGAGCGAAACTCCATCTCGAAAAAAAAAGGCCAGGCGCGGTGGCTCATGAGCCTGTAATCCCAGCACTTTAGGAGGCTGAGGCGGGCAGATCACAAGGTCAGGAGATCGAGACCATCCTGGCTAACACGGTGAAACCCTGTCTCTACTAAAAATACAAAAAAATTAGCCAGGTGTCGTGGTGGGCACCTGTAGTCCCGGCTGCTCGGGAGGCTGAGGCGGGAGAATGGTGTGAACCCAGGAGGAGGAGCTTGCAGTGAGCCGCGTTTGAGACAGAGTCTCGCTCTGTCGCCCAGGCTGGAGTGCAGTGGTGCAGTCTCGGCTCACTGCAACCTCCACCTCCCGAGTTCAAGCAGTTCTCCCACCTCAGCCTCCCAAGTAGCTGGGATTACAGGCACGCACCACCACGCCTGGCTAATTTTTGTATTTTTAGTAGAGACGGGGTTTCACCATGTTGGCCAGGCTGGTCTCAACCTCAAGTGATCCACCTGCTTTGGCTTCCCAAAGTGCTGGGATTATAGGTGTGAGTCACTGCACCTGGCCAAGATGATCTGTTTTTTAGGGGGAACAATAGACACTCCAGACTAACTAGATGGGGGAGGACGTGGTTTGAAAAACTACCTATTGGGTAATGTTCTCTCTGCCTGGGTGCAGTATACCCATGTAGCCTGCGCTTGAAGCCCCGTATCTAAAATAAAAGTTGAAATTGAAAAGAAAGAAAAAATGCTTTTGTGGCACAAGTTCTCAGGATTGCCTAGGGCTGTGCCACGGGGAAAAAAATTAGAAAAAAATACTTTCATGTTAAAAAACTGTCTTTATTGTTTGTTTCCTCTATCCCTCCTTTCTTTTTTTGTGCCTAACTATGGTTTTCTTTTTAGTCATCTCCTTTGGTTTGTAGGACTTTTAAAGTTTGTGGCATGTCTTTGAATCAGCTTTAGTAAGTGCTTAGACATCTTCAAATATTCCTTTGCCCTAATCTCTTACATCTTACTTGGGAATCCCAATTATATGAGTCTTAGTCTCTCTCACTGTTTCCTCCATCTCTTACCCACAAGTCTATGTCTTCCATTCTTTTGTGCTCTCGGGGACTCGGCCTAGGTTTTGTTATCTGGGGTTCCCGGTGCCCAGAGTGGGAGCAGTGAGTCTGGCATCAGTGAATGAATGAACCATATTGCTCACGTTGGGATACAGTGTGTTTTTATTTTTTATTTTTTTGTGATCCCAGAAGTAATGTGTTTATTGTACGTTATTCAAACATGGTAAACAGTTGCCATAATCCCCCTCCCAGAATTACCCATCATTAATACTGCTTCATGTTCCTTTACTCCTGTGTTCATTTCTCTTCATCCTCATCTGCATTGGACGTTAATGGTCTTTTTCACAGTTGCCCATCTGACAGGTCAGCATCTTGTTTGGGTTTGGCTTTCTGATGGGTGTTTAATCCTTGCTTACATACCCATCTGCAGATTTCCTGAAAGTGGATACTTGTGGCCAGGCACGGTGGCTCAAGCCTGTAATCCCAGCACTTTGGGAGGCTGAGACGGGCGGATCACGAGGTTAGGAGATCGAGACCATCCTGGCTAACCCGTGAAAACCCGTCTCTACTAAAAAATACAAAAAACTAGCCGGGCGAGGTGGTGGGCACCTGTAGTCCCAGCTACTTGGGAGGCTGAGGCAGGAGAATGGCATGAACCCGGGAGGTGGAGCTTGCAGTGAGCCGAGATCCTGCCACTGCACTCCAGCCCCGGCGACAGAGCGAGACTCTGTCTCAAAAAAAAAAAAAAAAAAAAAAGTGGATACTTGTCACCGTGTGTGTTGACACCTTAGTTTTCACAAGCGACTTCCTGATGGGGAAGGCCAGGCTTTCTCCCTTGCCATAGGCAGCGCCCATCCCTGCCCCAGCTCACACGGTGCTGCCCTTGAGCCCCAGAGCACGACCCTGACCAGCTCTCATCCCCAGCGCTCGTACCACACTTAGGCTGGGCTGGGGAGGTGAACTGGTGGAGGGCTGGGTTTTGGAGTCAGCCCGACCTGGGCTGGAGGCCCAGCAGCACTGACCTGGCCTGATTTTCCTCTCTTGGGAAGGCTGGTTAGCAGGGTAGGCAGCGGGTGTGGGTGACCAGAAAGGGGCTGGTTCAATTTATGTGAAAGGCCTGCAGGCCTCGGGAAGTACCGAAGGCAGAGCAGAGCTCTCGGAATCAGAAAGCCCTGGGCGTGAATCAGACAGTCCACTGAGCTGCTGTGGACAAGTTGTTACACCTCTGAATTTGTTTTCCTGTAAAATATGTCGCTCAGATAGGAGTAGTAACCTCTGTACAAGGTTCCAGGGCAAGAGCAGCGGGGATGGAGAGGAAATGGCTGGTGGGTTTGGCTGGTAACGAGGGTGAACGGTGTGGCGGCCACCTGCTCAGGAGCAGCCTGGGGCCTGCTGGCGGGGTCTGGGCCTCAGGCAGCCTCGGGACACTGTGGCCTCCCCCACCTCACCTGGTGCCCAGCAGTCTCTTCCCTACACTCTGAGAACATTTAGGGGTCTGTGGTCAGTGGCACTTGTGGCCCTGTGCCAAGGAGTGCCCAGTCTTCGCTGGGGAGGGAAGAGAGGTCTGTGGGGCAGGGGCCGTGCCGGGGTTGCCTCCAGCTTGCTGGAGGGCCCTGGGGAGCTCTGAGCAGCCGGTTCTGCTCTCCCTCCAGCCCTGCTTCCTCAAGGACTGGGAAATGCACGTCCACTTCAAAGTCCACGGCACAGGGAAGAAGAACCTCCATGGAGACGGCATCGCCTTGTGGTACACCCGGGACCGCCTCGTGCCAGGTGGGCCAGTGCTTGCTCGGGTGGGCCCTGTGGGGCCCCAGGCCGGGGGTGGGCATGGGCATGGCTGCTGGCCCCCCAGGGAGGTGGCGTGGGGCTGCCTGTGGCTCGTGGGGCCCAGCGTCTCCTCTCCCGTTAGGAAAGTGCTGCTCCCGTGGATAAAGTCCTGCGCCTCCGGAAGGAGCCTGGCTCTGGAAGGAAGGCTGCTGAGGGAGAGAGCAGCTGGGTCCTGCAGCTCAGCCCTTCACCCTCGTTGGCCTGGTGTTACCATTCGAAACAGTCACTGTTGTAAAAAAGCCAAAACATGAAGACTGTGTGGCTGTGACTGCGTGTGGCCCACAGACCCTGAGGTGTTTCCTCAGTGGCCCTCCACAGTGTTTGCTGCCCCTGGTGTGGAGGATAGAGCCTCCTGAGTATGGCTGTCTCCTGTGGCTCACTGTTTTTTGTAAGCCAGGCACCCCCTTGACACCTGACATCTACCTCAGTCCCCTCACAGTTCAACCTTCAGACTTGAGTCCTCTGTGTCACATGCCTAGACTCCCTACTTCTGGGGAGAAAGCCTCAGCTTTCTCCTTTCACCATCCCTTCTCTCTCGGTGAATGGCCATTGAGTTGGGCTCTCTTGCCCCCACCCACGTTGGCATTGCTTGCCTTTCAGGTACCCATGGGACAGCTCCCGTTTCTCCCATTGTGAGAGCATCTCCTTGTAATTCTAGGGCCTGTATTTGGAAGCAAAGATAACTTCCACGGCTTAGCCATCTTCCTAGACACCTACCCCAATGATGAGACCACGGAGGTAGGCCCCGCTGTCTCCTGCTGAGCAGGAGAGGAAGGACTGGGCAGTTGGCTACAGGAGGGGGCCCTGGGACTTCCGTGGTCCCGGCACGAGAGGAGCCTCCAGGGATTGGGGTGGCGGGTGCCCCTGCTCGCCCCACAGGCTGGGCTGCTTGTGGAGTAACCGGTGTCTTGGTCCCAGCGCGTGTTCCCGTACATCTCGGTGATGGTGAACAATGGCTCCCTGTCCTACGACCACAGCAAGGATGGGCGCTGGACCGAGCTGGCGGGCTGCACGGCTGACTTCCGCAACCGCGATCACGACACCTTTCTGGCTGTGCGCTACTCCCGGGGCCGTCTGACGGTGAGCCGGCTGGGCGGTGGGGGTGGCAGCTGATGGGCCTGTGCCGATCCCACAGAGGCTCAGGGGGGCAGGCTGCTGTCCTGCGAGGTGCTTAGCGTGCTGACCCCGCAGGTGATGACAGACCTGGAGGACAAGAACGAGTGGAAGAACTGCATTGACATCACGGGAGTGCGCCTGCCCACCGGCTACTACTTCGGGGCCTCCGCCGGCACCGGCGACCTGTCTGGTGAGTGGGCCGGGCCAGGCATTGCTTCTCAGCCCGACTCACCCTGAGGGACTGGGAGCTTTCCATGCAGTTGATCGCCTGCCTTCGTGTGGTTTCTGGACTCACCTGACTGTGGTTCCTCCTCTTCCTTTCATCTGTAAATGGCCTGTCCAGGCCTCAGTCCTTGAACAGTCCCTTGGCAACCTTCCCCATCAACAGGAGGCAATGGGTCAATTAGATTTGGGTGATGTAGATTCCCAGATTTATCTCCAGCTCAGACCGCTCCAGACCTGCTCAGCCCTTGTGCCCACAGCTGAGGCCACGTCTTGCCCATCGGGATGTCAGTGGCACCTCTGCCCCTCTGTTTGCTTGCTGTCTTTCCGGACCCTTTTTTCTCTCACATGGCACCTCTAGTCCATCAACAGTCCCTGTGGCTTTATTTTCACAGCATGTCCCACCGCTTCCCACCCCTCCCTGACTACCTGGAGCTTCAGGCCACCGGAGCCTCCCAAGTGATTCCCTCCTTCACCAGCCCCAACAGTCTCCCCTGAGCATAGCAGCTAAGTAATTGCCTTAAGCCAGTGTGAGGCCTCCTGCTGCTCTGGTCAGAGCTCTGCAGGGGGCACCAGGGCCAGGGCCTCTGTGCCAGCCCTGCCACCTCTGGCTCCTCACTCACTGCTGCCCCGCCTACTGTGGCTTCCAGCTGCTCCCTGGATGCGCCTGTGCCCTCCTGCCCCAGCTGTTTCACCCTTGTGTCCGAGGGCCTTGCTCAGATGTCGCCTCCTCAGCACGGCCTTCCCTGATTCCCTTGTGGAACGTCGCTCCCCCTCCTGTAGTCCCCAACCCAGTCCCCATCACCTTTGCTGGCTTTATTTTTCTTCATAGTATTTACCATCTTTGAATCTACTGAGTAATTAATGTTATTGTCTCTGGCTCTCCTGCTCAATTGCAAGCTCTATAAATGGCTCTTGTTTGGCCCAGGGCAGGTCTCGGTGAGCACTGGGGTGCCTCTAACCTGCTCAGGCCTCACTGGTCACCAGGCCATGGTGGCCCTTGGCTGTGGTTCTCGGTCTCTCTTTGGGTCCCTGAGCAGGTGCCAGGCCCAGGGCCAGCTCCTGCCCAGAACTGGCAGCTGACACAGGGGACCTGACATGGGTGGTTTATCCTGAGGATGATCCATTCCAGGGCCTGTAGTCTGCCCACTGCCCAGGAGTCTCTCAGCAGAGAAGTGCTTGGGTCCACTCAGACCCCAGAACATCCATTGTTTGGGGGTTTTTCAGTCATATGTCCAGCAGAGGAGAGAAAGGTCTAGTAAGCACCCCTCCTGTCTTTCATAATTTCCAGCTCGTGCCTGGCTGGTTCTCCTCCTCCCACGGTTGCCTGGAACTTCGTCAGACTGTTTCAGTACTTGTCTTCAGAGGGTTCTCGATAGGAGCAGAGCAGCACCAGGGCTGTGGCCTGTGGCAGCTCTCACAGCTGTTGGGAGAGCCCAGCACAGAGTGGAAGAGGCGCCATGAGGGGAGCCATGTCTGACCTCTGGTCAGGGGTCATCAGTGCCAGGCACCTTACGGGTGATGTCACCTGATATATTTTTAAGCAGATAGCTGTCTCGCTCCCTTTTTACTCAACCATTGGGAGTTTGAGACCTGAAGGAATTTTTCCTGAGATACGAGCAGGAAGCAGCAGAGCCCAGACGGGAACTGGGGCCTGACTCCAGGGCCGGTCCTTGTCCTGCAGGACCATTCGCTGTCTCCAAGGGCTTTGCATGTTCAGCTGTCACACTGCGCGCCTGGCCGAGCTCTTGCTCAGTAGGTCCTCCCTTGGCTTCATAGATTCCTGCTCCCTTAAACAAGGCCTTTCCTCAGATTCCAGTCCCAGGCTGACCAGGACCCACGTGTTGACTTTGAGCCTCAGCCTCCTTATCTCCACAATGGAGTGATCCATCAGTGTCAAGCCCAAGCTCTTTCCTGCCCATGCCATTGGACAGCACCTTTCCCCAGTCTCCTCAGGCACAGCTGCTGGCCTCTGTTAGGCTGAGGCCCTTAGCTGGTTGCCGAGTTGTTCCCCTGCAACCTGTATGTGAGTCTCTGTGACAATGTCTGGTGGCTCCTGCCCTTGGGAGGCTCAGGCTTCTCAGCCAGTCACACAGTGACTGCTGGTCCTTCCTGGGTCTGTTTTTGATCACGTACTCTGCAGGCAAGCCATCTTCTGTGTATTGTAGACGTTCTCATGTACTTGCCATGGCAACCACACAGATGGAGATCATCACTTCTTTACATGTGAGGAAACTGAGCCTCAAAGAGGGCATCAGACCCCAGGATTTAGACCCAGATGATTCTGCTTATAAAGCCCTTACTGTTTTCTCTTCACTCTGCCGCCTCTCAGTTTTTTATTGCTGGGGACTGGAGGGAGCTGGGAAGAAAACAGGCTCTAGATGGGCAGGGCAGCCCTCTCCCCGGGGGCCTGGCAGGTTTACTGGTTGTGGCAGCAGCTTCCCTTAGGGGAGGGACTTGGGCCACATGTCCTGAGGCTGGCCTCCAGGCTGTCACAGGTTTATTCTTGTCCTACAGACAATCATGACATCATCTCCATGAAGCTGTTCCAGCTGATGGTGGAGCACACGCCCGACGAGGAGAGCATCGACTGGACCAAGATCGAGCCCAGCGTCAACTTCCTCAAGTCGCCCAAAGGTGCGTGTGCACAGCCCTGCCCCGCCTGGACCTGGGTGGCCTGACCCGGAATGGGGTGAAGCCAGCCTGGCGATCTTGTGGTCCAGTCGTGGTTGTGGTGATTGTGGTCTGGGCTCTTGAATCAACCCTGTCCTGGCAAGCGGCACTGGCTGGCCCTGTCCGAGCTCCTAGAGGGTTGGGCTTGGATTGTGTCAGCTCTGGCAAGTTTTTGAGTAAATGAATGAGGTGGAAGAGAAGTCTGCAGAGAGTCAGTCCCTGAGGACATCCTAGCCACGTAAGTGCTGTGGCAGCAAGCAGTGGCTGATCAGCAAACGTGTGAGTGGTGAGCCGGCATCCTCCCTCCCTAGGCGCTGGGGCGGTGGCCAGCAGAGCCAGGGGGCTGGGTATGTTGGCCCCCCTGTGCCTTCTGTGAGCCGCCTGGAAGGAGGTCGTGCTGCTGGCCAAGGGGTGGAATCCTTAGCTAGAAGGAGGGAGAAGGCAGGATTGGAAATGGGGTTTCTACAAAACCCGAAGCTTGGGTTCTTCCCATGGCACTAATTAGCTACCCCTTTCCTCACAGAGTGAACATTGTGGTTGGAGGAATGAGGCACCTGTGTGTGGAGAAGTCCACCCTAAGAACCACAGATGCGTGCCTGGGGGTCCAGCCAGTGACGCAAGTGTGCGCGCACGGGCTCTGTCCTAGCCCAGCCCTGGGTCCCCATGCCGCATGGGCCAGTTTGGCTGCATCTTTCTGCTTTTCAGGAGAAGCCAGGATCTAGTGTTTTATGTGACAATTCACTTTTTTTTTTTCTTTTTTGGAGGGGACAGAGTCTCGCTCTGTTGCCCAGGCTGGAGTGCAGTGGTGCAATCTTGGCTCACTGCAAGCTCCACCTCCCGGGTTCATGCCATTCTCCTGCCTCAGCTTTCTGAGGAGCTGGGACTACAGGTGTCTGCCACCACACCTGGCTAATTTTTTTGTATTTTTAGTAGAGATGGGGTTTCACTGTGTTAGCTAGGATGGTCTCGATCCTTTGACCTTGTGATCCTCCCATCTTGACCTCCCAAAGTGCTGGAATTACAGATGTGAGCCACCGTGTGCAGCCAACAATTCACTTTTTAAAGATTCAGGTTATTTTGAAATGTTTCGGGGGCCACACAAACCTTGCTGCAGCCTTTGGTCAGAGGGCTGCCAGCCGCTGAGTGCTTTCAGAGGTGGCACCTGCCTTGCCCACCCAGCATCCCGGGCAGCTGGCAAGGCAGGATGAACTCGTTTTTAGATTGAATCCATTTGTTCCTTCGGATGTGATCAAAGCTGCCCTCTGTGCCTAGCTATGGGCTGGGTGCTGGAGACACGGAGATCAGGCAGGCCCTGCCCCTGGGGCTCATTCTAGGGGCTGAGGCAGACAAGGAGACAGAGGGAGCTGTGGGAGCCCTGAGGCTGAGTGGCTTTCTGGGGAAGCGCCATCCCTAGGGACCTCCGGTTCAGTCAGTGACTGCTACTGTTGGTGTGTAGAGCAGAGGCTGGGGTGAGAGTGGTCAGCAGGCCTGCTGGTGGCAGCTTGTGCAGGAAGGGGAGGATGGAGGTTGGCTTGTGGCTGGCAAGAGGGCGGCATGTGCACTGCTGAAAGGCAGGGCCTGGGCCCGAGGCCTGGGTGTGGGGATGCCTGAGGAGACTGCAGTGTGGAGTCCAGGGGCCGCAGTCAGTGAGGGAGGCAGAGTGGCAGAAACAGGGCCCAGCCGGACCCCAGCTCCTCCGCGCACAGCCTGGAGAGCTTGGGAGAGTCAATGTCTTCTCTCAGCCTGTACAAGGGAGCGCACCAGAGGGCCCATCCCAGGATGGGCAGGACCTGTGAGGACCCTGTGTGGAGGAGAGAGGCTGTGGGCTGGGGTGGAGTGTGGGACTCGGGTCCTGGGAGACCCTCCATGGGGGCTGCCGAGAGTATCCAGCTGTGGGCTGGGGGAGCCTGTGACCAGGGCCCTCAGACCACAGTGTGGGGGCGGGGCTTGGAAAAGCAGCCTCCTGGGCCTCCCCTTATCCAGAGTTGGACTTGGGGGAGCCCAGGACTCTGGTTTTAACCAGCTTCCTGCAGCAGAAGGCAGCCCAGGCCTGAGCCGCTGGGGTCCCGGGTCCCTGTGGGCTTGGTCCTCTCTCTGCCCCGCCCTGCCCTGGGGACTGCAGAGCTGGCTGGGATGGGCTTCACCTGACCTCTGCCCCTCCCCAGTGAGGGGAGTGAGTGCAACTGGCCTGTGCACCGTGGCCTGCTGTCCTGTTCCATCCCCACTGCCGTCCTGCAGCCCCCTGTTCCCCGGCCCGCGCTGCTGTTTCAGCTCCCGTTTCTTCTCCCCCAGACAACGTGGACGACCCCACGGGGAACTTCCGCAGCGGGCCCCTGACAGGGTGGCGGGTGTTCCTGCTGCTGCTGTGCGCTCTCCTGGGCATTGTCGTCTGCGCCGTGGTGGGGGCCGTGGTGTTCCAGAAGCGGCAGGAGCGGAACAAGCGCTTCTACTGAGTGGCACCACCAGGGGGACCTGCGCCAGCGGGGCCCGCGCCTGGGCCCAGGAGTCAATGTGAACTTTTTTTTTTACTGGGATTATAGAAGAACAAGATGACCTTATTTCTTAACCGTTTCAAATAAATGATTAAAGTATTTTCTTACATTTTGCTTCTTGCCCAGCAGGGACAGGTGGCAGAGCTGAGGCTCAGGGTCTGGCACCCCTGCAGCTGGAGACGGAGGCTCTCCTGGGGCTGGCGTCTCAGTGCAGGGGTCTGTGCCTAGAGCTGGGCTGCAGCCCCTGCAGGCAGCTGTTGAACACTGGAGGGTCCCCTGGACCACACTGGGGTGGGCTCCTGAGGACGTGGGGAAGTGATTTTGTTTTGTGGTGTGTGGCATGTGTGGCGGCAGATGAGGCCTGAACTGGGAAACCCAGGCCTTCCTGTTCACCCTGAGCTGCTTCCTGAGACAGATGCTCAAGCAAGGCTGCAGGGGTGGTGTGGGGGGGCCGAGTGTGACCGTTTGCTAAATAAAGTGAAATACCCAACCTCAGCCGTGTGACTGTCCTGGGGGGCTTGCTTTGCTTTCTTTTCTAATGACTTCCAGCCCACCAGTGCTGTAGAGCTTTCAGTTCATCCGCTCTGGCCTGCAGAGTCCCAGGAGGATGGATGGGTTGCCCTCTTTCCCAGCTGGGGACACACAGCTCTCAGAGGTCAAGGACAACTTGCCCAGTGTCACCTGGCAAGTGATGCTTTGGGGATGGGGCCCTGTGCTGTCGCCCACATGCTCTGGGCCTCTGGGTGAAAGGATGGGTGGCAAGGGTCACCATGTGGAGGCTTGGCTGGGCAGGCGGGTACATTGACGGGGAACTCCGGGGGGCTCTGGGATGATGTGCAAGGGGCTGGTAGGGGCAGGAGGAGGGTGGGGTGGTTGTGGCAGTCCGTCTGGGACACCTCGGGGGACAAAGATGGTAACGGGGAGTGGAGGAAAGGCAGCAGCTGAAAGCATGGCACCGTCCCTGGCAGCTTCCATAGTCATCGCCCCTAGCTGTGGCCTGCTGCTGCCAGCCAGCTCTCGCACTGTGGAGCAGCACGTCTTGTCCCATCCTAAGCCACCCATCTGGCTCTGATCCCGACTCTAGCCCTCCTTGGGGACCTTGCTGAGCCGATGATCTTGTCTTCCTCGTTTCCTTCCCACTCACTGTTCAGTTGCATTTGAATCTACCACCTTAAAAGCAAAAGCTAGCCCGCCCTCCCTGCAGTAGCCAGGCTTTTAGTAATTAACACTATCAAATAGATTCTCATTGCAAAAAATATAAAGGGACACAAGTGAGAGTCAGGATTTTACTTCTGTCCCTCATTCTCCAGAGCTCTTCACCGGTCCACTGTCACCCGCCTCTCGTGTCCTCTGTGTTTCCTCCTTCAGCAGGTTAGATGAGAGATTCCACACAGTGACTGAGAGGTTTGAGTTTGTGCTTCCTTCACAGGTTTGGGAGCCTGTTCATGAAGCCTGAAGAGTAATCATGATCCTCCTTATTGAAGTATTTAATTAACACTTTTCCCAAAACAGTTCCTTTCCTTGAAAAGGTGGCAGATCGTGTGTTTATGGTAGGCCCTGCTTCGGAGCAATTGAGGCACGTGAACTCATGTCATCCGCAAGGCTCACCCCTCAGGTGCTGGAGGGCTTTTAGGCCAGGTGTCTAGGGCCAAGGCCGAGAGCTTGGAGCTCTCCACGGCTGCTACAATCACACCATCAGCACCACACTCACCAGACTTGACCTTTAACTTTTGGCTCTAACTTTGTCTTCACCGAGTTCCTGAATTATTAGGCAAATTAGTGTCCTATACTAGATGTTTCTCAACCTTGGCTGCATAGCGAAGTTCCCTGGAGAACTGAAAAGAGCCTGCCTTGTTCTCCAGTTCTGGCTGAGTAGGTCAGATGGAGCCGGGACAAGGGCAGTTTCAAAAGCCCCGACAGTGGTTTTTTTTTTTTTTTTTTTGAGACGGAGTCTCGCTCTGTTGTCCAGGCTGGAGTGCAGTGGCCAGATCTCAGCTCACTGCAAGCTCCGCCTCCCGGGTTTACGCCATTCTCCTGCCTCAGCCTCTCGAGTAGCTGGGACTACAGGCGCCCGCCACCTCGCCCAGCTAATTTTTTTGTATTTTTACTAGAGACGGGGTTTCACCGTGTTAGCCAGGATGGTTTCGATCTCCTGACCTCGTGATCCGCCCGTCTCGGCCTCCCAAAGTGCTGGGATTACAGGCTTGAGCCACCGCGCCCGGCCTATTATTTCCTTTTTTCTGCTATCTTTGTGTTTAGTTCTTTTTCTAGTTCCTTAAGTTCTTTTTTTTTTTTTTTTTTGAGACGGAGTCTCGCTCTGTCGCCCAGGCTGGAGTACAGTGGCGCGATCTCGGCTCACTGCAAGCTCCGCCTCCCGGGTTCACACCATTCTCCTGCCTCAGCCTCCCAAGTAACTGGGACTACAGGTGCCCGCCACCACACCAGGCTAATTGTTTGTATTTTTAGTAGAGATGGGGTTTCACCGTGTTAGCCAGGATGGTCTCGATCTCCTGACCTTGTGATCCGCCTGCCTGGGCCTCCCAAAGTGCTGGGATTACAGGCGTGAGCCACTGCGCCAGGCCTAGTTCCTTAAGTTTTTAAATTGGGTTGTTAATTTGAGATGTTGGTTTTTTTTCCCCCTCTTACCATCATTCCCAAGAAATACAAAAATAAACACAATCATACAGAGAATAAAGCACTGTAAAAGTAAAACGATGAAGAGTAAATATGAAATACATTGCACAAGAGGGTTAAGATCAAAATACCAGAAATATAAATTATATCAATAAGTGTAAATAAACTAATGTAACAAAACATTTTATCAGGCCAGGCGCAGTGGCTCACTCCTGTAATCCCAGCACTTTGGGAGGCTGAGGTGGGTGAATCACCTGAGGTCAGGAGTTTGAGACCAGCCTGGCCAACATGGTGAAACCCCGTCTCTACTAAAAATACACAAAATTAGCTGGTCGTGGTGGCGGGTGCCTGTAATCCCAGCTACTTGGGAGGCTGAGACAGGAGAATCCCTTGAACCAGGGAGGCGGAGGTTGCAGTGAGCCGAGACTGCACCACTGCACTCCAGCCTGGCGACAGAGCAAGACTCTGTCTCAAAAAAACCAAAAACAAACAAAATATATATAAAACTGTATATAATTATATGTAATTAATATAACAACAAAATTTACATAGACAATTGTATGTAATTCCTGTGTATGTGAGATGTATATTATGTGTGTATGTGACTGAGGAAGCCAAGCTCATAGGCCTGCGGAGTGGACTGTTTCCTCGGAGACCAGGTGTGCTGTTGGAAACGTGAGGAGAGAAGCAGCAGTTAGAACACCTGGAGACGTGGATGTGGAATTTTTAGTTGACATAAAGGACTCAGTATACGGGTTGATAACAAAATTGATTCACCAAATTCGTTGAAGAAGATCAACTAATTTGAAGATCAGACCAAAGATCAGAGGACCTTGAGAGGAAAGAGAGAAATGGAGATTTATAAAGAGGAGATTTTTAAAGAGAATGGACCGGGCGCGGTGGCTCACACCTGTACTCCCAGCACTTTGGGAGGCCGAGGCAGGTGGATCACGAGGTTGAGATTGAGACCATCTTGGCCAACATGGTGAAACCCCGTCTCTACTAAAAATACAAAAAATTAGCTTGGCGTGGTGGCGGGCGCCTGTAGTCCCAGCTATTTGGGAGGCTGAGGCAGGAGAATGGCTTGAACCTGGGAGGCAGAGGTTGCAGTGACCTGAGATCGTGCCACTGCACTCCAGCCTGCTGACAGAGTGAAACTCTATCTAAAAAAAATTAAATAAAAATTTAAAAAATACAAAATTAGCCGGGCATGGTGGTGGATGCCTGTAGTCCCAGCTACTTGGGAGGCTGAGGCAGGAGAATCGCTTGAACCTGGCAAGCAGAGGTTGCAGTGAGCCGAGATCGACTCAGCCTGGGCGACAGAGAAGGAGTCCATCTCAAAAAAAAAAAAAAAAAAAAAAGAATATAAATGGAAATCAGCAACCAAAAGATAGCTGAAAAAGTCCTTTGTATCTGGAAACTAAAAACATACTACCAAATAACATCTGGACTTAAGAATAAATCATAATAAAAGCCCCACACTAAAAGAGGGAAGTTGCAGGACCTGGCTAAAACAGGAGAGGTTTGTGGCTTGAACAAGAACATTTGCAGGGTGCCCAGATCCCTTGAAGAGGACACCCTGTCACTGACAGCGGGAATGGCCTGTGCTACACGAGCAGGCGTTCAGGTGGAGTACTCTTCCCATACTCCAGAGAACAGGCTGAAACTTTTGACTTAGCAAAGGCCAGAAGGAAAAGGGGAAGTGGTTTATCAAGTGCCTGCTGGAACATATAACATCCCAGACACTGGGTACCTACCTGCATACAAGTGGCTGACGCGGTTGGCCCTGCTGCTTGCCAGTGCTGCCTGGTCAGTGGGTTGGACTCATCCCATGACGCTAGCAGGTAGTTGTTCTTGTTGTCTTCGGAAGGACCTTTTCTTTTCTTTTCTTTTTTGAGACAGAGTTTCGCTCTTGTTGCCCAGGCTGGAGTGCAATGGTACAATCTCAGCTCACTGGAATCTCCGCCTCCCAGATTCAAGCGATTCTTCTCCCTCAGCCTCCCGAGTAGCTGGGATTACAGGCACATACCACCACGCCTGGCTAATTTTGTATTTCTAGTAGAGACGGGGTGTCTCCATGTTGGCCAGGTTGGTCTCGAACTCCTGACCTCAGGTGATCCACCCACCTCGGCATCCCAAAGTGCTGGAATTACAGGTGTGAGACACTGTGCCTGGCCTGATAAAATGTTTTGTTACTGAATTTTAGAAATGATGGATGCAACTCCCAAGGAGTTAGTTCACTGGACGGATAAGGAAATGCAAAGTAACAAGAAACAAGCTAAATATACCATTTTATTGTTCTCTGTAGCAGGAATGAAGGCAAAATATAGTGATAGGGCAGATCCTGAGACTGGGCCAAGCTTGGATTGTGGCTATTCCCAGGGCCACTTTTGAGGGGAAAAATTATGCTGAAACAATAGTGAAGATGGTTAGAATGATCACAAGAGAATGGGGAAAACAAAGGGAAGAGTCAAGATACTTATCCCAGCAGGATGGCAGTCTTTAAATGGTTCTTTTTTTTTTTTTGAGACGGAGTCTCGCTCTGTCACCCAGGCTGGAGTGCAGTGGCTGGATCTCAGCTCACTGCAAGCTCTGCCTCCCGGGTTCACGCCATTCTCCTGCCTCAGCCTCCCGAGCAGCTGGGACTACAGGCGCCCACCACCTCACCCAGCTAGTTTTTTTTTTTTTTTGTATTTTTTAGTAGAGACGGGGTTTCACCGTGTTAGCCAGGATGGTCTCGATCTCCTGACCTCGTGATCCGCCCGTCTTGGCCTCCCAAAGTGCTGGGATTACAGGCTTGAGCCACCGCACCCGGCCTTAAATGGTTCTTATGAAATGGGCTGAATAAAGTAGACATTGATGGGGTCAAAACAAAAGTCATACTCCAACACCCTTGGAAGTCCTTGGGTGGACAGATGGGAGCCTCTGCTGGTCCCCTACTGTTGAAGGGCCCTGAACAAATCTGATTTATTCACCTTAGTTTGGAGGATTTTAAAATGTCAGAGGGAGGCCAGCCTGTAATCCCTGCACTACGGGAGGCTGAGGTGGGTGGATCACCTGAGGTCAGGAGTTCGAGACCAGCCTGGCCAACATGGTGAAACCCCATCTCTACTAAAAACACAAAAAAAATGGTCGGGTGTGGTGGCTCACGACTGTAATCCCAGCACTTTGGGAGGCTGAGGCGGGTGGATCACGAGGTCAGGAGATCGAGACCATCCTGGCTAACATGGTAAAACCCCGTCTCTACTGAAAATACAAAAAGTTAGCCAGGTGTGGTGGCATGCGCCTGTAGTCCCAGTTAGTCGGGAGACTGAGGCAGGAGAACCACTGAACCAAGGAGGCGGAGGTTGCGGTGAGCCGAGATCGCGCCATTGCACTCCAGCCTGGGCAACAAGAGCAAAACTCTGTCTAAAAAGCAAACAAACAAGCTGGATGTGGTGGCGGGTGCCAGCTACTCAGGAGGCTGAGGCAGGAGAATCGCTGAGATCGTGCCATTGCGCTCCAGCGTGGGCAACAGAGTGAGACTCCGTCGCAAGCAGAAAAAAAAAAAAAAAAAGACGGAAAGATGGCAAGGAGAAAGCTGATAGGTAGTCACCTGGGGCAGTTGTGCCACAATCTAATCAAGATAATGACCAACACCCACTGGGGATCCAAGGCCATGTGGACAGGAGTGGGTGAAATGGTCAGGGGTGTGGACATGAGTGGGTGAAATGGTCAGGGGTGTGGACATGAGTGGGTGAAATGGTCAGGGGTGTGGACATGAGTGGGTGAAATGGTCAGGGGTGTGGACATGAGTGGGTGAAATGGTCAGGGGCTGCAGGAGAGACTCCACATTTTTGTGGAATCCGTGCTCTGTAATTCCAAAATCTATTTGCGAAGTCCAATGGGAGTGAGACTTCGATTGGGAGAATATGGGAATGTGATACCTGATGGAATGGAAACGGGGAGGGTTGAGCAGGCTTTATGCAAAGCGACTGCTGCTCCTTTACCTGAATGTACTATGCGGGTGGTATCGGGTCTGGCGGAGGCGTTTCTCTTACCTAGCATGGTAAAGCAGAAGGCAGGTGAATCCCCCCGCCCCCCGCCAGTATTGATTGGATATACTTGTTGGAAACCGGTGAGATTGCCCCAGCCTGTGCAAGTTGTTCCATGGTTGTAGATAGCCTGTGTGAGGAGCAGACTGGAGCTGAGGGCAAAAGCCGGAGTGCCACCTAGTGGCAACCACTGGGATTTTGGACCAGGAAATTTCCGTTTCAGAAATTACTAACCTGCTATTGGATTTAATTAAAGTCCAGTTGCCCCTATGACTTAAGGACACAACATAACTTGAAACCTGAAATACTCGTAATTTCTCGGGTGATGTTGGGGAAATACTCTGATGAGGAGGGCAGTGCCCGGAAGGGTCCATCATAATTTGGAAATGATTTTTCTAGAACGTGCTATCTGGGGTATGCAAGGAGGCCATCCCAAGTGGGAGCCTCTTCGCCCACAGGCAACTTCAGAGCCAGCTAAGGAGTTTCCTGGGCCACATGGGCAGTGAGTGTCCTATGAACAGCTCTCTACTGACCAGCAAAGAGCCGCCTGGTTTATGGATGGAAGTTTCAAGGTGACAGGACAGCTTCCTATCTGGAAGACCATCAAAGAAGGTAAAAACAGATCAACTCTTTGAATTGACTGGTGTTTGTGCTACATCTCAGGTCGGTGGCCAGCCTGCCCGCACAGTCAGCAGAAGGGCAGTGGAAAACTGGCCTATTAGTGGGATGCCTGTATGGGGCGTGGACCTGTGGACATCTCTGTGGGAGTCGGAGGGGTACATTAAAGTAGGACGTTTGATGCTCATCAGAAGAACCCCTGGATCATCCAGGATCAGGGGCTGATTGGAATCAGTCAGTGGATACTCCGGTGTGCTCACTTAAGGAGGCCTCATGATATGAGAGACATACGGGGGCTGCCACAGTGCGGGGAGAGACTGAGTTCCCCTTGCACCCTCTGAGGCACAAACCACCAGTAACTGTTCTGTCTGTCAACAAGAGGCCTGGCAGGCTAGTGAGACTGAAGCCTGTAGCCCCAGGAAGTGTAAGTTGTGGCAGGAACAGACAGTCACTCTGCACGCTGGGCTCAGCTTCCCTGCGGTAGCTGCAAAGGCTCACAGCACAGTAAAAGGACTGGAACTTGGCCGGGCGCAGTGGCTCACGCCTGTAATCCCAGCACTTTAGGAGGCCGAGGTGGGTGGATCACCCGAGGTCAGGAGTTCGAGACCAGCCTGGCCAACATGGTGAAACCCTGTCTTTACTAAAAATACAAAAATTAGCCAGGCGTGGTGGCGGGCGCCTGTAATCTTAGCTACTTGGGAGGCTGAGGCAAGAGAATCGCTTGAACCTGGGAGGCGGAGATTGCAGTGAGCCGAGATCACGCCATCACACTCCAGCCTGGGGGACAAGAGCGAGACTTCGTCTCACAAAAAAAAAAAAAAAGGACTGGAACTGAAGATACCAATTTAGACTGCCAGGTCACATTTCTTCAGACCCCGACCAAGGAATATGTTTTACAGCACATAGCGTTCAACAGTGGCAGAGACATGCTCCCCAGAGTGATGGTTTGATGAAGAATTAGAATAGGCAAGTTAAACATTTGTTGACTAAAATAGGAAAAGCTGGGCAAGGTGGCTCACGCCTGTAATCCTAGCACTTTGGGAGGCCGAGGAGGACGGATTGTTTGAGCTCAAGAGTTTGAGACCAGCCTGGGCAACAATGGCAAAATCCCGTCTCTACAAAAAATACAAAAAATTAGCTGGGTGTGGTGCTGCACACCTGTAATCCCAGCTAATTGGGAGGCTGAGGCAGGAGGATCACCTGAGCCTAGGGGGTCAGGGCTATAGTGAGCTGTGTTCATACCACTGCACTCCAGCCTGGGCAACAAAGTAAGACCCTTCATTTATTACCAAGTTGGGCAACATACATGAAATCAGAGTTAGAACAGGAGGGTAGAGATAGAATAAGACAGGAAAAATATTTGAAGAGATAAGAACTGAAAACTTTTCCAGAAGCTCAAGACACCCCAAGTAAGGCAAACACCAAGAAAACCACACCCAGGCATGTCACAGCCAACAGTTGAAAACCAAAGGTGGGCCGGGCGCGGTGGCTCAAGCCTGTAATCCCAGCACTTTGGGAGGCCGAGACGGGCGGATCACGAGGTCAGGAGATCGAGACCATCCTGGCTAACATGGTGAAACCCCGTCTCTACTAAAAACTACAGAAAACTAGCCGGGCGACGTGGCGGCGCCTGTAGTCCCAGCTACCCGGGAGGCTGAGACAGGAGAATGGCGTGAACCCGGGAGGCGGAGCTTGCAGTGAGCTGAGATCCGGCCACAGCACTCCAGCCTGGGTGACAGAGCGAGACTCCGTCTCAAAAAAAAAAAAAAAAAAGAAAACCAAAGGTGAAGAGAAAATATTAAAAGCACATAGAGGATAACAATACAATAACAATACATTATATCCAGTGGAAAAATAAGAATTTCAGCTTAGAAAAAATGCAAATCAGGCTGGTACAGTGGCTCACGCCTGTAATCCCAGCACTTTGGGAGACTGGGGAGGGGGCAGATCACCTGAGGTCAGGAGATCAAGACCAGCTTGGCCAACATGGTGAAACCCCGTCTCTACAAAAAATAAAAAATTAGACAGGCATGGTGGCATGCAGCTGTGGTCCCAGCTACTTGGGAGGCTGAGGCGGGAGGATTGCTTGAGCCCAGCAGGTCAAGGCTGCAGTGAGCCCTCATTGTGTTATTGCACTCTGGCTGGGTGATAGTGTGAGACTCCACCTGAAAAAAAAAATGGCCATACTACTGATCCTACAGAGGCCTGTCTGCAGTGCTCGCCCAAGGATAGCAGGGGCTGCCAGGCACTTCTGAGACCTGTCTAGCCAGGGCTGGCCTCTTGGCTTAGCCCCTGTGACATCAAGCGAGGGACTGGCTGGCACCCGACTCTTGGTCGTTATGCTTCACTGCCACAACAGCCTGGGGGGTGTTCCAGAGGTGGCCTCTGTGTGGGGGTCTGCCGACTGCTTCTTCCCCCGACATCCTGTGGGCATGGAGACACAGGCCCACCAGCCCTTCCCTACCCCTGGCCCATGGCTTGGCCAAGCGCCTGTTCGGCATTGGTTTGCTCTGTGGCTGAGATCGTAGTCTGCAGGAAGAGGCTGGCCCTGAGGGACGCAGGGCCCACTGCTGCTTGGGAGGATGCACTGAAGGAGAGAAGCCTGGGAACCTCTTGGAGCAAGTGACATTGAGCCGAGATAGCAGAGGCAGGGAGGTGGGCAAGGCCATGGCATGTCCCCTGCCACAGCAGGAGGAGGTGCACGGCCCAGCTGAAACTTTGTCCTGAAGGCCATGGGAGTGTGGGCCTTCAGCGGGGGCATGAGACCTGCAGTGGGGCGTGACTTGGTTAGCTCTGTGACTGGGGAGTCCTGCTCTCTGGGAGAAGGGAGGCTGCAGGCAGCCCAGGGAGGAGGCTGGGCAGGGGTCCAGGGTCAGAGCTAGGCCCCCAACTCCCCTGACAACTCTTCCCTGCAGAGGGGAAGGGGAAAGGGATCTGGGGAATGCAGGGCCGTCTCCTCCTGCACCCTGTCCATGGAGTGGAGGAGGGCAGTGAGCCCGGGGCTGGCTGCCCTCTTCAGGGGATCCTGATTGGGACAAAGGCATGGGGAAGGGGTCCCCCTTCTCCCCTTCCACTCAGCGCACAGATGCGCAGTGGCTCATGCCTGTAATCCCAGCACTTTGGGAGGCTGAGGTGGGTGGATCAGCTGAGGTCAGGAGTTCGAGACCAGCCTGGCCAACATGGTGAAACCCCATCTATACTAAAAATACAAAAATTAGCTGGGTGTGGTGGTGGGCGCCTGTAATCTCAGCTACTTGGGAGACTGAGGCAGGAGAATCGCTTGAACCCGGGAGGCGGAGGTTGCAGTGAGCCGAGATTGAGCCATTGCGCTTCAGCCTGGGCAATAGAGCAAGGCTCAAAAGAAAAAAAAAAAGATTTTTCCCAAGGAACTGAGGCCCGACTGACATGTGCCTGTGTTTACCAGGACTGTCTCTTTACAAAGCGTCTATTCCTCCCACCTTCTCTCCCTTCTCTATTTTGGGGTTACTCGGGTCACAGACTCAGCCCATGGATGGCAGTAATGCTCCACCCTGCTACAGCTGCTTTCATCTTCTTGTTCCCAGATGTGGCCCCACCTGCTGGTGCTGCGGCTAGAAGTCATCACAGCCACTCCTTCCGCCGGCTAGGAGAGTCAGGTTCAAGAAGGCTTCATGGACTCTGAGTAAGGCAAGCAGGGGCTGCCTGGGAGGCAAACGCCGGCGTCTGGTTGCACTGCCTTTGAGATGCGCGGCTCCTTCCTGTCATGGGCACCGCAAACGCATTGGCTCTGATCCTTCAATCCTGTCTCGGGGTTCCTGAGGCTTAGAGACGGAGGTCACCTCCTGAGTCATACACAGCTGAGACATCAGTGACAGGAGAGGACCCCAACTCTGTGGACACCAGAGCTCCGGAAAAAGCCATTTCGCGTGCCTCCAGTGTATGGCCTGCCTGAGAAAGCTGTCACCCCGCTGACGTTTTCGTAGCAACAACAGCTTCCTCACAGAAGAGGAGGGGGGCCGATAGATTATTCCCATTCGACACAGTAGGAAGCTGGGGTCCACGGGGGCCTTCGGGGGCAGATGGCAGGCAGGCGTGGGGACAGGCCCCGGAGGGCAGGAGCCGGGGCCGCTGCCCCTCCGCCAGCGCCTGCGCGTTGCGGCCCAGCTCCCCGCTTAACCCCGCCCCATCGCTCGAGTTTTCAAATTTGAAACCTGCTTCTTTTCCCGCCCGAACGTGTGGACCAGCGGCGGGAGAGGGCGGGGCGGAGCGCCAGCCAATAGGACATCAGAGGCTCCTCGACCCCGCCCCGAGCATGACGACAGCGAGCCTTGAGAAGCCATGGGCGAATGGGCGAGCTGCGGCCGGCGGGCCCCGCCCCCGCGGCGCCCACGTGTAGGGGCAGGGCCCGGGGCTTCCAGGGGACCACCTGGCCCCCAAAGCGCCGTGCTAAGTGCGGGGCTAGTCACTAGCACTGGGCTGGAAGCTGAGATCAAAGACGCCAATGAGCCGGCGTGGGTGGATGAGTGAGGCAGGCAAGAATCAGCACCCGTCAGCCTGAGGGTTCGCTCCAGGGCCAGGCCTGGAGCCGGCGCCCTTACCTGCCCCTGGAGAGTCTGAGACCACTCGGGGCGGGGCGACTGCCCCTTGGCTCCGTGGCGGGTTCCAGAGGGGCGGAGCCAAGGGCTGGGCGTTCCCGCGGGCGGGGCTTCTCGGGGGGCGGGGCGGACCCCTGTGTTTGTTGCACCGTGTCAGTTACTTTGAAACAAAAGTGCTGCAGCCGCTGCTCCAGCCGGCACCCTAGGCCAGCCCTCTGACTGCTGTCGCCAACATGGAACCCGTAGCCAGCAACATCCAGGTCCTGCTGCAGGCAGCCGAGTTCCTGGAGCGCCGTGAGAGAGGTGAGGAAGAACCCTTGGCTGGATTCCGGGCGGCGACCTCGCTGACACGGGCCTGGACTGGACCTGGTTCCTAGCTTGAAGGATGCACTGCCCTAGGACAGTAATCCCGGGGCGCCTCGCCCTCAACTCGAGAGGAGTCCCGGGGCGGTTAGAGCAGGGAGGGGTGGGGGAAATGGTCCTGGCGCCAAAAGCCTTTCCCTGACCGTGCTGTGCCTGGGGCTCCCGCTGGGACCAGGTCCAGCCCCAGCCTGACGCGGGCGGGGGCTCTCTCTGGCAGAGGCCGAGCATGGTTATGCGTCCCTGTGCCCGCATCGCAGTCCGGGCCCCATCCACAGGAGGAAGAAGCGACCCCCCCAGGCTCCTGGCGCGCAGGACAGCGGGCGGTGAGGAGGCCCGGGGCGGCGGGAGTCGGGGTGGGGGTGGGCGCCGCCCCCGGTCGGGACCTCCTCTGCCCACTTGTTGTTTGCATCTTTTGGGTCAGGTGTCCTGCTCCAGGAAGGGTTCAGACCCCTCCTGCCATCTCCCCACTCTCCAAACACACTCACACCTTTCTATTCATTCAAGGACTATTTCTTGAGCACCTCTAGATGTGCCAGGAACTGCGAACAGCAATTGGGGTCCCGCTTCCACCCGCACTCCCGCACTCCACACATCAGGCCACTCACCTGCTCCACTGGCTTCCTCCTTTTCTCTCCTCTCCCCAGCCCTTTGCATATGCTGTTCCCTCCTATCTGAATGCCTCTCCCTCCACTACCGGCTTGGGAAACATCTATTTCTGCATTTAGCTGTCACCTCTGTCTGGGAAGCCCTTCCTGACCAGCTGGCAGGGCCTTGTTAGGACCTCCGTACCCACCTGGGCAAGCTTCTGTTAAGCATTGGCTGCATGTGTCTTTGACTCCCCTCGCCCTGCCAGGGGACTCTGGTGTCTGAGGCCAGCATGAGGTCTCCACAGGGGACTTGTTTGGGGCAGACATCTGTAGTGGCTCTTGAGCCACTGGGGGCCCTGGGATTGGGGCATGGGCAGTAGCTGATTCCCCTTCACCTCGTCCTCTCTGGCATTGGCAGGTCTGTGCACAACGAACTGGAGAAGCGCAGGTGAGTCCCAGTCCTGCTCTGACAGCGCCAGCCCCCAGGAGCCACCGCCCACCGACCTTCCCTCCCCTGCCATTCCTGTGGCCAGCAAGGTGGGGCTGGCACTGCCCTCCAGACCTCTTCCCCACAGGAGGGCCCAGTTGAAGCGGTGCCTAGAGCGGCTGAAGCAGCAGATGCCCCTGGGGGCCGACTGCGCCCGGTACACCACACTGAGCCTGCTGCGCCGCGCCAGGATGCACATCCAGGTGAGGCCCCTTGCTACGCCCAGACTGGCTTGCCCTGGTGTATGGAGGGCTGTGCTATGGAGGGGCTGGTGGGACTGGGGAATGAGGCCTGAAGTCAGAGCTCAAGAACTGTGTGACTTGGGACAGCTCTCTGAGTTTTTACTTTCCAGATCCATTAATGGGAAGAAAAGCAGACAATAACTCAGAGGGTTGTTGAGGCTTAAACGAGTTCACTCTTAAATGTTCACTGTTGCTGTTACAGCTGTTATCACTTAGATCCCAGCTGTCAGACCTTGGGCAAGTCACTTAGCGTGTCTGGACTAACCTTACCTCCTGCTTGAGGGGAGAGGATGGCTGTTGAATTCTGTGATGGGATGTATGTGGGGGTCCTTGGGACTGTAGAGGGTTGGTCCTTGCTCTCCCCCTCTCCCTTTCAAGG
Organism: Rhinopithecus roxellana; assembly: GCF_007565055.1. Classification (NCBI taxonomy): domain Eukaryota; kingdom Metazoa; phylum Chordata; class Mammalia; order Primates; family Cercopithecidae; genus Rhinopithecus; species Rhinopithecus roxellana. The sequence continues at coordinate 170,669,788 of NC_044551.1, forward strand.
CCTCCTGTTATGGGCAGTCTATCCGGGTGTCACCTGGGAGGCAACTCCAGAGACAGGAGGGGAAAGGACTGCGAAGACGCCAGTCACTGGTCCTCCCAGGGCTGCTCTGCTGCTGCTGCTGCTGCTGCTGCTGCTGGGGCTGAGCTCAGCGCCCCCTGGTGGACAGGAGTGGATGTGCTGAATAAACGCCCAGGTGGCCCAGGCCATGTCAGAAGTGGCCTTGGAAACCACAGGACTTTTCCTGCCCTCCAGAGGAATACATGGAGGCACAGCTAGGCTGAGGGCCAGCAAGTCGCACAGCTGATGGGAGGCAGATTCAGGAACCATGCCCAGTTCCCTGGCTTGCGTTATCTCCTCCGACAAGTGTTTTTTGAGCACTGGTTCCGCTAGGCCCTATTCTAGGCACTGGGGGCTGTGGCACACATAGACCTACGTGCTGTCAGTAAATAAACCACAGCTGTGGTAACAACTGCACTGCCCCCCGGTGTCTGTTTTTACCATCATTGTGGCTGAATAACACTGGGTCATGGCCCAGTTTCTCGCACGGAGCTTGCCTGGCCTGGTTCTCGGATGGGTGATGTGTGCCCCTCAGGGGCTGGCCGGCCTGTGGGCAGGACCTGGGGAGTGCTCTTTCTCTGGGGTCCCATCACCCCCATCCTGGATTAATTCACCGGCCTCCTCCCAGCCTTCCTGTTTCCTGTTTTGCCTCTCCCAGGCTGTCTTCTACTTTGCTCTAGAATGATCTCTACAGCACACATATCTACCCAGGCCCATCTCCTGCTGAAAACCTGCCAATCGCCCCTGACAGGACAAAGCCTCCGCTCCTTACTTCCTGTGAAACTCAAGGCCCTTCATAACCCAGGACTTGCCAGTAGGCTGCTCTTTTGGCCTCATCTCTCCCCATGTCCCACAGAAGCTAAACACTCCATGCTCTCCTCAGGCTCCCTCTGCTCTGCCTTGACGTTTCTTCCTCCCTGTGTTTGCCTCCACGGCTCTTACTCATCTTTCTATGCCCAGTCCAAACGCCCCCATGGCCCAATTCTCCCCTTCTTGTTGAATGACAATGTAAGCTTCCGCCCACTGAGGGCTCTGCCTGGGAGAGCCCTTGGCCTTCCAGTCCTTGGAACTTCAGGGCTGGCAGAGCTTGGCAGGAGGCAGGGGGATGGGAGGGAGGGTGTTAACGCCTTCACACTTTCGCTCTTGCAGGGATTGTGACCAGGAGCTACAAACTGGTAGCCTTTGTTTGTTCAGTAGTTTTCTAAAAATTTAAATTAGTTGTCAACCCCTCAAAAGACATTTGACAGGAAAAATCTGACTTTCCAGCTAGCTTCCTGTAAAGAAATGGGGGGCCGGGTGCAGTGGCTTACACCTGTAATCCCAACACTTTAGGAGGCCGAGATAGGCAGATACCTGAGGTCAGGAGTTTGAGACCAGCCTGACCAACATGGTGAAACCCAGTCTCTACTAAAAATACAAAAATTAGCTGGGCATGGTGGTGGGCCCCTGTAGTCCCAGCTACTTGTGAGGCTGAGACAGGAATTGCTTGAACCTAAGAGGCAAAGGTTGTGGTGAGCCAAGATTGTGCCATTGCACTCCAGCCCGGGCCACAGGGCAAGACTCTGTCTCAAAAACAAAACAAAACAAAACAAAACAAAAAACAAACGGGGAGACCTGGTAGTACCAGGCCTGTTTCCCATGACAGCACATGCCTGGCACCTGAGCCAGAGTGTACACGCAGCAATGCACCCTGCCCCCACTTCCCACCACTGGACACCACAGCCCTCCAATCCTTTATCCTTGACTAGGCCCCCCCACCCCCAATCTAGGCAGCGCCCTCACAGGAGGTGCACATGGCAGGAAAGGGCTGGCTTTCTGGAGGATATGGGTACAGCCCTCTGGGGCCTCACCTGCCTGGAGTGGGCGTTGGCCCTGTGGCCGTGGCCTGGTACTTAGTGGTGTTGGGCTGCAGCCCGAGCCCCAGGCCACTAACCCCAGCCCCTTGCTCCTTTGGGATCTGCAGAAGCTGGAGGATCAGGAGCAGCGGGCCCGGCAGCTCAAGGAGAGGCTGCGCAGCAAGCAGCAGAGCCTGCAGCGGCAGCTGGAGCAGCTCCGGGGGCTGGCAGGGGCGGCTGAGCGGGAGCGGCTGCGGACAGACAGCCTGGACTCCTCAGGCCTCTCCTCTGAGCGCTCAGACTCAGACCAAGGTGAGTGCCCCGAGGCTGAGGGGTTGTGTGGCCCTCGGGGCGAGCCAGGTCTTCTGATTGGACCCCTCCCTGCGCAGAGGAGCTGGAGGTGGATGTGGAGAGCCTGGTGTTTGGGGGTGAGGCCGAGCTGCTGCGGGGCTTCGTCGCCGGCCAGGAGCACAGCTACTCACACGGTGGCGGCGCCTGGCTATGATGTTCCTCACCCAGGGGGGGCCTCTCTGCCCTCTGCTCACGCCAGGCCCACCTGCCAGGCAGGAGCTCTTCCCAAGCCTTCAGGGCTGCTCGGAGTCACCTGTTGGAATGGACTAAAAGGACCCTTGTGTGGGAACAGGTGCTCCGCAAACACCCTGCTGCCGGCTGCCAGGCAGGCCCTCTGGAAGGGGAAGGGGCAGGACTCATCAGGACCTCCCTGGACCCCTGCAGGGCAGGCAGCTTGGGCCTGAGCCCAAGCACTTGGCTCTGCTGCCCCCAAGGGGACAGGAAGCCTCTTGGGCCTCTTCCCTTCCTGGACAAGGGCCCCTGGCCTTTGCCTCACATAAACTGTACAGTATTTTCATTAAAAGCCTCTTTCATAACTTCCTGTCCATAGTCTTGCCTGATGAAAATGGGGGAACTCCTAACCACAGACCCACTGGAAGAGGAAATAAGATCAGTTCCCATCGCTGACACTGCTGGCCGTGCCAGGCAGTGCACTTAATCCTCACAACTCGGAGGCTGTTCTGTCTCCACTTCACGGGTGGTGGAAATGAGGCTGAGTGACGTGACTTGCCTGAGGTCCAAAAACGGTGGAATCAAGATTCAAACCAAAGCCTTCCGACTCCAGAGCTGGGGCTGACTGAATTCAATAAGTATTTATTGAGTGTCTATTACGTGCTAGATACTGAGACACTTCAAAGAACAAAACCAAAAGCCCTGCCCTCATGGGGCTTACAGTCTAGCATTTACCGCCAGTTAACCTGCAGGCTACCTGGAGCCCCGGGCAAGTCACCGCACCTCTGTGCCTCGGTCCTCAGCTGCCCCATGGGAGAATAAGCAGACCTGGCACAGATGTGAATCACATGCCTTGGTGTCCTGCAGATGCCAAACTGCCTCCCCACAACCCACCACCCAGACAGCAGATAGGGCTGGAAGTTGATTTTGAATGATAAAGTACAACGGAGGGAGGGCAGAGGGACTAAGCCTAGCTGTCTGGGGTGCTGTGGTGGTGGTGGGCTGGCTACACAAACTGCTGCTGCTGCTGCTGCTTCTTGGTGGCTGCCTTGCTGGCAAGGTCCTTGGCCTTCTCTGTAGCTGCCAGTGCCGTCTCCTTTGCCTTCTCCTTGGCTTCCTTGGCTGTCTCAACAAGTGTTTTGGAAGGGGCCTCGCCTGTCGTGAAGGGCAGGCGGCTGGCTTCAGAGGATGCCTGAAAGACCAACCTCATTTCCCTCCCCCATGCCACTGACCTCCCCTGGGCCAGGCTCCACCAAAAAGGTGGTATTCACCCTCCTCCCACCCCCAGTACAGACAAGAAGTCCCAGCTCAGAGCAGGGCAATGACTGACCCAGACTCCACACCTGCTAGGCTGAATGAGCCTCTCCCTACGAGGAATCTCCACATACCCAGAAACTCACCTTGTAGCTTCGCCAAGATATATTCAAAACCCTTCATAGTCTTGGTCACATTGCTTTTGAATCGGGCAAGACCAAATTCCTGGCATAAGATGAGAAGGGGAAGGATACTGAGTTGCCCATTGACCCCAGCCCAGCCCTAATACCGAAAGCACTGGGTCCCAGAGCCCCAACAGCCCCAACAACACTGCTCACCTGGACAGCTCTGGAGACACCAAATAAGCTAGAGGAGACCCAGGCTTCCCGGCGGATTTCGGTCCAGCCACTGTTGTCAGAGTTCACACAGTAAACACATCGTTCCTCCACCACCTATGCAGAGAGGCCAACCACAACCGTGGAAGAGTCTTTCATTTTGCCAACTTGCACATAAATTTGACTCCCTGTCTCTTTTCATGAGGCGAAGCGATACAATGAAAATCCATTCCTTCCCCTGACTGTACCACCAAGTGGCACTGACAGAGCACAAAGCCATAAATAAGGTCATTTTGCTCTTGAAAACTTCTGACCCTTAAAACTGAAGGCAAAAGGTCTCTTAAGATCAACGAAGGGCCTTCCAGCCCGTCCTGCTCCTGGATTTTGTTTCATGCATCTATACACATGCAGCGTTTTAGTCGCCTTCCACCGACTGCAGCTCTGGAGCTTCCTGACAGTCCAAATAAACACACTGGCCCGGCGCAGTGGCTCCCGCCTGTAATCTTAGCACTCTGGGAGGCCGCGGCGGGCGGATCACTTGAGGTCAGGAGTTCCAGACCAGCCTGAACAACATGGTGAAACCTCATCTGTACTAAAAATACAAAAATTAGCCAGGCGTGGTGGTGTGCGCCTGTAAACCCAGCTCCTTAAGAGGCTAAGGCACGAGAATTGCTTGAACCTGGGAGGTGGCGGTGGCACTGAGGTGAGATCATGCCACTGCACTCCAACCTGGGCGACAGAGTGAGACTCTGTCACCAGAAAAAAAAAAAAAAAAAACCAGAAAAAAAAAAAAAAACAAAGAAAAGCACTGCCTCTCCCCCTCAGCATCACTCCCCTGAGTCCAGCACATATCTGTGCCGTATACCCGATGGGAGCGCTTTGCATTTAGAACTTAGGACAACGAAGTAAGATGGTTACCCCTCCCCTACTGTCTGAATGAGTCGAAGGACAGGTCCAGAGAGGATGACCAGCTGAAAAGAAGAAAATCTGAGGTCATACTCTCAGTAACCCAGACCTGCCTCAGACCACAAAAGCTCCCTTACGGCTCTCTAGCCACATGTATCTGAGGAGCTCTCTATCTGGCCGGGAGGGGAGAGGGGGAGGTGCAGAATCACAGCAGGAGGCGTCTCACCATCAGCCGGGCGTGGTTGATGTTCCAGGTGAAGGTGGTCATGGTCTGATTCTGTGGGTCCACAATAGAGTCCTCCAGGATGTACACCGAGTGAGCAACATTGGCAGGAAACAGTCGCTCGGCCCAGCGGGGCATCCTGTTGGTCTTGGTCAGGAGTCGCCGGGACAGCAATTTCTGGTCAGGGGTCACCTCCCGGTGTACTATGTCTTCCGTCAAGACATGTTTGCTGCAGGTGTCAGGGTGAAGGTGACCCTCATGAGCCTGCCCCTAAGAGATTGCCCGAGGGGATTCCCATTTGGAGTCTCCGGGCCTAGAGAGGCCACGCCTTCCTGTAACCTTGCAGGGTGGTATGTGCTATGGTTCATACCAGAGTCAAGGGCCCATCCCAGGGCAAATTCCAACTCCCGCCATCTGACTGACCTGGATTCCTGCCTTCTAGCAGCAATGGACCTCATGATTTATTGCACCCTAGGAAAGCGCCATGGGCAGAGGAATAGGATTTCCAATCCCAAGATCCCTCCCAACTCCCATACTGCCGCCTCTTCTTGTCTCACCACACTGAGAAAAGAATTTTACACTAAAGTCTCAAGCAAACCACCGCCCAGGCCCAACCTCCCTTCAGGACCTTGCAGGCCTAGCCTGGCCGTTTCCCCGATAAGGTAGGATTCGATGTCGAGTCCTTCCTGGTCCCATTACTTGGGGATTACCCATACTTGGATCTCCAAATAGCGAGATGGCGAAGTTTTGCTCTTCCAAACACCACGTACCTATAGGGATTCGGGTACCGCTGCCAGAAGGCGGCGAACACTTGGTCCCAGGAACTCCGGAGCACGCTCTGGCCCAGGAAATACTTCACCATCGTCCCGGCCGGAGCGGGCTCAGCACCCGCGCAGCATCAGGGGTGCGGAGCCTGGGAGGCACGCGGGGGCCGGGCCGGGCCGGGGCTTGGCGCACAGCCGCCGCCAGGCTCGTAGCTCAATCACCACCGCACCGCGCCCAAGCAGCTGCTACGGCCGCCGCCATAAGTTGTCCGGCCGCGCGCTACTTCCGGCGCAGTCACACTGTAGCCATCGCTTCCGGCGCCCGCGCCACGTGACCTTGCGGCCCCGCCCCCTCTCCCTCTCGCCCCCTCCCGCGGGAGTCGCGGCGCTGCGGGTAGGAGCCGGGTTGCAGGAGACCCCGGGTTCGGTTGGGATTCCCAGCCAAAACGGAGCTTAAGCCGGGCAGGCGAGCGAATGACGGAGTAGCGAGCTGCACGGCGGCTTGCGGACGCTGTCCCGCGCGCTCCCAGGCCGCCCCGGGGTTTGGGGTCTTCGAAAGATAATCGGCGCCCGGAGCCGAACAGCGGGGGCACACGGGGCGCTGCCGAAGTGCAAGGCCACTGCCAGAGCTCGAGCTCGACGCGCTGTCTCGAGTCGTAGGTTGGCGCCATTTGGGGTCGGGGTCTGAGGCTTGGGCGCTGCCTGGGCCGAGCGGAGATCGGGGTTTGCCTCCCGTCCCCGCTCAGGACCCTGACGTGGCTGAGGCGGCCCCGGGAGCATGAGCGGGCAGCGCGTGGACGTCAAGGTGGTGATGCTGGGCAAGGAGTACGTGGGCAAGACAAGCCTGGTGGAGCGCTACGTGCACGACCGCTTTCTGGTGGGGCCCTATCAGAACGTGAGTGCACCCGGAGGGGCCAGGCACGGTGGGTGGAGGGGTGGGGGTGGGGGGGGCGGTAATCTGCACCTATGGCTCGGATCTCTTCCCTCTCGTTGCAGACCATCGGGGCCGCCTTCGTGGCCAAGGTGATGTCGGTCGGAGACCGGACTGTGACATTAGGTATTTGGGTAAGTCCCCTGGGCATCTATTCTTGGGAGACTCATTCCTGAGGAGGTGTAGGTCCTGCCTATTACTGGTTGATTTGTGCCCTCATAGACCCGTTTCCTTATCTGAAATAGCGGGGTCTGGAGAACATGGCCTTAAGTTTGATTCAAGCCTTACTCTTTAGGACACAGCAGGCTCTGAGCGCTATGAGGCCATGAGTAGAATCTACTATCGGGGTGCCAAGGCTGCCATCGTTTGCTATGGTAAGGGCTGGGGGGTTCTGGCCTGTCCCACAAAAAGAGATGGGTGCCAGGCTAGCCAGAGAACAGTCCTTGACCAGTTGGTTGTGTCTCCTGCTTGCCGCACACCAAGACCTCACAGACAGCAGCAGCTTTGAGCGAGCAAAGTTCTGGGTGAAGGAACTGCGCAGCCTAGAGGAGGTAGGTGAACATACCTCACTAGAAGACTAGGGGCTGGGGTTCTGTTGGTCTGTGGAGGTGACCCTTGTCTTCTGTCTCAGGGCTGTCAAATCTACCTTTGTGGCACCAAGAGTGACCTGCTGGAAGAAGATCGGAGGCGTCGACGTGTGGACTTCCACGACGTCCAGGACTATGCAGACAGTAGCTGCTCCTCAGCCCTTTGGGGGGTGGGAGTGTGTGGCTGTCTGGGTGGATCACAGAAAATAGGGACTGCCTTGGCTGCCAGGGCAAGGTGCTCTAGGAGGTCTTCCTGGCCTCCTTGAACTGTGGGGTCCAGGAGACTGCCTGAACTGCTAGCCCTCCCTTTTGTCTGTTTATCTAATTCTCAGGTATGAGGCTTTAGTCACTTCTCTTTACAGATATCAAAGCTCAGCTCTTTGAAACATCCAGCAAGACAGGCCAGAGTGTGGGTGAGTGCTGTGCTGGGGCCTCACAGCAGGAACACACAGGGGCACCAGAGGAAGCTGAATAGGGCACAGAGGGCTGGGTCACTGGGAGATCCCAGGGCTACTGGCATTGGGCCCTCACTGATCATCATTTTTCCTGCCAGACGAGCTCTTCCAGAAAGTGGCAGAGGATTACGTCAGTGTGGCTGCCTTCCAGGTGATGACAGGTGTGTGCTTCCCCAGCCTTTATGGAGACTTACTCTAGGCCCACAGCATCTAGCCCCTTTCCTGAGTTACCTGATCCCAACAGAATGGTGCTGAGCTGCCACCTCTCTCTTTGACAGAGGACAAGGGCGTGGATCTGGGCCAGAAGCCAAACCCCTACTTCTACAGCTGTTGTCATCACTGAGTCAGCACTCACCTGGCCTGGGGGAATTAAAGGAATTCCCCAGAAGGGCTGGACCCAGCTCCTTTCTGGGCTTGGGTAGTCAAATGTCTGAGCTACCCCAGGTCCTCATGTCAGCAGAGGTGGCGCCTGCCTGTGCTGGCCCATGGAACGGAGACAGCATTGGGCTGACTGTGGGCATGAGGAGGGATAAGGGCTGATTTGGACCCCAGGCTTCTGCCCTGGACAGCACTTTTGTCTGCAGATTATTTAAGTGGCTTCTGATCTGTAAATAAAATGAATGCACTGTGAATCACACCCAGCCCCTTTCCCTGCTGTGTGGATTGGGTGTCAAGACACCTAGTTCTTTCTGGGGCCACCTGGCTGGCCTCACTGCTTATATTAAGGCTCCTCCCAACTCTCATTTTCCTTTGGAAAACAAGACTTTTCTCCCCAGGGTTACTGAGATACTGGGGCTGGGGTAGTACAAAGCTCACAATTCCTTCTGAGTGCATGAGTTGCATCAAAATAAAAGGGTCAAGCATTCCTACTTCAGACAGGTTGGTCTGACTGGCTCTACTGCATCTGTCATGTTTGGGACCCTATGTCAGACCTGTGACTCAGGTTCTGAACTTCCCAGTGACATCCTACAGTGTGTTTTAATGGTAGGAAAGTTCTACGTTCTGTAAGCCAGAAAGGTCTAATGGATCCAGACTTGGTTCCAATTCAGCTGCTAATTTAGACTTAAACTCTCATCTTGAGTTTCTCATCTGTAAAGTAAGGTGACTCCTATGCAGCCCAAGCATTGGGAAGTGAAGAGTAATTCTAGTACTAAATGTTTTTCCCAATCTTCCCAAGCACTTTTTGCTGAAAGGGCAGGAAGTTCAGGACTAGGTCACAAAGGGAAGCAAACTCCCAAGTTTTCCCCAAAGTCTTAAGCCTTGAAGATCCAGGTATTTCTGAGGAATCAGGTGTTACTGTAAATAGGGCTGACACTTGCTGTTCAACCAGAAGGAAATTTATTGCAGCCCTTTCCGGTATGGAGGGTGTGGCCCCAGGCCAGGGGCTTTGCCTTAACAGTTTATCCTCTGCCTCTGCTTTCCTGCCTTTATTTAGGCCTGGGCTGAGTCCTCCGCAGTGGCCAACAACTGCCTCGGAAGAATGTATAACTTAGCCAACATGGACAGACTCACACTCACAAAGTGCTTTGGTTCCACTTCCTTTTTAAAAACCAATTCCTCAAACTGCCCTTCCTTCATGAGTGATGGGGCTTCCTGTGGAGGCAGACTGAAACTGACACCAGCCACTCCCAACAGGAGAGAGAGAGGCTTGGGCAGCCCTGTGGCTGCTGGGAGGAAACACACTACTCCCATGACGTGCATAGGTAGGGCTTAGGAAGGGCTTAGCTCCACAGCATCCCTGCCCCCACTGCACCGGGTACTATCTCTGGGGCTGGCTTCTGCTCTCACCCCAAACAATCCTCCCTCCTGTTAGACTACAACTCCCCACAGCCAATAAAACAAAACACAGGGCAAGGGCCATATATGAGTAAAGTTAAACTTTACTTTACAGTAATTTTTTTTCTATATACAAAGAATTACAGTACATGTTTATGGGGACTCCTAACACAGGGCTCCCCTCTTTTTCACTAGGAGTTTCACTTACAGCTGACAATCTATGGGGGTGGGAGGGGGGGAGCAAAAAAACAATGATGGACCTTGGCTGATCCCCCCGACCCCTTTCTTAACAATATAGATAGATGTATCAGCTTGCTTCTTTGCCAAGACCTAGGAGGCGGCTCTGCCATGAGCTGCTGTGTGCTGCCCTCCCCACCTTCAGCACACTCATCTACACACACACAGGTAGCACCCACCTCGATGAGACCGCCTTGCTCTGGCCTGCCCCAACCCTGGAAGTTGAAGACACTAGAACCATTTATTTCTGCTACTCTCTATGCCCATCTCTTGTCCACAAAACTTTGCTTAACTTCCAGGACCTTACACCTGAAGCCCCACAATAACCTGGTGTTTTGAAGGTCATGGGAAAGTAGCTCTAGAGAAGGAACCACATAAGCAGAAACAGCGCATGTTAAACTCGAAACACTTCTTCCGAGGTTGTGGATTTCTAGTTTAATTATTTCCACTTCCTTAGAAAATATTACCCTTAATCTTCATAAGCAGTAGAGGTGCTTCCGTGAGTGGAAGAGGTAGAGAGGGGCAAAAGGGAGCTGAGGAAGACCCAACAACCAGAGCTCTCTAACAACCTGCTCCAGGCAGTGTGGACGGAGGCTATGGACAAGGTGGCCCCAGCCCTGAGAAACTCAATGGCCACCTTCACCTGGATACAGGATCTCTTCCACCTCTGGACTGCACTGGGCCACTCCAGGGTTGGGTGCAGGCTTCACTGAGGATCTTCCTTCTCCCTACTTTCAACAAAGCCTCAAACTTTTCTACATAAAATCTCCTCCCAAACAGGAACCCGGGTTTCTTGAGCTGCCAGTCCCTCAACCCTTGGCAGTGCTTATTTATACCGTGAAATTAGCACCATCATTACATTTTTTGTGTGTGTACAAAACAATGATCTATTCTTATTTCAATTTACACTATAGCAGCCTCTGGCCCTGTTGCACTGGCCCTAGGAAGCTCAGCTGAGAACTAACTGGCCATAGCCAATGACAGGCTCCCACAGCAGCTACCAAGCAGTGACCTGGAATGTCTACACATGGAACCGCTCAAATGAGACTCAGCAAAAAAGGGGCTGGAGGCAGCTCCTTCTCTGCCGTGATCTCGGAGAGGTTAGGACACTGGGCTCCTCTAACCTGGCTGACAACCCCAAGAGGATGACAGTATCATTTTTAAAACCTTAGGAAAATCTGCCTTATAGGAACTAAGGGTAAAACCTATCCAAGTTTCACGCTGTCCTCATTACTCCCTATGGGGGAAGCTGCAAGGACCAAACTTTCTGCCATTCTGTTCTCAGGAGGCAACATTAGAATTACAACCTGGGAGTCCAGCTCCAGTGAGCAGACAGTGCCGAGCCTGGGAAGGATCAACAGAATGTTTCATGCCCTGACCATAGTGTGGGGTGAAGGATGTAAAGAATAAAATAACTATTTTCATCAATGCTAAAGATTTGGTTCAGAAGAGGGTCAACACAGTGATTTAAGTCATGTCAAACTCAGTAACAGGGTAAAGCAGACATATAAAAATGAGGATGTTTCTGTATCAATGACAGCTATTTTGCTATTAGACTGGGGTGGCTCCAGCAAGAGAAGCAAATGAGGCTTTGAATGTAAATTTCAACATTTTTCATAATCTTTTTCTGACTTAGCAGGGCTAGGAAATGTATTGGCTTTCTAGCTACCTATGGAGCATTTCAACCTTTACCTTGTCCCTGGAAAAGGCTTCCTGGGGAGCTGGCTCCAAGGCAAACACTCTTGAGATCTCAATTTCCAAGCACATACCCAAATACCATCCTGCGTAAGGACCAGAAGTTTTCTAAGATGAAAGATTTCCTTTTCACTCCAATTCACATCCCCTTGGAAAAGGGGTCTTATTATAAGTTTCAGGAGACGTCCCACAGGGCTGGCAAGGCCACTCCCTCCCCACCTTCATCCAAGAGTCACATTTCCCAACAGTTGTTCTGACTCTGCTTCTAATTGGATAGTGACTGCTTTCATGATTTTAACAATCTAGTATCAGATGCTGCTATTGGTGGGTCCAGTAGATAAAATTTCTAGTTTCCAATGGTTTTCCAGTTTCCATTCAATGGCCCTTGAAGGAGGCCCAGATGTCCATCCATTCAGATGAAGAACTGCTCCCCAAAATGGCTCAGAAGCTGTTTTCCCAGGCAGGTCTGGAATGAAGCCTCCAGTGAATGGCAGAGAATGGAAAGAACCAAAACAAAACCACAAAGCAGCCAATCATGGCCCCTTTCCCTTACTCCCTCCTGTCCTGTGAGACATCTAGACTGCTGTCAAGTTGATTACCTACCAAAGCCTACTTTAGAGAAGCTTCTTTAGGATCAAACTTCTCCACTGAAAATTTTTACATGGCCTGCACGCCCTCCCCCCGCCCCACCCCAAATTCACAGTTTATTTCATGAAACAAAGAGCTACGGTAATTTAACACACAACATAGTGAAAGGAGACTCTGACAGTGCAGTGCAGATATCTTTTTCTGATCACAACTACAGATGACTGGAGAGAAAAGGGCACAGGACTGGCACCAAGCAAACCCTACTCAAATGACCTAAAAGATTAGGGAAAGGGACCTACTAGCTGCAGTTATATACTTATTATTCTCACACATGATAAATACTTAATATAATGAACTTTAATGTTCTGGGTGAATTTCTTTAAAAATATCTTTTTCATGGTTTAAAATTCTTTTAAAAGAAAATAAGATGCTTTACGTTTTCTCTTCCTTTTGAACAAAGAGCTTTTCCTCTTTGATGATGTGGGAAGAGAGGGAGGATGAAAGGGGAGAACTAGGCAGGTGGAATTCACAGAGGAGATTCCGAGGTCTCAGTGAAATGCAGGGATAGGCCCCTAAACTCAGGACAGCCCTGCCCAGCCTCGTCCCTCTGCCTGAGTTCAAGTGTCTCAACCTCAGAGACAGACTTTGGGAAATAAAAGCAGATTCTGTTTTTAATCTTTAGATAAAGCGCAAATGCTTCTATAATAACTATTGTTCCCGCTGTGGAATTGATGGGAGTAACCTCAATAAGAAATTGAGGAAACTGGGACCAAATACGGAATCCTGTTGAGAACGTGAGAGCCATAACTAAAAGATAATGGCCAGGAGACGTTAGGGCCAGGGGATGGCCTGCTGGCTAAGTTGGCAAAGCAGAGAGGTAAACATGTTGGTCTAAGGACAAAGGAGGGGTAGGTAAGTGGGAGGAAACTAGCCAAGCAGTACTTCCTGTTGGCAGTCTGTGAGCTGGGTGAATGGTAGGGCAGGGTAGCACCAACAGATTTCCCAGCCCTTGGGCCCCAGCTCAGGGCAGCAGTAACAGATAATCAGCAGTTATTAGGAGTCATCTCTTAGCCTGGACATTGCTCTAAACATCACCTTGCGCCAGTCTTCAGGGAAGGGTCTGGCTTGCCTTTGAGCTAAGTCAGCAGGCAGGTGCCCTCCATACAGAGCACAGCAATTCTCAGGGAGGCGAAGAAGAGGACTCCCTCCACTCAGGAGGGAAAAGGATCGGGGAAAAGAAGTTTCCCATCAGGAGCTGGTACTCTTCCTGAAGCTGGTGTGTCTAGCTCAGAGCTTGCCAGAGATTCCCTATGTCCACTGCCCGAGGCTCTGAAATCTGAAAGCACCTGAGTGTTCTAGGGAAATAGGGATGGGGTGGATTCATGTACAAAGAGAAAAATAGGTAGAAACAAAAGCAAAGAAAGAGAAGCTTGCCAAATGCCTTCTTCCACTGCTGGAAATCTACATTCGCACAGAGCCCAACTCCCCCTGACCACCTGCTCCTCCAAGGACTGATCTTCAGAATCTGCACAGCCCAGACAAACGCAGCAGCGGCTACCCCAGCCAACAGCCTCACTTGGCCTCAATGCAGCACCCTTCCTTCCATCTATAGAGGAGACCTCTGTGAGTGTGCGTGCATGCACACGCACCCATGCACATCCCAGCCAAGAGACACTTCCTCAACACAACCACTTCTGGTGCCACAAAGGACATTTCAAAATGAGTCTAAAACCCCAGAGCCCCTCAGAACTTCCTGTTACTTCCTGGTCAAAGGTTCCTGAAAGCCTTGGAATCCAGGCTCACAGGGATGAGGCCTGATTTACCTCTGTATCTCTCATCAGTGACTAGCACCCAGCCTAGAACACGTGAATGCTCAGGAAATCGCCACTGATTTGAAAGAACACCATTTTCTCCCGAGGGTTCCTAGCCCCTCAATGGGGCTCTGTCTGGTTGGGGAAATCGCTTTGAGAGCCCCTATACCTTCCAACCTGACCAGCGGAATTGAATTCCATACTTGACTCCAGAGTGGACTTTTTATTTCACGATGACCATGTGGAAAAGTTGGGGGAAAGAGACCCAAGTCTGTCTGTCTCCTTGGTTGGGGCCCACTGGATTTTCAAACATGGTTCACACAACCATAAGCCCCCACTGGCTAATGTCACAAGAGTTCTGAGTGTTGGGATATGAGGAAAGAAGAACAGTGGGAAAGTGTTGGGGGCAGATCTGGTTTTTTTTAAAGGGGGAAAGAAAGGAAAGATTTCCCCTCCCCAAATGGTACCCTGGGGGCATCTTGTTTGTTCATGTGACATTGATTGGTATTACTTCTGTTCTGATTCTGCACACTTGCGACTGGAAGGAGCCTGGTTAAGAGCTGGAAGTGTATTTTGCTCTGGTTTGGGGTCTTGCCCTCTTCCAAGAGACCAGCAAGTCTGTGCCAATGTCTGTGTGCTCCCAGGAGACCAGCAAGACTGTGCCAGTGTCTGTCCAGCCACTATGGGCCAGAGTCCTGCCCGTGATGAGGCTTTTCCCAGGGCCCAGGGACTTTGCTCTGTGGTTACCAACTTCTTTTCTTCAGTGGGGAGGGAGGCTGGGGCCTTCCCGAGAGACCTAAAGGACTGCCCACTCCTGGCGGCAAGTGCAGGTAGTTGCTGGCCTCCGACCATCTGCTTCGCCTGCTTCACCAGGCCCGGGACTTGGCTAAGAGGCCCTGGGGTCTGCTCAGTCCCTGCAGGAGCTCTTCCTGAGGCCTGAGTTGTTGGCTCATATAAAAAAGCCTTGGCAGGAGGCTGAGAAAGAAGTCTGGCCTGGGTGAATGATTTAACAGCTTGCCAGGGGTCCTCTGAAGGGGCTGCTGCTTTCCCAGATGTCTGAAGAGGATCTGACACACTGCCTTTCTCAACAGCTCTCGGCATATGCCCCAGACCTTTGCTGGCAGGCCATGAACTCGACTCCAACACTGGCATCTTCTCATCAGCCTGTGGTGTGACCTCATGAGGTGAAGCTGCCAGCTCCTTCTGGCGAGGAGTTAGGTCTATGAGATCCATCACCAAAGCAGCTCTATTTTTTGACTGAGTATTCTGGTCCACAGGCCTCAGTGCTTTTTCTTTAGCTACAAGGGTCTGGACCACAGCTGACAGTACTTTCTCAGGAGGCGGGAGTCTCTGGGACAAAGAGGCATGGGGTTTGTCAGAGGGCCTGTCTGAAGTCTGAGGTTTGGGACTGCTGGTAATAAGCAGTCTGTCTGGCGGTGGAAGTCTCAGGCCAGTGGGAACTGGGGTTTTCTCCAGTGACTGGGGCCTTGGGCTGGCAGCACCTATGGATTTATCCAGCCTTGGGTCAGCCGTCCCCAGAGGTCTTTCCAGTGGTTGGGACCTGACTGAGGGTGAGGAGCTTGGGCTGGTCACTGGAGAGGGTTTGTCGCTTAGCTGGGGTCTTGGTCCTGCCACTGCTGGTTGCCTGTCCAGTGGCCTCTGGCTGGAAACCAAGGATTGGGATTTGGTCCCTGACCCAGCAAGGTCTCTGACCTTATCTAAAGGTTGGTGCCTGGAGTCAGTTCTCTCAAGAGGTCTTTCAGGTAGCAGTGGCCTCTGACAAGTCCCTGCCAGAGCTTTTTTGGAGAGCGACAGCGTCTGGTTGGTGTCAGCAGGAGGTTTATCTGACATTTTGGGTGCCTGAGCAGCCATTCCTGTTGATTGCTCTGCCAGGTGAGTGCTTGGCCCTGGAGGCAGTGGTACTGGGGGAGGCACATACTCACGGATCTCCCCAGGTTCCAGAGGATTGGGCCCACAGGGGTCATGTTCAGTACAAGACAGACGCCCATCCAGTTTGGAAATGAAAAGCATCCCTTCTCGATGCTGCTTACAAAAGGAGCTGGGGCACATCTCACAGAAGGAGGCTGCTTCCTTCCCACAGATGTCACACTGATGCCACGGACATTCCCATTTCCCTGAAAACACAGAAGTAAAACAAAAGTTTAGGAAAAAAGAGATATATATCACATGGGCCATGGCTATGCTATAGTCCGAACATGTGGATGATGACCTTCCTTCACACTGCCCCTGGTTCAGAGAGCTTATGCCACTCACCAGCCACCTCTTGCCCCAGAATTCCAGCTTCTTTTTCTGCACAGAATACATAAAGTAACAGCGAATTATCAAATAGCAACTACTATCAACTAAATATACAAGCAGAGGAGTAAATCGGTATTTCTATGACTATTTCCAGCAAGCAGGTGGGGGGCAGGGAGGCAGAGACACCATAAAGTTTCTTTTACATGAAACTTAAGATATTACTTTCATATTTTTGTAATCTCCATTTGTACTATACAGCTTTGAAATAAGCAACTCAAAGAGAAATATCCTGGCTATTTAGATTCCTGCTTATTTGCTTATTAACAGCAATAGAAAAGATATAAAATTACGAAAAATGGAAGATTTACCTTTGTTCTAAGTCTTGAGACCAGCACAGCAGATTATATGTTGTTTACATGGAATCAGTAGAAAAGACCCAAAGCTGACCTAAGCTTTTATCTGCCTCCCTACATTTCATGAAACCTGAGTCTTGGACCAGGGACAGTGTTTCCACCTTCAAATCAACTACACCAGCTCCCACTCCTGGCACATAGGCAAGACTGGTTCGATCATAGCCTGTGCCAGTGACGACCCTGAGCAGTTGATTCTGAAACAGTTCTACTTCCTGGCACTGACAGGTCAATGTGATGGCCTTGCCCTCATTCTATCTCAGTTTCTTTTACTTCAAGACTCTGTCCAATATACACTGAAGGAAAGCCAATGTGGGGACAAATTCCTTTTACGTATACCCCAAAGTTCTTTTTTTTTTTTTGAGACGGAGTCTCGCTCTGCCGCCCAGGCTGGAGTGTAGTGGCCGGATCTCAGCTCACTGCAAGCTCCGCCTCCCGGGTTCCCGCCATTCTCCTGACTCAGCCTCCCGAGTAGCTGGGACTACAGGCGCCCGCCAGGTCGCCCGGCTAGTTTTTTGTATTTTTAGTAGAGACGGGGTTTCACCATGTTAGCCAGGATGGTCTCGATCTCCTGACCTCGTGATCCGCCCGTCTCGGCCTCCCAAAGTGCTGGGATTACAGGCTTGAGCCACCGCGCCCGGCCTACCCCAAAGTTCTTAACCTTCTGCAATTCTTGGAAGCAGGTCACTAGTAATATATAATCTCTTCACCCTGGAACAGCTCCCTACTGGTTTCTCTTTTTTTGTCCATTAAAATAGACGGCATATCCAAATCCCTAAAATCCTCTAATACAAACTACAAATTTCCTGGGTACCACATCCCCCTGAGCACCTTTCTCACGTATTAACTGATACAACCACATCTACTTTAGAGGAAAACAGTCTACTCTGCATGGGGGGAGACCGCACTAGGCGTAGGGGAGCAAAGTAGGAAGTGCTAAAATGGTGGCAATCCATCTCTCAGTGACTAGAACCACCTAAAGGCTTTACTATGTCAATCTTTCTTTCTCTAGAAAGGCAACATGATTGAATAGTCTTGGAGTCAAAAACCCAGCTCTCAATCCAGCTCCTGGATCTATGTGTGAAATGTCACTTCACCTATCCTAATTCTGTTTCTTCACATGCATTATGGAAGAAAACCAACCATTATGGGTTGCTAGGGGGATGAAATAACATAAATGTAAGTAAAGGACTTGAAACACAGCAAGTGCATTGCTGTTCCATTCTTCATAACTAAGAATTCTAAGCCTTTGTTTTCATTATTTCCAGAATGAGAAAATAGACCATATCCCTCAAAATTATGCATGGGAAGACCACATGGCACTTTCTTCAAGGCTGATGCAAATGGCATGAGACCCTGAGTATGATGGAGAGAATGGATTTTGGCACCAACCTGCTGGTCGCTTGGTCAGATTGAGACAGTCTGCATGGTAAACTTTTGGGCAGCCTGGCTTCTTGCAGGAGACGAGCTGGCCGGCATCACCGCAACTAAAACACTCATCTTCCCGCTCCTTTGTGATTTCACCCTGGGTCCTGCGCTTCCCCTGTTGCTTCTTCTTGAATTTCTTTGACTTTTCTTCCGTGGCAATGGGTTGATTCTACAGGTCAGATATTGAATAGTCAGCATTCTGTCAACACATTAGTACCAATCTTAACCAGGTTAAAACTATCCTCTCTGAGCCTCATTCTCTTCTCTGGAAAAAGTGATTGTCATGAAGATAAAATGCAGGAAAAGTACCTGGTATATCATAGATACGTAGCAGTAATTACCACTTTTGTATCAACTACTCCTGCCACCTGAACAAAACAGAAGACAAAAATTGTTGTGTTTTTGCTGATACATAAGGCTGGTGTTAAATGTCATGCCTTTCATAAGTTTTATTAATTAATTAATTTATTTTTTGAGACGGAGTCTTGCTCTGTTGCCCAGGCTGGAGTGCAATGGCGTGATCTAGGCTCACTGCAACCTCCGCCTGCTGGGTTCAAGCAATTCTCCTGCCTCAGCCTCCTGAGTAGCTGAGATTACAGGCGCCTGCTGCCACACCTGGCTAATTTTTGTATTTTTAGTAGAGACTGGGTTTCAGCATGTTGGTCAGGCTGGTTTCAAACTCCTGACCTCATGACCCGCCTGCTTTGGCCTCCTAAAGTGCTAGGATTACAGGGGTGAGCCACCGCACCCAGCCAAAGTTTCACTTTTATATTTGTCTACTTCCAAAACTAAAGAAGACTTCTGTGTGTGTGTGTTTAAACATGCCTATTTCTCGTTCATTCAACAAAGCATAACTGAACTTACTATGAGCAATGTGTTAAGACACAAAAAAGTTAATTCATGGTCCCTGCCGACAACAAGACTATGCATCAAGTCAAATTAGCTTCATGTCCACCACTCCTAAGATGGACCCTGGAAGAGCCAGCAGATGTCCTCTCTTTGTTCCCTGCAGCCCACCCTTGGTCACCAAATCCTCTTATCACAATCTTCATTTTAACCCAGAAACATCCAGGACCAATCTGTAAGGCTTAATGGAGGTCCATCCTATTCTGACAGACCAATGTCTACACTAAAAGCACACAGTGATCTCTCATTTCTCAGTTTCTGCTCTAGCATCTACCTCTCACTGACTCCTGTGAAATGCTATCCTATGCAGACATCGAGGATGCAGAAACTGACATCCGCAGTACACTTAACACCATTAAGTACGGGTTAAACTCAGTTAGTATTTTAACTTATAGGAAACAAGTTAACAAACATATCAAGGAACAATAAAGTTAAACCAACAAAACTAAACAAAAAGCAAAATAAAACCCAATATAATATAGAGGTGATTCTCCTTATTTAACAAGATTTAAAAACGATCATTGAGTGCTCTTCATTTTCACATTATTGATCAAAATTATTTACTCTTTTCTGGCCAGGCACAGTGGCTCATGCCTGTAATCCCAGTACTTTGGGAGGCTGAGGCAGGTGTATCACCTGAGGTCAGGAGTTTGAGACCAGCCTGGCCAACATGGTGAAACCCCGTCTCCACTAAAAATAAAAACAATTAGCCAGGTGTGGTGGCAGGCACCTGTAATCCCAGCTACTCGGGAGGCTGAGGCAGGAGAATCACTTGAACCTGGGAGGTGGAGGTTACAGTGAGCCGAGATCACACCATTGCACTTCAGCCTGGGCAACAGAGTGAGACTCTGTCTCAAAAAACAATTATTTACTCTCTTCTTACTGGCTTCTATGTTAATTTGCATTTTTCAGTTTTTAATGCTGAGCTTCACAATCAAAAAGGCATATGGAACATACTCAATTGAAGTCACTATATAGTTTATTTTGCATCAAAATTAAACTTCTATTTTCATGGTGCTATTACTTATGATAGAGGAATCTTGAAGCATCCAGATGTTCATCTAGTATGTCCATCCATTAAAGACAGTCACTAAAAATGATCAGCAAGGACTTAAAAACAATAATAATACAAGGGCCGGGCACGGCGGCTCATGCCTGTAATCCCAGTACTTTGGGAGGCTGAGGTGAGCAGATCATGGGTTTAGGAGATCGAGACTAACCTGGCTAACACGGTGAAACCCTGTCTCTACTAAAAATACAAAAAATTAGCCAGGAGTGGTGGCGGGCCCCTGTAGTCCCAGCTACTTGGGAGGCTGAGGCAGGAGAATGGCGTGAACCTGGGAGGCGGAGCTTGCAGTGAGCCGAGATCATGCCACTGCACTCCAGCCTGGGCGATAGAGCGAGACTCCGTCTCAAAAATAAATAAATAAATAAAAAAGAAAGAAAGAAAGAAAGAAAAGGAGACTACAGACATGGAAATGATACTTAACAGTTACAGAAATAGAATTCAATTATTCAGAAAGTACACAGTAAAAAAACAGGAAGACACAACAATGCTTATACTTTGTTATAATGGTGAGATTAAGAGTGCTACTTTTATCTATGATGTTACACTACATTTCTGCAGATTTTTTGGTATCTTCGGAAAGAGAAAAAGTGAGAGAAAGACAGGGACAGACACAGATAAACCGAGTCCATGTGGCTTATTAGGAGATGTGAGATCAAGACGAGGGAGGTAACTAACCTTCTTTATAAGGTCCTATTTCACAGCATTATTAGTTAGAAAAGTATCACCAATTAAAGTCAGATGGCGCAAAACACTTCAACAATATCCCCAAAAACCTCTTACGTAATTGAATTGATCAGCTGAATGCTTAGTGAATTACAAGTAGCCCTATCAACACCTATTCAATGTCATTAATTATTATTATTTTTTTTTTTGAGAAGGAGTCTTGCTCTGTTGCCCAGGCTAGAGTGCAATGGCGTGATAGCTCACTGCAATCTCTGCCTCCTGGGTTCAAGGGATTCTCCTGCCTCAGCCTCCTGAGTAGCTGGGACTACAGGCACATGCGACCACGGCCCAGCTAATTTTTCTATTCTTAGTAAAGATGGGGTTTCACCATGTTGGCCAGGCTGGTCTCGAACTCCTGACCTCAGGTGATCCGCCCACCTCGGCCTCCCAAAGTGCTAGGATTATAGACATGAGCCACCATGCCTGGTTCAATGTCATTAATTTAAAGGAAATTTCTTCTTAAAATGAAGACTACCCTAACACTGTTAGGGAGGGAGGACCGCACCACTAATCGCAAAGCAGAAGTCTGGAAGGGTGGTACCTTTGGCCTTACACCCAAGAAGCCACTGCAGTTCGGGGCTCCACATTTGCAAACAGTCTTTCCATTCCCAAGACATTCTAGGTTGTAGTTGAAGGTAAGTTCAGTGCCTGCATAAGAGACCGTGAAAATATTAATATCTGTGGTTTTAATTACATTATTTCTGTATTAATTACAAAGGATACCAACTCCCAAGAGAACAGATTAATTTTAAAAATAATTTTTAAAAAGGATTTAGCTCCAATCCTGTATTTTAATAAATTCTAATCTTACAACATTAATAATCAGCTCATACAATTTAATAGAGAAAACTTAAATGACTTAACAAGTAATATTTAAGATAACTCTTCCTACAGAGGTGTTAATTACCTCAAGTTGTTTTTCATTTGTTTATTAACCATTCAGATTCAAAATATGTTAATTCATTACCAAAACAAACAAAAAACAACTTATCAATGTGTCAGGCCCTGGGAATACAAGTATGAGGAAAACTTGTTTATCTGTTCTCAGGTGAACACATGTTACCTGGCAGCACTCTGCAGAGGCATCTCAGTACAGAATAACACTAGAAATCTGTAGATTACAGACTGGTTGTAGATCCAGTTATGTCACAGCCTTAGCAGGGTGATCTGAACCCTGAGCAGCCCATTTTAAAATGGAGAACTCTAACAAGCTTATTGAGACAATATGACATAATGCACATAGCAGTTAATTTGTAAACTTTAAAAAAAGGTACTCAAATTAACAGGCAAACTGTCCTCTTTCTGTCAAAGGCCCATTACATCAAAATTGTGAGAGAAAATAAAATAAACATTCAAACTCAAAGCCTGTAACTAAAAGCCAGTTATGAGAGGCCTACCAAATCTAAGAATTTTATATAAATATGTAAAGAGGTTGCCTATCACAGGGGTAATAGTTTACAGTTAATGTATAAAGTAACCGCCATTCATATTAAAAATTGTCAGTTCTTAAGATTTCCCTTTGCAGATTGACATGCCTTTTATCAGTGAGACTGATATACATAGTTTTTCATCTAAAGTTAAATGAAATCATTATTTTCATTCTTTCTTTATTCAAGTATATTCAAAATACCAAGCAGCTAACTTAGGGGTCGTGCTGCAGGAATAGCAGAATTATTCATGGCCTGATGAGAGGCTCATGCCACAAGGAGCGTGCAGGAACTGAGTGAGACTGACCAATGTTAACAGGAGGGTCATGTTTCCCATCTCATGACTGAACTTAACTGGATTAAATCTTTGGTGGTTCAATTCATGCTGTTTTTTTTTCCCCTTTTTTCTTTTTCTTTTTTTTGAAACAGTCTCGCTCTGTTGCCCAGGCTGCAGTGCAGTGGTGAGATCCCGGCTCACTGCAGTCTCTGCCTCCTGGGTTCAAGCTATTCTCCTGCCTCAGCCTCCTGAGTAGCTGGGATTACAGGTGCCTGCCACCATGCCCGGCTAGTTTTTGTATTTTTAGTAGAGATGGAGTTTCACCATGTTGGCCACGCTGGTCTCAAACTCCTGATCTAAACTGATCCTCCCTCCTCAGCTTCCCAAAGTGTTGCGATTATAGGCGTTAGCCACTGTGCCCAGCCCCACACTGTTTTCTCTTAATAAAAGATTTATGAATAGATAACTAAATTTTTGTAGATACGACATGCTTATAATACAGCTCTACCTTATACACAGATAAAAGAAAGCAGGATACTTGCTGTAACTTGCTGCTCACCGAACATATACTGTGTAAGCATAATCACAGAGAGGCTAAATTAAATCGGAAAATATAGCACTCATAAAGTAAAACAGTGATACCATTCTAGAAAAGAGTCCAATATGCAGCAATCCTTGATGGATCTTCAGTTACTGAGCATGGCAAAGGACATGAGAGAAGAGATAAACAAGAGTAAGGATGGGACACATGGGAGACAGTAAGTTGCAGGTATGTGAAGGGCCCAGGAAGTTGAATGAAGGCCTCAGCTCTGACAGGCACTCCGCCTGTCACTTAGCACATCCTGTCTCATTTTCCCCATCCTGAACATATGCAGACTGAAAGCCAAGTGAGGAGAGGAACAAAGTCTGAGAATTTCAACACCAAGCTACCTGAGCTGATGAACACAGGAAAAAAAGAAGAGAAATTTGCGGCTAGACATGGCAGAAGAGGGCATTCTCATGGACATGAACTGCAGGTTCTAAGTAGAAGAATGGGACTATCAGCACTCAGCAGACATAGTAGAACTAAATCATGTGACTGATTTATTATACAGGAATAATATTTATATTGATTTAATATAGAGGAACCTCTCAAACCCTGGGGTGATTAGAGAGAAAAAGGGAGAAAAGAATGAGAGAGGTGTGACATCCAAGGATAAAAGTAACATAGGTATAATACCACCTACTTTACAGCACTTTTGCAAGGCTTAAATGAAGTAATACGCTTAGAATTGTATCTGGTATTCCATATCATTTACTGAATTACTCCTGTTACAAAGAAGAAATCTAAACAATATACTCTGAAGCCACCCATTCCAAAAATTTGAAATAAATCAGCAACCAATCTCAAATAAGCAGAGTGCAGTGCACAGTGATGCTCAAGTGTCCTTGGTGTCATCATGTAAAACATTACGAGAAACAAATGCAAAACAGGGGAAAATAACTAGTGGCTCAAATTTTAAAATCTAAAAATTGTCACAACCTAAAAAGTCTAAAAGACTCCTGGGCAACACATTTAAATTGTAGAGAAAAAAATACACTGAGTGTGAGAAGTCCCATAGATTAAATTTAAAACACAGGCTGGGCGTGGTGGTTCACGCCTGTAATTCTAACACTTTGGGAGGCCAAGGTGGGCAGATCACTTGAGGTCAGGAGTCTCTACTAAAAAATACCAAAAAATAGCCGGGCATGGTGGTGGATGCCTGTAATCCCAGCTACTTAAGAGGCTAAGGAAGGAAAATTGCTTGAACCCAGGAGGTGGAGGTTGCAGTGAGCCGAGATCATGCCACTGCATTCCAGCCTGGGCAACAGAGCGAGACTGTCTTAAAAAACAAACAAACACAAAAACAGACTAAGATCTGAACAAACATCATTCTAATTCTTTTATCTTGATCAATGCTTCCTGAGGACAACAACAGTGACTGAGCAAAGGAGAACTACGGTCTTCCAGAACGTTCAAATGGGATTTCTGCTTCAATGGTAATTAGACTACACTATGGTATATTACAGACTACCTAGGCCAGTTCTATCCCAGTTTGAGTATAGGAGACTGATTTTAACTGTTTTGCTCATATCCTTGCAAAACTAAATTTGAAAATTCATATACTTTCTTGTACATTTCAAAATGTACATTTATACAAATTTTTAATATTTAAAAAATCATGCAATTTGGAGGGTGTTAACATGCATAGGTATATATGTTCAAAATAATTGTATCAAAACCTTGAAGCTATAGATTAAGATCCTTTAATTTATGGAAAATATCTACCACATAACTTTACTGTCAAACCACTCAGCCATACCAGATTTACTTTCGATTCAAATAAACTTCTTACTATTTGTCCTGGTTACAACCATCTCGCTACTCCATTAGAGAGACAAGTACCCAGGTGAGCCACGACAGAGCAGTAAATTCTCCAAAGGTCCTGTTCTTTGACATCCTAGAGGTTGAGGGTTTTTTGTCGTTTTGCGTGTGTGTTTTTAAGAGTCAGAGGTCTCACTATACTACCCAGGCTGCTTCTCAAACTCCTGAACTCAAGCGATTTCTGGCCTCAGCCTCCTGAATAACTGAGACTACAGGCATATACCACCACACCCAGTGGCTTATTTTTAAAATAGCCTTGGGTCCATAAACCATAAGATATGGAAGAGTGAGAGATCAATCTTTGGTTTATAAAGTACAAGAGCAACTGTGAAAGGGAAGGTGAGAAAGGAGACTGAAGAGCTAGTAGTTTCTAAAGCAAACCTATTAGTGGTAAGTTCATATGAATGTGAAAATTTGTCCCATTAAAACCATCCATGTTCTGAAGACATTGTGCTAAACGAAATGAGCCAAGCCAAGCAAGGTTGCTCATGCCTGTAATCCCAGCACTTTGGGAGGCTGAGGCAGGAAGATCACTTGAGCCCAGGATTTCCAGACCAGCCGTGGCAACATAGCGAGACTCTGTCTCCACCAAAAAAAAACAAAACGACAAAAAAAACTGGGAACGGGGACAAGTGCCTATAGTCCTAGCTACGCAGGAGGTTGAGGGAGCAGGATTGCTTGAGCCCAGTTCGAGGCTGCAGTGAACTGTGATGGTGCCACTGTACTACTGCAGCCTGAGCAACAGAGTGATGCTCTGTCCCTAAACAATAAAAATGAATCAATGAATGAATGAAATGAGCTGGTCACAAGAGGACAAATATTGTCCATTTATATGAAGTACATATAGTAGTCAAATTCAGAGACAGAAAGTAGAATGGCAATTGCCAGGGGCTGTGAAGAAAAAGAATGGGGACTTAGTGTTTAGTGGGTATAAAGTTTTAGCAGGGGAAGATGAAAAGAGTTCTGGAGATGGTTGGTGGTGATGGTTGCACAAAAATGTAAATGAACTTAATTCCAGAGAATGGTACACATAAAAATGTTTAAAATTATAATCTGAGGAAGCTGTTTGTAAAAAATAAAAGCCCTGAAATTCAGATGTCAGCTGCAGAATCCTGAAATGATTCTTACCTGCTTTAATGTCACTTAGCGCAAAAAGGCCTACACGGGTATCTCCGTTCACAGACCACTTCTGTGTTTCACAGTTGGGCTGGCAGCAATGATTCATGAACCGAGCATAGTTTCCTTTGGGACCAGCATCAATGATTCGGTCCTAGAATTCCAAAAGAAGCTACACATCAGACTCCTGAGACCTCTGCTATGGATTAAAATTTGACTATTCTCTCTAATAAGCTGGAGTTCCTATTTGTAAAGACTGAACCTCTCAGAGAAAAGATCCTAAAGAACTTTGGTTCTCAAAGTGTGATCTCTGGACCAGCACCATCACCATTCAGAAATTTGTTAGACATTCAAATTCTTGGGTTGTGCTTCAAATACACTAAAGCAGAGACTCTGGGGCGTAGCATTCTGTGTTATATATAACAAGGCCGCCAGAGGTTTCTGACTATACTGAAGTTTGAGGACCACTCCCCTACAAACAGCAGCTTATCCCACTTTCTATTTAGGTAGTTTCAATCCAGATGCACATTAGAAATCACCTAAGAAGATTTAAATACTAATGCAGAGCTCCAATCCCAAAGTAAGATCAGAATATCTGGAGGTGAGGATCTCACAAATCCTAAGCGCACAATTAGAAATATTTACAAAGGTAAATACCAAGAAAGGGTTTTATTATAAAAACTAAGGCCAGGTGTGGTGGCTCATGCCTGTAATCCCAGCACTTTGGGAGGCCGAGGCAGGTGGATCACGTGAGGTCAGGAGCTTGAGACCAGCCTGGCCAACATAGTGAAACTCTGTCTCTACTAAAAATAAAAAAAGTAGCCAGGCGGGGTGGCGGGTGCCTGTAGTCCCAGCTATTTGGGAGGATGAGGCACGAGAATCGCTTGAACTCAGGAGGCACAGGTTGCAGTGAGCTGAGATCATGCCACTGTACTCCAGTTTGGGTGACAGAACGAGACTCTGTCTCAAAAGAATTTAAAAAAAAGTACATGTTCTTATCAGTGAAATAATTAAATATTTAACAAATAATTTTCTCAATCTGTAAAATAAAATAAAAAAGAATTATGTACTTTTCTGAGTTCAAACTTGAAATCCTATAGAATACTCAAAGATATAAGCTCCAATTTTCATTGAGTTGTTCAAAAACAATGCTAAAAACAGCTGTATTGCCTCTGGCCATGAATACCCAGAAAATGAGCACTCTTACCTACTCCAGAACCCCAATCCAGCAATCCCAGTGGGTATGGGAAAAGACCCTGCCTTGGGAACTGTGTTACATGCCTACAAATACTATGGCTGCAACACAAATTTTACAATCTTGTAACAGTGAAAACAGCACTTCCCATTACTTACTTTGTCTAGGGTGAGCATATAGAAATTAGTGATATCGTGTTCTTGAGCATAGCGAATTCGAGCTCTGCATTCTTCTTCATCTATAAGCTCACCCACATACTCATTCACAAATTCACCCTAGAACAAGAAATATCTCCTGACTTAATGGCAAAAAGGACACCAGTATCCAAATGTATACATTTTAAAAAAATTAATCAAAACATCAGATTCTACAAAGCAGATTACATGAGTATAATTTTATGCAATATAATTACTTTTCAATTCCCAACTATTTGATAATGAGAAACACCTCCTTACTCCCACCCCTGTCACCAGCACAAAGATTAGGATACACTGGATACTAAAGATCCTTCAGAATGGAAGATTAGTAAGTAAACTAGAGCTTCCTTATAAAGAGAAATGGATGACCAATCTCTACCTGTCCCAGAGCCTGAGAATTGGTTTCCCTGAATAAACTATGTTCATCTTCCTTGGCGCTTGCTCTGCTCCACATTTCAAAGGACCATCCTCCCTATTCATTATGCTACAGTAACTCTGGCTTTCACACGTGTTCACTCCTAACCTGCAGGGCTTTAATGGTAACCTTGCCTGAGGCAATAGCTACTTATATTTCAAGTCTCAACTTAAAATAGCCTCAGAAGCCAAGAGTGATGGCTCATGCCTATAATCCCAACACTTTGGGAGGATCTGTTGAGCCCAGGAGTTTGAGACCAGCCTGGGCAACGTGGTGAGACCTCGCCTCCACAAAAAATACAAAAATTAGCAAGGTGTGGTGATGCGAGTCTGTAGTCCCTGCTACTCAGGAGGCTGAGATGGGAGGATCACTTGAGCCCGGAAAGTGGAGGTTGCAGTGAGCGGAGATGGCACCAGTACGCTCCAGTCTGAGCAACAGAGTGAGACCCTCTCTCAAAAAATAAATAAAATATCATCAGAGACAAACTAGTTTCAGTTCCTTCGTCACAAGTCTCTAGAGCCCTTTATACTTCCACACTGGGAGGTGATTTGTTCAATATTTTCCTCCCTCCAGAATGTAAACTTTACGAAGGCATAGGTCATATCTCTCGTCTTGGTTAGTGCATCCCCAGCACAATACCTGAAACATACAGTAAATATAAAAAATAACTACTTGGTAAATGACTGAATGCCAACCCATACTATGCTACATTTCCTAGAAACCAATAAAAGTCTTCAGAAAATGTAAGCAGAATAAGGCTTATTTTATTTTTTTAAAAAAAATGACTATAAAATGTTATTTCTTAGAAACTTCAAGATCCTGCCAAGTTTTAAGTTGAAGACATTACTGCATTTTCATTCAATAAGGCTTAACCTTCTTACCCTTCATGTTTCATGAAGCCAGATCTATTTTTTCCTCACTAAAAATATTTTATTAGTAGGTGGATCAATGTCTCTGTATCATGTGCTCACTGTCATCTCTCTTAATTACTGGTTGTAGGATATTCACAAAAAAGCAAACAAAGCCATAGCATCTCTATGAATGTCCCATTTTTTCCATCCTCCTACACAGTGACCATGATCAATACAAAGGACTTAGGAGATCAAACCCATTCATTTGTGAGCCTCTAAACTGTGGAAGGATATGGCAAAACACAACAATAAGGTTAATTATTAACTGTTATTTTCCTCTATGATGAATTTTCTAATGTCAAGAATTAATGACATCAAGCAACTGCAAAGAGGAGAAAATATCTGGCAATTTAGCTTTTTCTAACCTTTTTAATATCTGTTTTTGTCCGTAGACCCCAACCCCGCTGTAACGTGCGGAAAATTTCAACCTCTGGATATTGGCGCTTGGAAAAGCACTGGTTTTGACAACGCCCTCCGGCAGGACATACTGTGGGGTGGCACTCATAGAGCAGCATGCGGTTGATGCATTCAGAGTCTATCCCACAGGGGTTCTCATCAGTAGCTTTACAGTTGCAACGGGGTATTTCAGATAAGTCTGCAGTGAAGATCTGTACCCTGCCAATAGGACGGTTCACCTGGAAAAGTAGCAAAGTATACTGCATAAAACAAGTCAGCATAAGACAATTAAGGCCCCGAAAAAGGCAAACTTTTTTTCCTTGAAGTTGCAGCCACATTTCCCATGACTTTGAACTATCAATACTTAGACAGTTTGATATAAAAAACAGAGCCTCACTTGACATACAAAGTATGAACTCCACAAGAATTGCTTGAACCCAGGAGGCGGACGTTGCAGAGAGACAAGATTGCACCACTGCACTCCAGCCTGGCCGACATGTAGAGACTCCATCTCAAAAAAAAAACAAAAAAACAAAAAACGAGCTGGGAGCAGTGGCTCATGCCTGTAATCCCAGCACTCTGGGAGGCCGAGGCGGGCAGATCACGGGGTCAGGAGATCAAGACCATCCTGGCTAACATGGTGAAACCCTATCTCTACTAAAAATACAAAAAATGAGCCGGGCATGGTGGCGGGCGCCTTTAGTCCCAGCTACTTGGGAGGCTGAGGCAGGAGAATGGTGTAAGTAAACCCAGGAGGTGGAGCCTGCAGTGAGCCTAGATTGTGCCATTGCACTCCAGCCTGGGTAACAAGAGCAAGACTCGGTCTCAAAAAATAAATAAATAAACTAGGTTTCTGTTCTTGCCACCTGGTGGTGCCACATTTGCTGCTACAAAACAATAGGTATTATTCTTCCTTCCTTTTTTTGAGAGGGAGTCTAGCTCTGTCACCCAGGCTGGAGTGCAGTGGCGGGATCTTGGCTGACTGCAACCTCTGCCTCCTGGGTTCAAGCGATTCTCCTGCCTCAGCCTCCCAAGTAGCTGGGACTACAGGCACGCGCCACCAAGCCCGACTAATTTTTGTATTTTTAGGAAAGATGGAGTTTCACTATGTTGGCCAGGCTGGTCTCGATCTCCTAACCTTGTGATCTCCTGACCTCAGGCGATCTGCCTGCCTCGGTCTCCAAAAGTGCTGGGACTACATGCGTGAGCCACCATGTCGGGCAAAAGCACTATTCTTAAGTGGCAAATTAATGGCATGAAATCATCTGTGCGTAATTTTTTTTTTTTTTTTTTGAGACGGAGTCTGGCTCTGTTGCCCAGGCTGGAGTGCAGTGGCCGGATCTCAGCTCACTGCAAGCTCCGTCTCCCGGGTTTACGCCATTCTCCTGCCTCAGCCTCCCGAGTAGCTGGGATTACAGGCACCCGCCACCTCGCCCTGCTAGCATTTTTTGTATTTTTTAGTAGAGATGGGGTTTCACTGTGTTAGCCAGGATGGTCTTGATCTCCTGACCTCGTGATCCGCCCGTCTCGGCCTCCCAAAGTGCTGGGATTACAGGCTTGAGTCACCGCGCCTGACCAATCTGTGCGTAATTTGAGTTCCTCTATGCCTCCTGCATTAGCCTCACAAGTACCTGGGACTACAGGCAGGTATCACCACACCCTGCTTATAATTTAAAATCTTTTAAAAGGACTATAGCAATGTCACTCACGGATTAATTTAGAAGTGGTGCTGGTGCTCAAAAATATAGTGAAAGTCTGGTGAGGTACAACATGAAGGTCAAACAATTATTGTAATACCAAAGTCATTAATGTAGAGGTTTTAACAAATACTAGCAATAATAAGGAAAGACAACAGATGTTCTAATACAATAATGGATTTGTGGATGAGAATGTATCTCCCCTCATTTCACATTATTTCAGTGGAAACAGTCAAATTTAGTCTTCTGAGACACAAACCACACAAAAAATTGGACTGTTCAGGAACTGTGATTTTGAATAAATTACTTGCAAGACTATTGTGAGAATAAGAAATATATGTATAGTACAGCACCTAGCTGCCTCTGAAACATGGTAGACACATTAAATTCTTTCTTCCTTTCTTATGTAATGTCCTTATGATTGTTTCTCTCATATCAAATATTCTAGATTACTCATTCCAGTCCACCTAAAATCACTATTTTCTTTTTTTTTTTTTTTTTTTTTTTTTTGAGACGGAGTCTTGCTCTGTCCCCTAGGCTGGAGTGCAGTGGCGTGATCTTGGCTCACAGCAAGTTCCGCCTCCTGGGTTCATGCCATTCTTCTGCCTCAGCCTCCCAAGTAGCTGGGACTACAGGTGCCTGCCACCACACCTGGCTAATTTTTTGTATTTTCAGTAGAGACGGGGTTTCACCGTGTTAGCCAGGATGGTCTTGATCTCCTGACCTCAGGTAATCTGCCTGCCTCGGCCTCCCAAAGTGCTGGGATTACAAGCGTCAGCCACTGGGTCCGGCCTAAAATCACTATTACTTAAAAGTTATTTCTATCCTCTAAATTTTCAAATGCTTTCATTTCTTGAATTTTATTATTTGCCTGCTCCCCTTTAATATTATAAAATCTACAATCTGGATATATACTGTTATCAAACCATTTTTCTATCAAAATTTAACAGGAGGAGGCCAGGTGCAGTGGCTCACATCTGTAATCCCAGCACTTTCGGAGGCAGAGACTGGAGGATTTTTTGAGCCCAGAAGTTCAAGACCAGCCTGGGCAACACAATGAAACCCTATGTCTACAAAAAATTTTTAAAGCTTAGCCGGGCATGGTGTCAAGTGCTTGAGGTCCCAGCTACTCAGGAAGCTGTAGTGGGAGGATCGTGTAGGCCTGCAAGACACTCCAGTCTGGGTGACAGAGCAAGATGCTGTCAGTGGGGGAAAAGGATGTAGGTCTCACTGCCAGATCGGTTCCTAGATTCATCAAATACTGGTTAAGGTTTGGAATCTTCTTGTTAACGGAGAAATACCCTCAACATATGCAACTGGAAGCCATAAGGCTTACAATGTCTAAGGCAAATTCTAAGGGGATAGACAACAGCTAATCTCAGTCACCCAAGACTACAACACCTGAATAGGGCATTTGAACATTCACTTCTGATTCAAATTATTTTTACCTGAACTATATATTTCTCTCTACAAATACATGTTTTTGTTTTGAGACAAGGTCTTACTCTGTCCCCCAGACTGGAGTGCAGTAGCACAATCACAGCTCACTGCAGTGTTGACTTTCCAGGCTCAGGTGATTCTCCCACCTCAGCCTCCCAGGTAGCTGGGACAACAGGCACCCAGAATTTTTTTTTTTTTGTAATTTTTGTAGAGACTGGGTTTTGCTCTGTTGCCCAGGCTGGAAAATGTATGTTTCAATCATTGTTTATCAACTGCTCTAACCTGTTATTAATCCAAAAATAAGTTTCATACTTATCACATCATAAACCAAAAGCAAACCAACAAAAGAAATCCCACATGGTTAAGAACAAAGACACGGATATGTAATTCTAAGTAAATCTCACTACAGATCAGGAGTTAAGTAACTTTTTCTGTAAAGGGTCAGAAAGTAAATACTTTAGGCTTTGCAGGCCATATATCTCCACATGTAGCTCAACTCTGCCACTGTAATATAAAAGCAGCCATATGTAATATGTAAATGAAAAAGCATGTCTATATTCCAATAAAATTTTCTGGATACCGATTGAAAGTTGAATTTCATATAATCTTTATGTGTCACAAAATCTCTTTTCTGCCAACCACTGAAAAATGTAAAAACAACCTGTAGCTCAAGAGTATTACAAGAATAGGCAGTAGACCAGATTTGCCCATGAACCATAGTTTGCCAATGCTTGCTCTGGATCCTTTTCTTGGAAATATTTATTTAAAAAAAAAAAAAGTGGAGGGAAGAAGCCTTTAAATTCTTGATGAGATCACTCACAGGAAACTGCTGTCTCAATAGCTCAATATGGTTGATATGGTAACTCTAAAATGCCTACCTTGCTGTTATCTGACCCTTAGGACTATGTGAATAGAATTATTTTCCATTTCTGAGGCCTAACAACTATGTTCTGAGATTATATGTCACATACATTGTGAGACTCATTTAGATCCAATTATAGGTTTTGAAATTCTTAATTTCAGAAGTTGTAATTATTTGTAAGGAATAATAGTTTATGATTTTTTTCGTTCTTTGTTCTTTTTTTAATCCAATGTTGGTATGGATATTTTATGACATTTAAAGTAACAATCAAAAGGCCAGGAGTGGCAGCTCATGCCTATAATCCCAGTAATTTGGGAGGCCATTGTGGGAAGATAACCTGAGGCCAGGAGATCGGCCTAGGCAACATAGTGAGCTCCTCATCTCTAATAAAGAAAAAAAAAAAAAAAAATGGGCCAGGCACGGTGGCTCACGCCTGTAATCCCAGCACTTTGGGAGGCTGAGGCAGGATTGCTTGAGCCCGGGATTTCGAGACCAGACTGGCCAACATGGTGAAACCCATTTCTACTAAAAACACAAAAATTAGCCGGGTTTGGTGGCACGCACCTGTAGTCCCAGCTACTTGGGAGGCTGAGGCAGGAAAATGGGTTGAATCCAGGAGATGGAGGTTCAGTGAGCTAAGATCATGCTACTGCATCCCAGCCTAGGCAACACAGCAAGACTCTGTCTCAGGGAAGAAAAAAATTGGGGAAAAAAAAAAAAAAAAAAAGCCTTCAGAAGCAATGTTTATGACTTTTATCCCTTTTTAGAGGTCTTCCAAAGTTCGAAAAGAAAATATTCTTATTTAAAAGAATAAAATTCAGGCCAAGTGTGGTAGCTCACACCTGTAATCACACCTCTTTGGGAGGCTGAGGTGGGTGGATTGCTTTGAGCTCAGGAGTTCAGGACAAGCCTGGACAACATGGTGAAACTCCAACTCTACAAAAAATACTAAAATCAGCCAGGCGTTGGTGGCTCAGGTCTGTAATCCCAGCTACTTAGGAGACTGAGGCAGGAGAATCGCTTGTGCCCAGGAAGCGGAGGTTGCAGTGAGCCAAAATTGTGCCAATGCACTCCAGCCTGGGTCACAGAGTGAAACCCTGTCTCAAAGAAACACACAAAGAACAAAACTGATTCTGTCTTGTAAATACCATGTAAGTCCATCAGATGAAATCTAAGACACAGTATGGAATTTTAGTGTTCTTACATTTCCTGTATCTTGTAACTTACTACTTCATCATTACACATTATTACTCATCATAATCCACAACTATGCTAAGGAAGACGGAAATAATAAGAAAAGGGAAACACAATGGAATTACATATAAACACGATGAAATAGTGAAATAAACTGTCACACTTTAGACTTCTTACGGCATTACCCAAAGTACTGCATTGTTGTTTAAAAAAGTATAAAAGACTGTCTACTACACTTGAGGAAAGGAGTTTAAAAATAAAAAAGCAAAGCAAGTATAAAACACTGGAGATACGATCTTGAAGGTCTGCTTTCAGTAGGGTTATCAGATTTAGCAAATAAAAATCCAAGTCATCTAGTTCAGTCTGAATTTCTGATAAACAACAAAAGTTTTTCAGTTTATGCTCCATCCAATATTTGAGACAAACGTAAACATACTAGATTCTAAAGATGGTGGTGAAATTAATCTCCAAGTAACATCTCAGATTATCAGTCTTCAGAAACACACAGCCAGGTATGGTGGCTCATGCCTGTAATCTCAGCACTTTTGGAGGCTGAGGCGGGTGAATCACCTGAGGTCAGGAACTCGAGACCAGCCTGGCTAACACAGCAAACCCCCGTCTCTACTAAAAATACAAAAATTAGCCACATATAGTGGTGTGTGCCTGTAATCTCAGCTACTGGGGAGCCTGAGGCAGGAGAATTGCTTGAACCTGGGAGATGGAGGTTGCAGTGAGCCAAGATTGCGCCACTGTACTCCAGCCTTGAAGACAGAGGGAGATTCCATCTCAAAAACAAACAAACAAACAAAAAAAAACAACACACACACACACACACACACACACACAGGATAAGTGAACAAATAATGCATTTCTAAGAACAAAAAAGAAACAGGGTATTCTCATCCAGGAACAATGCCATCAAAGATGTTTTACAAGAACAACCTGAGTAACCTCCTTTTCTCAACAGGCCTAACAATATTCTTTCATGTTTTATGATACTTGAACATCACCACTAACTTATCTGATAAAAGGAGGTTTGTAAAAAGGATTTAGTAAATATTAGGTTGGCGCAAAAGTAATTGAGGTTTGCCATTAAAAGTAATGACAAAACTGCAATTATTCTAGCAACATAACACTAAAATTTCTAATAAATTCGTTCTCCACTGTCTCTTTATTTTTATGTCTGTCAATATGACATAAAAATATTTAAAATACAAAGGCTCCACTGGACCCAGATGAAAATGGTGATGACTATTTTATTAGTTAGGTTAAAGGTTAGGTGCACCTAAAATTAATTTTCCTGACATTGGCAATCCTGGCAATGTGCTAGGAATGGTGTTCTGGTACTTGTTTCTTACCTTTTTTTTTTTTTTTTTGAGACAGAGTCTTACTCTGTCGCCCAGGCTGGAGTGTAGTGGCACGATCTCGGCTCACTGCAACCTCTGCCTCCCGGGTTCAAGCATTTCTCCAGCCTCAGCCTCCCAAGTAGCTGGGACTACAGCGACCTGCCACTACGCCAGGCTAATTTTTGTATTTTTAGTAGAGAAGGGGTTTCACCATAATGGCCAGGCTGGTCTCAAACTCCTGACTGCAGGTGATCCACCCGCCTCAGCCTCCCAAAGTGCTGGGATTACAAGCGTGAGCCACCACGCCCGGCTATTTCTTACCTTCTTTAAAGCTCATACCTCTACCTAAAACGAACTATGCTTGTGCTTCCATTCTTGTCATGAACAGAATGGGAAGAGCCAGCTATTCCGTTTCTCTCCAGAGAAGGTCCCCCAAGATTTTCTCCTCACCTTTATATGTTTATAAGGTGGTGGTTTCTTGTCATTCTTTCGGTCTTCCTGCAGCTGTCTTAGCTCTTTTTGGGCCTTTAATTCCTCAAACCTTGCTGCAGCTTCCTGAAGAGCTATGAAAACAGACAGCACAAGTCACTCCCAAATCTCTGGATGGAATTATTTATTTATTCATTTATTTTTTACTTTTTCCTCTTTAAGTTGGAGAAACTCCATTTTTTATACAAAAATTGACCAACGCTATATGAAAAAGAAAACACATAACAGCTATTTTCAAACAGGTAATGTAGTCCGAAGGGTATTCAGACATAGTATTAAGACAAAACATAATCTAGAACTCAATGGCTATACAGACTACCACCCTTTAGATCACAGGTGTCCAACCATTTGAATACGAGGACTTTTTTGCTTATCTGTGGTGGTGGATATCATAAAAATTATGCACCGACCTTTTTTTTTTTTTTTTTTTTAGCTCATCAGTTATCGTTACTGTTAGTGTATTTTATGTTTGGCCTAAGACAATTCTTCCAATGTGGCCCAGGGAAGCCAAAAGATTAGACAACCGTGCTTTAGATGAGAAAGCAAAGTCACTGCCTTTAGGCCTTTCTTTCCTCAGTCCTAAACCTCCCACTTTTGGAAACATGCTACTTCTTAGGTGCCCCAGATATTGTGCTCACTCTCCTCTGGCAGAAATTCAAAGTTGAAGCTTTGTTCTCCTTCTGGCCTCTTATCCTAAGACTTGTTTTGTAAATATAAACTATTAGCTCTAATGATACACAGATCTTCATAAATAATCTACACTCAAGTCCTGTACATTTCTTTTGAGACAGGGTCTCACTCTAACATCCTGGTTGGAATGCAATGGCACAATCCCAGCTCACTGCAGCCTCGACCTCCTAGGCTGAAGTGATCCTCCCACCTCAGCCTCCCGAGTAGCTGGGACTACTGGCATGCACCACCATGCCAGGCTAATTTTTTTGTAGAGACAAGGTTTTGCCATGTTGCCCAGTCTGGCCTCAGACTCCTAAGGTCAAGGTATCTGTTTGCCTCAGCCTCCCAAAGTGTTACGATTACACACGAGTTACTATGCCCGGCCCCTGTATTTTCTCATGCTTAAAAGATTGCAATATCTGAAAAGTCCAACAAAATCTTAAGATTCTCATTCTGCACTTAAAACTGTTAATTCATTTTTCTTCACCCACATTAAAAACTCTGAGAATCCCATTCTTCCCACTTTCTCTGTGCCTTTCCCCAAGCTCTGTCATCCTTTAAAGAAACTCTCCCCTCTGACCCATCCTTTTCTTCATTTCCTTGTTTGTATGTGTTCCATGGAGTCATCTAAATTGTCCTAAAATGTGTCCTTTCCAGAATCATCTAAATTGTCCTAAAATGTGTTCTTCTAAGGAGGCAGACTAGGACATTATTCGGCATGTATTCCTTAACATCTATCCAATATAAATCATATTCTCCATCCCCATGAACAATTCACTGTTAGTCTCATTCTTTCTTTCTTTTTTGGTGGTGGTGGGGGCGGGGGGTGGGTGGGTAGACACACAGTCTCGCTTGCTCTGTTACCCAGGCTGGAGTGCAGTGGCATCAGCCTCTGCCTCCCGGGTTCCAGCGATTTTCCTCCCTCAGCCTCCCGAGTAGCTGGGATTACAGGTGCACATCACCATGCCTGGCTAATTTTTTTTTTTTTTTTTTTGAGATGGAGTCTCGCTCTGTCACCCGGGCTGGAGTGCAGTGGCGCAATCTCAGCTCACTGCAAGCTCCGCCTCCTGAGTTTACGCCATTCTCCTGCCTCAGCCTCCGGAGTAGCTGGGACTACAGGCGCCCGCCACTTCGCCCGGCTAGTTTTTTGTATTTTT
Source organism: Rhinopithecus roxellana (assembly GCF_007565055.1). Lineage (NCBI taxonomy): Eukaryota > Metazoa > Chordata > Mammalia > Primates > Cercopithecidae > Rhinopithecus > Rhinopithecus roxellana. Next base: position 170,707,754 of record NC_044551.1, read on the forward strand.
TAGTAGAGACGGGGTTTCACTGTGTTAGCCAGGATGGTCTTGATCTTCTGACCTCGTGATCCGCCCGTCTCGGCCTCCCAAAGTGCTGGGATTACAGGCTTGAGCCACCGCGCCCGGCCTAATTTTTTAAAATTTTTAGTAGAGACAGGGTTTCAATGTGTTGGCTAGGCTGATCTCGAACTCCTGACCTCAAAGGATCCACCTGCCTAGCCTCCCAAAGTGCTGGGATTACAGGCGTGAGCCACCTTGTCCAGCAGTCTCGCCATTTCTGCCTCTCACTGATTTTCCCACGTGCAGCCTCTCACCTTTTAAACGGCCCAACAATGTCGCAGGCTGAAGTTTTTAAAACTCTGCTCTAATTAGGGAGCTAGTTAGATCTTCATCCTTTCAGGAAAATAGCCCAGTACTCCCCCAACCATGTGCTGAAACCATCCCAAATCCTTGGAGGTTGCTAACTCAGGATTTTATTAACAGATTCAACATGTGCTTTCCCATGTGATGTCTTCTTGATAAAATGTATCACATTTTAAGTCCTTTTCCTTCTTCAAAGTCAGTGTAGAGGTTAAGAGTTTAGATTCTGGCTCTACTATCAGAGTGAGAAACCTTCCTCTATCACTTACTGGTATTGATACGTTGGGGGCAAGTACTTTAACATTAATGTGCCTCAGTTTCCTCACCTGCAAGATCAGGATGGTATCTACCTCATAGGGTTATCATTAAGCACTTAAAGCAGAAAATAAACAATGAACAGGGTCTGGCAAACAAAAATGGTAACTATTATTATTATGATGATTCATTCCTCAGAGTCACTTAGTAATCATCTATGACTTCCAAACATTGCTCCCCAACTTCCTCTTGCTCTATTCCCACAGCATATACAATGCACACTTCTGCCGCAATATTAATACCAAAATCCCAGCAGATATTTCGACTGCTGTTATCTATTTCAGATTCCCCTGCAAAAATACAAGTTCCAAGAAGTCACAGGCACCTAGAAACTCCCTCACTGAGGCAGAATCTCAGAGCTTAGGCAGGCTCAGACCTGAGGTATTCCTTATACTCTACCTTCTCCCCCAACCTCAGTGGTGGCCAGATCTGTGCAGGCCAAAACACTGGTCACTTGATCCCTGACCACCTGAGATTACAAGACTCAAGACCTCAGCTCCTGAAGTATTAGTACTAATAGCACAGTACTATGTATTTTTGTATTAGCAGTAGAACTGATAGATAGCCCATATCTCTGTATAGAAACCACAAGGCAAACAGGTTAAGTGAGGAGCTACTAAAATAACATGTGGCAAACAGAACCTTTGTTAAACTTGTTCCCTATCGACATTACTCCCATTCCCTAACCAGGAAGCTTTATCTGCTTAGAATCTTTTTCCATGTCACTTGCTTAGAATCCCTTTTCATCTCACCCTATAGACAAAATCTTACACAGATGCTCCTCATGTTAACAATTGGTTTACCTGGATATAACCCCATCATAAGCTGAGGAACATAATGGAAGTGCATCATTGTAAAGCTGTAAGTTGGACCATTTTGACTTCGGAACCATTTGTACTTTAAGGACCAAATATATTAAATAGCAAGAGATGTATTATCTTTCGAAGGACAGCTAGAGGAAGAAGGTAATTACCACTAAGGGGATACCAATTATGTACTCTGCAGGGACACTTTTTATAATCCCACTGAATTCCTAGTTCTGCTGATAACAGGGTACCCTGCCTTCATTGCTAGGCCAGTTTACAAAACTTTATTTTGATTCAGAGCATTTATGCTTTGATCTTTACTAGTTTGCTCTACAATATCTGGTGAATTTTGTTTCTTTCCAACAAGCTTTAAAAAAGAAAGAAAAGAAAAGAAAAGACAAGACCAAACTCCCTGGGGCAAATGTAGCTCTGCTAGAGTCTAGCAAACTGAAGTGTTTCTTCTATGAAATAGTTTCAGAACTCCATTATTTGATGGAATGCTGAGAAAGCAACTGATAAGTCAAAAAAAAGCTCAAGGAAATTCTAATTAAGTAAAGATTAAGGTTCAAAAATAATGAGTTACATGGGTCAACTTCCTTGCAAAATACGGTATTTGTAGCCACATAATGTCCTGAGAGGACAAAGGCAGTTTCAAAATGGAGCATATGTGAATTCTAAAACAGAGCACTCAGGCAACAGAGGTATATGTTTGCCTGAGAAACAAAAAGGATAAAGTTACCTTTTTTATATGTACCATCCACTCCTTTGCCCATCTTATCCTTGCTGCTCACATCACCCTCCATGTAAGGGAAGACTCGGGCCTGGTGAGTCCACAAATAGTCATTAGATCCAAAAAAGAGGACAGGGAACTCTCCCACATCATGTCTCATCTTATCAATGTTGGAAGGAACAGCTCGAGGATGGCAGATCTCGGCTGGCCACCACCTGGGAAAGGTGAAAAAGAGAAGGGAAACCTCTAGAAAGCTGCAAAGCATTAGGAAAATAATCTACTCATATAAGAGTAAGGATTAGCAATGTCTGTCTGTCCACATTAAAGTCCATCTTACGGCATTCTTACAACCTAACTAGAACACAAACAATTGTATGTGCTAGAAGCTGGAAAACCCCTGTCCACATTCTTATATAGGCACACACTCCCTTAGACTCAATTATTCAACTTCAAGGACTCTACCTAAAAAAAAAATGATATAGGAACAGACACTTATGACAATAACATTCACTGAAGCTTTATAAAAAGGAAAAACTGCAAAAAATATAAATGCTCAACATCAAGAAAATAATAGTATTACCCATGGTATACTATACAAAATAAAATACAATTTGGCCTTTAAAAAGGAAACTTTGAATAATTATAGAAGAACAGCACCAAGAAATCAAAACACAAACACACACAAACAAAATCAAAGAATGTAAATTACTACACAACTATTTTAGGGAGACAATATGGTATTACCTATTAAAGCTGGAAACCTCTATCTACCTACTTTACTCCAGAAAATGCCCTAGAGAAGGCCCTAAGTATATAAACCAAATATATACTTGTATATAAGTGTATACTTACAATCAAGGTCCCAAGTATATAAACCAAGAAAAACTGACCAAATGTTCACAGTCCAAACAGGAAAATGGGTAAGTGAACTAGACATTATGTGACTGTATAAAGGAACAGTGAACTATGAATGAACCAGCATACTATACTATGATGAATCTCAGGGGCATAGAAGTGAATGAAAAAAGTTGCAGAAAAATATATCAACAATAATTCCTTTACATAAAGGTCTAAAACATACCAAAGAAAACATTAAACTCTCACAGAACAGCGAAGGAATGAAAAAGCTAAAATTTAGTATAGTGATTACCTCTGGGGGTAGGAGAGAATGGAATCAGGGCATGGAATAGACCTCAAAAGTACCAATAGTGTTCTATTTATTTAAGTGGAAGGTACATACACAGGTGTCACTTTTGTTATTCTTTAAAATTATGCATGTTACATCCTTTGTGCTTTCCACATTCAATCAAAATATTTTTAAAAAGAAAAAATGGCTGGGCACAGTGACATGTACCTGTAGTCCCAGCTACTCAGGAGGCTGAGGTGGCAGGATCGCTTAAGCCCAGAAGTTTGAAGTTGCAGTGAGCAATGATCACACCACTGCACTCCAGCCCGGGTGACAGAGGATACCCTGTCTCAAAACAAACAACCCAAGACACAAAACAGTAATAATCTGTAAAGACAGTTATTTTGGATGGTGGGGGGACATAACTGTGGATTGGTACATTTGGGAGTACATATGCTGAAATGTTAACAATGTACCTGCCTTATGAGATTATTAGTGTGTTTTCATTAAAAAAAAACTTTCCAAAAAATACATAAAAGAAAAAAAATTTTTCCACAGAGAACATGTATTATTCCTATAATTGCAAATCATAAAGTTAGGCTTCTTTTCCTATAAGGAAAAACATCAATAAAAAGAGGGGAGGAGTACCATGCCTAATTAAGTAGATCATTAGAAAATACATTAAGCATTGTATATGAGAGGTCTCAAGAAACAAAGGACAGTAAAAGAAATGAGTGCTATTCTCCAGGATTACCTGTATCGTCCAACTTTTACCCAGACAATCTCCCTGTAGTGTGGCTTTTTGCCTGCCTTACAGTCATTGCAATACCAGTTTCCTTCAGGGATATCAATGTTCAGGCATTCACGATGAAAAGCAGCAGGGCAAGAATCACAGCACAGAAGGCTGCCTCCTGTGGGAATAAAAAAAAAAGTGGCATTCAGATCACAATACCGCATTTAAGAACCCAGTTAAAATAGCTTTTGCTCAGCTCTTAACCAGCTTAGGGCTTATTAGTTTAACTAGTTATCCAGAAAATCTATGCTGAAGAAGTATTCCCGCTCCAACATTCCTGAACACTGCTCCCCTGAAAGCTTGTTAGATTCACAGCTAATAAACATGAGATCCTATTGGCAAAATTAAGTTAAAGCAATGAAGTCACAAGGGAACCTATAAAAGTCATGTATGTGTAGATCCCATACGCATATATATATATATTTCTTTCTTTCTCTTCACTAAAAGACATACTAAATAAAAACATTATCAGTGACACACAATGACCAGAGTATAAACAGCATAAGCTTTATTTAACTCTAGTCAGGTTCAGGTTGGAATTCTAGCTCTAGGACTACATGCCTTTGAGAAATTCACTTTCCTTGCTGAGCTATAATTTCCTCAGCGGTAAGGAGTTTTCTCTAACAAACAATAACCACATTTGTTTGAGGACTCACCTAGTTAATAAATCACCTAGTAGCAGCTGACACATAAGTAGTAACTCTATATGGTTAGTTCCTTCCCTCCTTTTAAAATTACTAACTTTTCGGCTGAGTGCAGTGCCTCAGGCCTGTAATCTCAACACTTTGGCAGGTTGCGGTGGGTGGATCACCTGAGGTCAGGAGTTACAGAATAGCCCGGCCAACAGGGTGAAACCCCCTATCTACTAAAAAAATTAGCCAGGTGTGGTGGCACATGCCTGTATTCCCAGCTACTTGGGAGCCGGAGACAGGAGAATTGCTTGAACCTGGGAGGTGGAAGTTGCAGTGAGCCGAGACCGAACCACTGCACTCCAAGCAGTGTGACAGGGCAAGACTCTTGTCTCAAATAAATAAATATATAAATACTTTCAAAACACAGTAGTTTCAGCAGATAGGCAGGCATTTTATTTTGTTGCCAAAAAGAAATGAGCCACACTGTTGCCAGAAATGAGCATGCTTCAAACATGCTAAACTCAAACATGTAATTCCAAGTTTTACCCTTGAAGAGGTGAGTAAAGCCTTAGCAAAGAATATATGCGAGTTAATCTTGTTCTCACTGTGCTTCTTTCACCTCTTAAAATCCTACTACAGAAAAAGGCGGGGGTCTTGGCAACCGGAGGAGTTAGGAGGTGTGGGCCAAGATGGCGGCCGCCGAGGTCGCAAACTGCATCATGGAGGTGTCCTGTGGCCAGGCGGAAAGCAGCGAGAAGCCGTACGTCAAGGGCATAACGTCCAAATATTACTACTTTGACTCCTACGCCCACTTCAGCAATTCCATGTTTCACAACCATCACCTCTTCAAGGACAAGGTAGTGCTGGATGGGGGCACGGAAACAAGCATGTTCGCCAAGGCCGGGCCCGCAACGTCATCGGGATCGAGTGGTTCCACTAGCTCTGAATATGCGGTGAAGATTGTCAAAGCTAACAAGTTAGACCACTTGGTGACCATCATCAAGGGGAAGGTGGCGGAGGTAGAGCTCCGGGTGGAAAAGGTGGACATCATCATCAGCAAGTGGATGGGCTAACTGCCTCTTCTAGGAGTCCATGCTCAACACCGTGCTCCACGCCCGGACAAGTGACGGTCATCGAGGAACGGCAGTACAAAGCCTACAAGATCCACAGGTGGGAGAACGCTTACGGCTTCGATGTCTTGCATCAAAGATGTGGCCATCAAGGAGACCCTAGTGGACCTGGTGGACCTGAAACAGCTGGTCAACAATGCCTGCCTCATAAAGGAGGTAGACATCTACACCGTCAAGGTGGAAGACCTGACCTTCACCTCCCCGTTCTGCCTGCAAGTGAAACAGAATGACTACGTACACGCCCAGGTGGCCTACTTCAACATCGAGTTTATGCACTGCCACAAGAGGACCGGCTTCTCCATCAGCCCCGAGTCCCTGTACACGCACTGGAGGCAGGTGGTGTTTTACATGGAGGACTACCTGACCTTTAAGACGGGCAAGGAGATCTTCGGCACCATCGGCATGTGGCCCAACGCCAAGAACAATTGGGACCTGGACTTCACCGTCAACCTAAATTTCAAGGGCCATCTGTGCGACCTGTCCTGCTCCACAGACTATAGGATGCGCTGAGGCCCGGCTCTCCTACCCTGCACAGGCCCAGGGGCTGAGCGTTACTAGACGATTGCGGGGCTCCCCCTTCCTCTCTCTCCCTCCCTCCCGCAGAGGAAGTTTTAGGGGCCTGGGCTGGGGGGATGGGGAGGGCACATCATGACTGTTTTTCATGACTTAACGTTTTTATATGGTTGCATTTATGCCAATAAATCTTCAGCTGGGAAAGAACAAAAAAAAAATTCCTACTATAAACATACTTCTGTTGGCATTTTATATATAATTTATTCCCATGCTGACTTTTGCCTTTTTTTTTTTTTTTTAACAGTCCAGAGATCTTTTATTTTTTTTAACACCTATGATGCCATGAATTCATAGGGAATAGGTTCCAGCAGCTCAGGCTCCTTCCCATTGGTTCTCACAGTATGCTTCTCTGAGTGGAGCAGGCTAGTGCTTCAGTTGAACCCAGGTAACTTTCTCTTCGGCTTCTTTTTCTGATCATTTTCCTTCACACGTTTCAGGAAGCTATCTTGGCTCTTAGAGTGCTTAATGTGCTCAATATGCACATTGAATCTCTTGCCAAGAATCTTGCCCTTGTTTACAACAATGCCAACAGCGTGCTGGGTAACATTGTAGACTCTCAGTTTTGCCATGGTAACACTAGTGGGGCATTCCTTTTTGAAAAGTACCCATTCCCTTGATGTCTACAATATCACCTTCCTTATAGATTTGCATATATGCAGCCAAAGGAACAACTCCATGTTTTGTAAAAGGCTGAGAGAACATGTATCAGGTGCCTCTCCTCTTTCCCTTTGTGTTTTGACATTTTCGCAAATTACAGGAAGATGGCAGTTCCGGCCAAAAGGACCTTTACTTACTAATTCTCTTCAACAAGCTCTAAAAATAAGAGTGGAAGTTTTATTTGTTTTTTGTTGGGGCCAGGGGTGTGTTTCAGATCAGACTCCTACTTCAACTGGAAAAGCTCGCCTTTTGTCTGTATTGTATAGTGAAGCTCAGATTCAGAGTAAGATTATATTTGGAAATGCATCTGCTGCTAAAAAACAAGTCTGAAGAACAATTATACAGTCCCAAACTCTATTTAGCTATTTTGGTAATCAAATAACCTAAGAATGGTACACTAACAGTGACATAAATTCAACTAGCCCAGTGGCAGGATACCTTCCTGCAACATTCGTATCTATGCTTAGTCACTTGCCGAATTACAACTTGTTTAGTCTGCTTACATAGTCTTAGGAGAAAAATCTTCCTTTCATTAAACTGGCATTCATGATGCACTAGAAATATTTCATGTACAAAAAGGCACTCAAAGAAGGATATAACACTAAAAGAAACCTGGATAAAAGAAAACCCACTGAATAAAGGTCAAAGGTCAGAGCTGAGGGGACAAAGTGTCAAGCACCTCTGTATTTCAGGACAGAGCCCAATGCAGATTGAGCTGAGGAAGAACATGAGGCAAGAAATCAATAGAACTACTCTGGGTAGATAGATGGAAAGCAGGAAAGGAGGGTCTATCTAGTGACACTAGAGGTAATATATAGGAGAAAGCCGGAAAACCAGGAAGAGAGAAGAGGGAAACCTGCATGAGTCATTAAAACAAAGATGAAATGAGACACTTGGTGGAAGAGGGAAAGAAAGAGAAAATGCATTTTAAACATACTGCTAAATTGAAAGGGTCCAATTCCTTACAATTTGAAATTTACCAATTATCCTACTACCCGGGTTAACTACCTTTAGTCCTCTCCTTTACATGAGGGGAAAAAAAAGTTGTAAGACTATTTTCTATCCCTGTTCACTAAACGCAGGATAATCTTAGTTTATGGGAGCAGTCCTTGGGCTTTTTGGCCTCAGGCTTTCCTTAAATTTACAGGACCACATTATGCTCTTGAAAAATTACAAAGAAACCCAAAGTGATTTTGTGTATACAAGGTATACTACAGATATTTGCCAGAGATAAATTAAAACTAAAAAAATGTTGTTTCTAAATTCATTTTAAGTATCTAATTCATTTTATTATTTTTAAATTTTTATTTCCTAGTTCCTGCAAACAGATACTAAGAATTAATTCATTAAACATGATTAACATTTTAATAAAAACTATACGTTTCCTCATTTTCGTCACACAGGGTGGAGTGCAGTGGTGTGATCTCAGCTCACTGAAACCTCCGCCTGACAGGTTCAAGCGATTCTCCTGCCTCAGCCTCCCGAGCCACGCCAATTTTTTTTTTTTTTTTTTTTTTTTTTTTTTTTTTTTTAAGAGATGGGGTTTTTTGCCAGGTTGGCCAGGCTTGTCTGGAACTCCTGGATTCAACTGATCTGCCACCTCGGCCTCCCAAAGTGCTGGGATTATAGGCGCGAGTCATTGCACCCGACACATTTTTGCAAACATTTTATTTTTTTTTGAGACAGGGTCTCGCTTTGTCATACAGGCTGGAGTGCAGGCACACGATTTCAACTCACTGCAACCTCCGCTCCCTGGTTCAAGTGACTCTTCTGCCTCAGCCTCCTGAGTAGCTGGGCCTACAGGCATGCACCACCACGCCCAGCTAATTTTTGTATTTTTAGTAGAGACCGGTTTCGCCATGTTGGCCAGGCTGGTCCTGAACTCCTGGCCTCAAGTGATCCTTCTGCCTCCCAAAGTGCTAGGATTACAGGCATAAGCCACCGTGTAGAGCCCATTGTAGCAAATATTTTAAATTGCATTTGTTGCAATATGTTATATGACACACATGAAGAAAGTATAGCCTCTCAGATATATTGCTGGAAAAGAATGCTAAAATAACCTGTTCAATAACTATGGATATTCATTCTTTGATGCTATACTAAAACTCCACAGTGTAGAGTTTAGTTGCAATGTGGAAACTGAAACTATGTCACTAAACTTAAAACGACTACACTAAAATTCATTGATCTGTCTTCTACTTTGAATGGATCTTTTACACATGCAAGGTTTTTAACATCATGCATTAGCTATATTAAAAATATTGCCTCATCTCTACTAAAAATACAAAAAATTGGCTGGGCATGGTGGCACACACCTGTAGTCCCAGCTACTCGGGAGGCTGAGGCAGGAGGATCACTTGAACCCGGGAGGAGGGGGTTGCAGTGAGTCGAGATCGCGCCACTGCACTCTAGCCTGAGGACAGAGCCAGACTCTGTCTCAAAAAAAAAAAAAAAAAAAAGTTCATTGAGTCATATGCATCTTCGAAATGGCCTATTATAATACTTTTAAAATCACATTTATTAATACTACCATGATCCCATCAGTAAGTACTAAGAAGCTGTCAAGTTGAAGGTAGAAGATAATAGTTTATGAAAATTTTATTTTCACTTAAAAGCTCAAATTTTATCATTGGCCATTATTTTGCAGTTGTTTTTCTTGAATTGACAGGCTCGCAGTTGTTCATTTTCAAGTAAATGTCTGCTACATATCCAAGCATGAATAACCACAGTTTATCAGTAACTCTTACAATTAAAAACGGTGTTCCATGAACAATGTGGATAGTTCAGCCTGAAACTCAGTTGCATGAGTGCTTTAACTCATGATAACCATCAGTATGCAAAGAAACGGCTTTATGTGTACTTCCCACTTCATCACAGAGAACAGGGAAACAATGTTCACTTCATGGACAGGATACAATAAAACTAAGGTGTTTTACTTCAAGAAACTTCTAAGGTAAAACTGCCATGCTTTTACTGCGAGTAGGTGATGATACAGAACGCAATGACTGCTTATTTGTATTGGTTTGGAAGTATTGCCTTGGTTTATACTAAGGTGGCAGCAGTTTTACCCATCCACTGACTGTGTACTATCTTTCAGATTTCAACTAAGCGAACAAAGCTTCCAGAATTAACTAAACGCCAGTCTTTGGCTACAGAGACAATATATCGCAAGTAAGGAAAATTATTTTTTTACAGAATTATTGGCATAAACATACAAATCTCCTTAGTGATGTGAATTCAAAATATGTGAGACAAGTCTCAACCAATTTAGAAAGTTTATTTTGCCAAGGTGAAGAACACGTCCATGACACAACCTCAGGAGATCCTGGCAACATGTGCCCAAGGTGGTGGGGGTACAGCTTGCTTTTATATATTTTAGGGAGATAAGAGACATCAGTATGTGTAACACTGTCATTGGTTCTGGGAGGGGCTTGGGGTTCCAGGTCATAAGTAGGTAAAAAACAAAAGGTTGCATTCTTTTGAGTCCTTCATCAGCCTTTCACTGAATATACAATTTAATCTGGCTCAGTGAATCTGCATTTTTACATAAACAATAGGGCAGAGGAAGCAATCAGGTACGCATTTGTCTCAGATGAGCATAGGGATGACTTTCTGTCCCACACCAGTAAAGATAAGCTATCGGTTTCCACTGCCAGGGTGAAATTCAACAGAACACAGCAGTTCTCCTGTCTCAGCCTCCCAAGCAGCTGGGATTACAGGCTTCCGCCATCACACCTGGCTAATTTTTGTATTTTCAGTAGAGACGGGGTTTCACCATGTTGGCCAGGCTGGTCTCAAACTCCTGACCTCAGGTGATCCACCTGCCTCAGCCTCCGAAAGTGCTGGGATTAGAGGTGTGAGCCACGTCGCCTGGCCTGTAGCTGTATTATTGAGGAATAAAATGGGAGGCAGGTTTTCCTGATGTAGTTCCAAGCTTGACTTTTCCCTTGACTTAGTGATTTGGGGCTCCAAATTTTCCTTTTGTGGATTTATTTTCCTTTCACAGTGATAGCTTTTTTTTTTTTTGGTTATTTTTTGTTTTGTTTTGTTTTGTTTATGAGGTCAGTCTCACTATATTGCCCAGCCTGGTCTTGAATTCCTGGGCTCAAGCAATCCTCCCACCTTGGCCTCCTGAATAGCTGGGACTACAGGCATGCACCAACGTGTTCAGCTTCTTAGTGATATCTTAAGAAAGAGGAAAGAAAAAGAAGGTATTGTTTTCTTGGAGGAAGTCATCTTGCAGGGAAAGTGGATAATAACAAAGATAATTTTTAGAAGAAAATCAAACAAAATGAGGCAGGCTGTGGAAAAAGCCCTACAGAGAATTAAAAATGAGACCAGAGACCATTTAAGCTTATTTTCTCACTGTGCAAGGGTTTTAATCATATCTTTTCATTTAATTGATGCTATGTGATAAATATGACTGTGTGATAGGGAATAGAGCCTATATTTTATAAACAAGCAAACCAAGACTTAGTAAAGCAATTTGACTAAAGAGACAAGCCAGAATTCAAACCTGGACTTCAAGATTCGAAGTATAATGCTCATTCTTTTACATATATTGACTCTTTATAAAATTAATCCCTCAGAATGTTCAGAGCCAGCCAGGTTTTCAGGAAATTGTATAATTAATAAGTAGATAACAAAAAAATTATTTCCAAGTAACTACTAAATCAACAAAACAAAATCTGAAAATAAAAGAGAAAACTGAAGAACTGGTGCTACCCTCATCATGAGAAGATAGTGGAGCAAAGTCCACAAGGAACCTAGAAAAATACCATTACAAAATACCAATACCACTACCATGAACTTAGAAAAGTATCATTTACCTTTGTACTAGATATCCTTCTAGTACAAAGGCAAATGATGCCTGGAAGCAGAGAAATGAGCACCTGTGGGCTCACAAAGTTCAGACAACCAAGAGAAAAACTGAAATAAGGAATTCAGAACTTTAAGTATTACGGTTAACATACTGGTGATGAGTGCTAAAATCTTCCATTTAACTAGCAAAAATCAAGTTGTCAGGGATGATAAGCATAGAAAAGAAAATATGTGAAAGGTTAACACTAACTCTGTTCTAAAAAACAAGTATTTTAAAAATGAATAAAATGGCCGGGCACACTGGCTCACGCCTGTAATCCTAGCACTTTGGGGAAACCGAGGAGAGTGGATCAACTGAGGTCAGAAGTTAAGAGACCAGCCTGGCCAACATGGTGAAACCCCAACTCCACCAAAAAAAAAAAAAAAAAAAAAAAAAAATTAGTGGGGCACAAATCCCAGCTACTCAGGAGGCTGAGGCAGGAGAATCACTTGAACCAGTGGGGGCGGGGTGGGGAGCAGTGCGGGGGCAGGGGTTGCAGTGAGCAGAGATTGCACCACTTCACTCCAGCCTGGGCGAAAGAGCGAAGAATAAAATATACAGAAAATTTATCTTTCTTCTACGTTATCTTTTAAGAACTAATATTCCTTACAATGAGAAAATATGTAACTAAAGTTCACAAATCCCTTCACTTTTTCGATCACGTTCACTCTTTTTCTATTAATTTGCATAAAATTGCTTGTTAAAACACAATTACATGATAATACTATTTTCAAGAATTGTTTCTATCTAGGTATCTGACCTATCTGCTGACATGCATGAATGTCTGGAGTAATGCCACTTAATATTAAGCAATGATTTCTTTTTCTGGTGGTGGAATTAAGTGAATTTTTGTCTTTACTGCTTCAATTGTTTATCATTTTAACAAAACTCAAGTCATTATTCAAAATAAGAAAAATAAAACCTCTCCCTATTTGGCAACAAAGCCAAGTTTTAAAAGTTCTGCTGGACAGGCGCAGTTCAGCACTTTGGGAGGCCAAGGCGGGCGGATCACTTGAGGTCAGGAGTTTGAGATCAGCCTGGCCAACACGGTAAAATCCTGTCTCTACTAAAAATACAAAAAATTCGTCAGGCGTGGTGGTGGGCACCTGTAATCCCAGCTACTCAGGAGGCTGAGGCAGGAGAATTGCTTAAACCTGGGAGGTGGAGGTTGCAGTGAGCTGAGATTGTGCCACAGCACTCCAGCTTGGGCAACAGAGTGAAATGCTGTCTCAAAAAAATAAAAAAACAAGTTTTGCTATATAATCATTAATTTGGGACATCATTTCCTTAATGGCAGATGAATAGTATCATTTCTAATATTGTTTCCAGTGGCAATATGATGAAAAGTTTTTTTGTTCCAATTAAAACATTGATTTAATCCCTTTTTAGACTACAAATAGAGGAAGAAGTGATTTCTTACCTTCTGAGCACACAAAGCACCAGCTAACATTAACATGCTCATGATTTCGGCAGCCTCGCCTAGGGGTAAAGTGATTAGGGCAGATGATACTATTAGATGCAAGGATCTTTGACCCAGCAGCCAGGCAAAAGTCATTGGCGTGGTATGCCACAGGACAGCGGACACAGCGCATCAATCGACCTAAAGCAGGAAAATCAGGGACGAGCAAAAGAAAAACAAAAATATTAAATATAAAAAGAATGTGAGTTATTCAAGTCTATTTGTTAGTATTGAAAAAATGTCACAAATAGAAGAATGACCACTAAGATGATGGATCTTAAACATTCGATCCACCAAGAAAACTCAGATGGGAGCTATGTGATAAGTCTCCAAAAGGAACCAAAACCCGTTAACTGTCAGTGAGTCTGCTTCAACAAGGGAAAGCCCAACTCAAACCACTGTCCTGACAGCTAGGAAATCAGCCCCAGAATAAATAGGGAGAGGGGAGAGAACAATAATGCTTGCCTGGAACTCTGTGATTCTTAAAGCTTTTCAAGTGAACGAACCTCTCTACCATCTCCAGAGGAAATACATCCCCTCAAATACTTTATCTATTATAAACCATCACTGAACCACCACCAAAACCTCTAATGCAATCTGTAATAACAATTAAAAATAAGAAAGTAGCCAATAGTTAAACTGCAACTCTTTTCATTTTTCTTTGTATTAATAAAGACATGGGGTTTTTCCCTATATTGCCAAGGCTGGACATGACCTCAAAGTCCATGTGCTCAAACAGTCCTCCCACTTCCTGCTTTACCTTCCCAAGAAGCTGGAACTACAGGTGTACACCATCATAGTCATCGAAACTGCAATTTTGATCCAACAAGTTAAATTACTTATGAGACCCATTAGGCCAGGACATAATCCTAAAAAAGGTACTGACAGTCTGATTAAAAGAAACATCAACACTGCTAAATTTTGCCTCCTTAATCCTCTATGGAAAAAGTTAAGGCTCTTTTGGCAAACATGAATTTACCAGCAGAGATACAGTATTGGGTTTTTCCAGGCACGGTGGCTCACACCTGTAATCCCAGGACTTTGGACGGTCAAGTCAGGCAGATCACCTGAGGTCAGGGGTTCCAGAACAGTCTGGACAACATGGTGAAACCCCGTCTATACTAAAATCATAAAAAGTAGCAGGGAGTGGTGGCAAGCACCTGTAATCCAAGCTACTCCAGGGGCTGAGGCATGAGAATCTCTTGAACCTCTGGGAGGTGGACATTGCAGTGAGTTGAGATCACACTGGGCAACAGAGCGAGACTTCCTGTTTTAAAACAAAACAAAACAAACAAAAAACAAAAACACGCTAGGTGAGGTGGCTCATGCCTATAATCCCAGCACTTTGGGAGGCCGAGGCAGGCGGATTACCTGAGGTCAGGAGTTCGAGACCAGACTGACCAATATGATGAAACCCTGTCTCTACTAAAAATACAAAAATTAGCTGGGCATGGTGGCATGTGCCTGTAATCCCAGCTAGTCAGGAGGCTGAGACAGGAGAATCATTTGAACCCGGGAGGTGAGGTTGCAGTGAGCCAAAATCGTGCCATTGCACTCCAGCCTAGGCAACAAAAGTGAAATTCCATCTCAAAAAAAAAAACAAACAACAACAGCAACAAAAACAAACACCTCGTCTTACCAAAGAGAACACATTTCAAAACTTAAGTTTACCTATATGCACAGACAGTTTTGGAAAACTCAGGTTTCACCTTAACTATGAAGCAGAAGAAATTTCTAGGACAAGTTTTCACTAAAAAAAAAAAAAAAAAAAATGAACCCCCATTCCTGCCTTGACATGCATTTCTGAATGATATCACACATAGAAACCAGAGATATAAAAACGGCCCAAGGGGGTCAGGTGTGGTGGCTCACACCTGTAATGCCAGCACTTTGGGAGACTGAGGTGGGTAGATCACGAGATCAGGAGATGGAGACCGGGGGAGAGAGCGAGACTCTGTCTCAAAAAAAAAAAAAAAAAAAAAATGCCCAGGGGAAGACTATACTCTGGTTTTCTAATCAATTAGGGAGAAGAGGACGTGCAGCTGAACACTTTCTCAAACTACATTTCATATGAAATCCAAATATTCAATACCCTACCACATAACCACATTGTGTTCTGCGAAGCCCTGGCATTGCCTGGCTGCTGAACTAGTTCATTATGTCCCTCTTCTCTCCCAAATACAATGTTGGTAATCTCTCTGAATAGAGAGACGCCATAAAGTGACATGATGGATTGCATTTGAAAATATCTGTTGCCGGCCGGCTGTGGTGGCTCACGCCTGTAATCCCAGCACTTTGGGAGGCCGAGGCGGGTGGATCACGAGGTCAGGAGATCGAGACCATCCTAGCTAGCATGGTGAAACCCCGTCTCTACTAAAAATACAAAAATTTAGCCGGGGATGGTGGTGGGCACCTGTAGTCCCAGCTACTCAGGAGGCTGAGGCAGGAGAATGGCGTGAACCCAGGAGGTGGAGCTTACAGTGAGTTGACATCATGCCACTGCACTCCAGCCTGGGTAACAGAGCGAGACTCCGTCTCAAAAAGAAAAAAAAAAAAAAGAAAAAAAGAAAAAGAAAATATCTGTTGCCAATGAAACTGAGGTTTTACAGTTAGAGTGGTCCACGTGAGAAATCCATACCTTTAGATGCAGAAACATTGGCTGGATTAGCAGCATGACAGGTTATACAGATGTGGAGGGAGCACCGGAAGCCCTTGTTCTGCATAACAGTGGGTGGGTACTTCTGGACACACTCTTCATGGTAAAACTTTCCACACAAGGGTAGAAGGCACCTTTTAACATCTTCCCCACTCTGCTTACATACAAAACAGGTATGGATTCCTGAGAAACCAAAAGAAGATAAATTAATAAGAATTCAAGAATCTACAAAATGCTAAACCATTAGCTGAAAAGTTTGTAAGAAATTTTAAAATGGACTGATAGGACTGACATCATCTGACCCCACTGTAACAATCTTAGTATTATTATAAATGAACTATCTGATAATACACACTCCCTGACGTGATACAACAGAAAGTACACAGAAAATGCTTGCTGGTGGCACCCCCGCCAAAAAAAACAAAAACTCAAATTAAACCTAATCCAGCCCCTGGACTAACTACAAGTTTACAGGAAATATGGATGAAAGAGGAACAAGTTAAGGGGATACCTCCAGGAGGCAACCAACAAAATTTAAGTTTGGCTGGGCGAGGAGGCTCATGCCTATAATCCCAGCACTCTGGGAGGCCGTGGTGAGTGGCTGGCTTGAGTCCAGGAGGTCAAGACCAGCCCAGGCAACATGGCGAAACTCCATCTCTACTAAACATACAAAAATTAGCTGGGCATGGTGGTGCATGCCCATGGTCCCAGCTACTTAAGAGGCTGACACAGGAAGATCGCTTGAGCCTGGAAAGTGGAGACTGACTGAGCTGAGATCACACCAGTAGACTCCAGCCTGGGTGACAGAGTGAGACCCTGCCTCAAAAAAAAAAAAAAAAAAAAAAGGTGTGGGGGCAGTATTGTTATAGATAAGTAGAAACTAAAGAGATGAATAGGCCGGGCGCGGTGGCTCACACCTGTAATCCCAGCACTTTGGGAGGCCAAGGTGGGTGGATCATGAGGTCAGGAGATCGAGACCATCCTGGCTAACAAGGTGAAACCCCGTCTCTACTAAAAATGCAAAAAAAATTAGCTGGGCGTGGCAGCGGGCGACTGTAGTTCCAGCTACTTGGGAGGCTGAGGCAGGAGAATGGCATGAACCCAGGAGGCGGAGCTTGCAGTGAGCCGAGGTCACGCCACTGCACTTCAGCCTGGGCGACTAAGTGAGACTCTGTCTCAAAAAAAAGAGATGTATAAAAAAGTTTACACTACAGGAAATCACCCGACATACAATGCTGGTAATCTCCCTAAGAAAACCTACAGGGAAGCTTTTGGCCTCTCTCTGGATCTAGATCTTGATTCAAAACGTAATAAAAAGACATCCCTGAGACAAATGAGAAAATTTGAAAATGAACTGGCTGGTAGATGATACAAAGAAGTTATTATATATTCTTGCTATACATTAGATGTTGTATCTGTTAGAAACCCTTTGAAATATATGGAGAAAATGAGACAGAAGTTGGTAACTAGTGAAATTAACTGAATACATGGAGATTCTTTACATTGTTCTACCCTGGTGTATGTCTTAAGATTTTTGTAATAAAAAGTCAAAACCAGGCCAGAAGTTCAAGACTAGCCTGGGGAACATAGTGAGACACCTTCTCTACTAGAAATACAAAACAATTAGCTGGGTGTGGTGGCAGGCGCCTATAATCCCAACTACTACAGAGGCGGAGACACGAAATCTCTTGAAACTGGGAGGTGGAGGTTGCAATGAGCTGAGATCGCACCACCGTACTCCAGCCTGGGCCACAGAAGGAGACTCTGTCTCAGAAAAAAATAAAATAAAATAAAATAAAATAATAAAAAAATAAAACACAGACCTCTATCTCTCTGTAAGATGCAGTGCAACATAAGAAAAAGAGCCTAAGCTTGACAGGCAAACAGACCTCAACATGAATCCTCCTGCAGGCAATTGCTGGAAATGGAAGCTCATTCAAATCACCCATTTTATCTATAAACACTGAGAACATCCAGCAAATAAATATTTTAAGAAATATTAAACAGGCAAAACTCTACCTGATGCTGAATAACTGGTAGCTTTTGTGTGTGTGTGTGTGACTCAATCTCCCTCTGTCGCCCAGGATGAAGTGCAGTGGCATGATGTCAGCTCACTGCAATCTCCACCTCCTGGGATCAAGTGATTCTTGTGCCTCAGCCTCCCAAGTACGTGAGATTACAGGCACCCACGACCATGACTGGCTAATTTTTGTATTTTTAGTAGAGATGAAGTTTCGCCACGTTGGCCAGGCTGGTCTCAAACTTCTGAATTTAAATAATCCGCCCACCTTAGCCTCCCAAACTGCTGGGATTACAGGAGTGGTAGCTATTATTAAACCTGAGCAATCTAAACAATGATGTGATCACCCTATTGCAGGAAAATAGGGTAAGCCAAGAGCACTAATAAAAGACTCCCATTTCTTACACTGTACCAAAACTGGTAAAACTTCCTACTCTCAAAGATAATAACTTTCCTAGGAAAAAGGGGAAACATAACCACAAATCTAAAAAAACCAAAAATAAAAAAATTCTATCTTCTCTATACCTCATGTCATATGCAAAAATTAATACAAAATAGATCATAGACCTAATAGTGAAATGTAAAACTAGAAAATTCTATGAAGGAAACATAGAACTAAAAATCTTTGTGACACTGGCCAGGCGCAGCGGCTCACACCTGTAATCCCAGCACTTTGGGAGTTTGGGAGGCCAAGACGGGTGGATTATCTGAGATCAGGAGTTTGAGAACAGCCTGGCCAACATGGTGAAACCTTGTCTCTATTAAAAATGCAAAAATTAGCTGGGCGTGGTGGCACATGCCTGGAATCCTGGCTACTCGGGAGACTGAGGCACAAGAATCACTTGAACCTGGGAGGTGGAGGTTGCAGTGAGTGAGATCATGTCACTGTACTCCGGCCCGGGTGACAGAGTGAGACTCTGTCGCAGATTAAAAAGAAAAAACAGGCCAGAGTGGTGGCTCAAGCCTGTAATCCCAGCACTTTGGGAGGCCGAGATGGGCGGATCACGAGGTCAGGAGATCGAGACCATCCTGGCTAACAGGGTGAAACCCTGTCTCTACTAAAAAATACAAAAAACTAGCCAGGTGAGGTGGCGGGCGCCTGTAGTCCCAGCTACTCGGCAGGCTGAGGCAGGAGAATGGCGTGAACCCGGGAGGCGGAGCTTGCAGTGAGCTGAGATCCGGCCACTGCACTCCAGCCTGGGCGACAAAGCGAGACTTCGTCTCCAAAAAAAAAAAGAAACAAAAAAAACTTGGTGACACTGGGTTAAGTAAAACTTCTTAGCTATGACAGCAAATCACAGTCCATAAAAAGAACAAACTGATAAACTGGATTTAATAAAATTTAAGAACTATTAATCTTAGAAACACATCATTAAGAAAATGAAAAAGTTGGCCAGGCACAGTGGCATGTAATCCCAGCACTTTGGGAGGCCAAGGCAAGTGGACCGCCTGAGGTTGGGAGCTCGAGACCAGCTTGACCAACAGGAGAAACCCCGTCTCTACTAAAAATACAAAAATTAGCTGGGTGTGGTGGCACATGCTTGTAATCCCAGCTACTCGGGAGGCTGAGGCAGGAGAATTGCTTGAACCCAGGAGGAGGAGGTCGCAGTGAGCCGAGATTGCGCCACTGCACTCCAGCCCGGGCGACAGTGTGAGACTCCATCTCAAGAGAAAAAAAGAAAAAAGAAAATGGGGCCAGGAATCGTGTGTTACACCTATAATCCCAACACTTTAATAGGCTGAACAAGGAGGACTGCTTGATCCCAGGGGTTCAAAACCAGCCCGGTAATAATGTAATAAACCCTGTCTCTAAAAAAAAATTTTTTAATTTGCCAGGCATGTGGCAGGCACCTGTAGTCCCAGCTACTAAGGAGGCTGAGCCAGAAAGATTGCTTGAGCCTGGAAGGCTGAGGCTGCAGCACTATACTCCAGCCTAGGCGACAGAGAGAGACCCTGTCTCAAGGAAAAAAAAAGAAAAATGGAAGGGGGAGGGAGGGTACAAAGTGTCCAAAAACTTGAATGTTCTCAGCACCTTTATTTATAATAACCAAAACAGGAAACAACTCAAATGTCTATCAACAGATGAATGGATCAACAACCAAGTAAATCCACACAACAAACTACTACTCAGTGATAAAAAGAAATGAACTACCAATACACACAACAACCTTACTGAATCTCAAAATAATAATGCTGAGTGATGATTTCACAGGTGCATACATATATACATACCAAAATTTATCAACTCATACACTTGAAATATGTGCAATTTTTTGCACTTCAATTCTGCCTTAACAGAGCTGTTTTACACACTCAAAATGATTTTCCTCTTGACCCTATAATATCCTCCCTTTAGGTACTATCTTCCTTTCTGCTGAAGTCAAGTTTCTTCAAGAAGTTATATATAGGGCTATCCACTCACCCTTCAATCTAGTGTAATGAGACATCCTCTGGCAAAAATTGAGGCATTTTCTCACTGCCACATACAAAATTCTCTCTTCAATCCAGAACCTCCTTAGTGTCTTTGCTACATCTGCCCCTGCAGGTAACACCTGACTCCTGTGGCTTCAGAGATATTGACTAGCTCCTCCTCTCCTTCCAGTAACTCGTTATAAGAGCATATATGCCCAGGTAGTGTCACTGACCATTATCTTATCCTAATGACACTTTTTCTTTGGGAAGTATGATCCATATGTGCAGCTTCAATGACTTACAGGCATAAGATCTATACCTCAGCCCTGAGTTCTTCACTGTTTACATGCTGTAACATCTACATATCATGCTTAAAAGAGAGAGAGAGAGAGAGAGAGAGAGAGAGAGAGAGAGAGAGAGAGAGAGAGTGAGAGAACACTTTCCAGCCTGGGCAACATAGTTAAGACCCCCATCTCAATAAAAAATAAAAAAATATTACCCATGCATGGTGGCAAGTGGCTGTAGTCCCAGCTACTTGGGAAGCTGATTGCTTGAGCCCAGGAGCTCAAGACTACAATGAGCTACGATCACGCCACTGCACTCCAACCTGGACAAGACCTCATCTCTTATTTAAAAAAAAAAAAAAAAAAAAAAAAAAAAGAACACTTTACTTAGCACAGCTTTATGAAGTGCTTTACCAGCTGGTCTCAGCTGACTATTCCTATTTTCTAATCCAATCTAAGCATTATAACTCACAAATAATCCTTTAACTTTTTTGGTAAATATTTTTATTGATGTATGATGTACACACCGTAAAGTACACACATCCTAAGAGTATAGTTGATGAAGTAAACATGCTCATGTAATCCTTATGCAAATTAAGAAATATAAAACATTACCAGTAACCAAGAAGCCCTCATAGTTACTGCCTATGCCTCTTAACTAAAATATCCTAAACTCTAAACACATTGGCTTGTATTCTATATTCCCCAAATGTTTTACACATTTTCATTACTGGACCTTCTGCCCTTCCCCTCTCGACACCAATTTTTCTTTCTCTCTTACAGTTAAACACAGATATCTTCCTCTATGGCATTAGCTCATCTTTGCTTACATTACACTCTGAATGTATCACCGATACAATGCTTTTTGCACTGTATTATGCTACCCATTTATTATTCACTTGGTAGCTTTTCTGAAAGCGGTGACTCCACAGCACCATTTCTGTATCTGTAACAACTAGCCCAGTGTTGCCACAAAATAGTGTCTCCAATAAATGTCTTTCCTGAAAAACTTAAAATTCAAACTTTCTTTGGAGGAAGACCATTCGATATCTACTTTACCTGTGCGACATTCATTGCAGATAAATTTTCCTCTTGGCATCTCAGTCAATCCAAGGCACTCCAGGTGGAAAGCCCCGCAGCACTGAGCCTCACATAACAGCAGCTCACCCAATTTTTCACAATTCTGTTAAGAGAAAGAAAACATCTATCTGTTTTTCCATGTTTGAGAATCAAGAGTAAAACCAGTGTCAGTGGGTTAAAGTAAACAAAGGTTAAAAGTGGCAGAAAATGAGGTGAGAAAGAGGCAAGGGCCTGTAGTTGTAGATTTTATTCTAATTAAAAAGGTGTACCATTGGAGAACATTACCAAAGGAAAGCTAAAATCAGGTATTCATTTTTAAAAAGATTGTTCTGACTGCTACAAGGAAAATGAGTTCAAGAGTCAAAAGGTCAGAAAAGAGCATAGAGATAAACCAGAAAGCTACTGAATGGTTCAAGCAACTGACACTGGCTAGCTAGACTTGGGCCATAAAGTTCCAAAAGATCAAGGTCTAAAGAGCCCTTTTGGGACACACCTAGAACCATCCCAGAGAGAGATCACTTTTCTGAAATAATCTCAGCTAAGATAGGGCCTCATTTAAGACAGGGGCTTAGGAAATAAAACAATGTAAGATTTATGATTTTTTTTTTTTTTTTTTTTGGAGACAGAGTCTTGCTCTGTCACCCACGAGGAAGCGCAATGGCGCAATCTTGGCTCACTGCCACCTGTGCTGCCCGGGGTTCAACTGACTCTCCTGCCTCAGCCTCCCGAGTAGCTGGGATTAGAGGCACGTGCCACCATGCCTGGCTGATTTTTATATTTCTAGTACAGATGGGGTTTCACCATGTTGGCCAGGCTGGTCTGAAACTCCTGACCTCGTGATCCACCCACCTTGGCCTCCCAAAGTGCTGGGATTACAGGTGTGAGCCACTGCACCCAGCCCAAATATTTTTTAAAGCCATGTACTACTATGAAAAGTGAACAAGGGGAAAGGTGACTAAATAAGTTTTAGCTTCAAAAACTCATAGAAACAGAATAGGTCTTGATCACTTAAGAATTAAAGCTTAAATAAAAAACTAACTAGGACAGCTTTAGGGAAAAAGGTTAGAAAGGTAGCCTGGAATTGATAGGAGACCCCAGGGAGTTTATCAACTTATAGTCTGAGCTATCTTCAAACGTCTGACTCCCATTATCTACTATTCACATATAAAAATTGAAAAATAGCATTATATATTATACTTTGCATATTCACAGCGCCAACAACGTAAGTTTTTATATATAGTAAAAAAACTTGACCTTCAGCACTTAAATAGGAAAACGTTAATTACAATGTGAATAAGAAACAAAATGTTTGCATTAACTAAATGTTATAAACTAATTCTTCAACTGGGATAACCACGTAATTTATCTTTCAAACTGGGACACTTGAGAGTGAAAGGAAGAGCTATTAATAAATTATGACAGCACAAGGGACCTACACAAAGACTGATCCAGACAAGCCAGGACCATAGGGTCACCTTACCTTAATCTTTTCATTAAATGATGTTTGTAAAATGTGTTTACACTCTGACTTGTCTCACTAAGTAAATAATGAGCATAACTGTTTTTGAGGATTAACACTGTTGTTTGGGATCTGGTCCAAGTATATAATAGTGAAGATAACAGGCAAAGAAACTGGATCAATATTGGCAACAATAACATTTTCTGGTCTGAGTTTACTTTTTTAGAGATCTCAACTTATTTATCTATTGTTATTTATTATTTGTGAGATAGGGTCTCTCTCAGTCACCCAGATGGGAGTGCACTGGCATAACCATGGCTCACTAAAACCTCTACCTCCCGGGCTTCAGGTGATCCAATGACCTCAGCCTCCCCAGCAGGGGAAATACAGGCACACACTGTCACGCCTGGCTAATTTTTGTATTTTTGGCAGAGACAGGGTTTTACCATGTTGCCCAGGCTGGTCTCAAATTCCTGGGCTCAAATGATCCACCCACCTCACCCTTCCAAAGTGCTGAGATTAGTGCTGTGCTCGGCCTATGGTTTCAATTTAAAAAAGAACTGGCTGGGGCGGTGGCTCACGCCTGAAATCCCAGCACTTTGGGAAGTCGAGGCGGGTGAATCATGAGGTCAGGAGATCGAGACCATCCTGGCCAACATGGTGAAACCTCGTCTCTGCTAAAAAATACAAAAAATTGGCCGGGCATTATGGTGGGCACCCAGCTACTCAGGAGGTTGAGGCAGGAGAATGGCGTGAACCCAAGAGGCAGAGCTTGCAGTGAGCAGAGATAGAGATAGCGCCACTGCACTCCAGGCTGGGTGACAGAGCGAGACTCGGTCTCAAAAATAGAAAGAAAGAAAGAAAGAAAGAAAGAAAGAAAGAAAGAAAGAAAGAAAGGAAAGAAAGAAAGAAAGAAAAGAAAGAAAGAAAGAAAGAAAGAAAGAAAGAAAGAAAGAAAGAAAGAAAGAAAGAAAGAAAGAAAGAAAGAAAGAAAGAAAGAAAGAAAGAAAGAAAGAAAGAAAGAAAGAAGGAAAGAAAGAAAGAAAGAAAGAAAGAAAGAAAGAAAGAAAGAAAAGAAAGAAAAGAAAGAAAAGAAGAAAGAGGCCGGGCGCGGTGGCTCAACCCTGTAATCCCAGCACTTTGGGAGGCCGAGATGGGCGGATCACGAGGTCAGGAGATCGAGACCATCCTGGCTAACATGGTGAAACCCCGTCTCTACTAAAAACTACAAAAAACTAGCCGGGCGAGGTGGCAGCGCCTGTAGTCCCAGCTACTCGGGAGGCTGAGGCAGGAGAATGGCGTGAACCCGGGAGGCGGAGCTTGCAGTGAGCTGAGATCCGGCCACAGCACTCCAGCCTGGGTGACAGAGCGAGACTCCGTCTCAAAAAAAAAAAAAGAAGAAGAAAGGAAGGAAGGAAAGAAGGAAGGAAGGAAAGAACGAACGAACGAACGAACGAACTAATATCCTCAAGTTTTTGTTTACTTAAAAGAAAAGTCTGTAATCTTGACCTCTTGGGCTACAGGCATGAGCCACTGCAGCTGGCTCATTTTTTTAAAAAGACAAATTTTTTTTCAACAGAGACAGGGGTCTCACTGTATTGCCCAGGCTGGTCTAGAACTCCTGGCCTCAAGCAATCCTGCTGCCTCGGCTTCCAAAAGCACTGTGATTATAGGTATGAGCCACTGCACATCACCTATCTTCAAGTTTTTATATACCAAATTTTAAGAATTACATAGGTAAATCAAGACCATTAAAAAAATACTCAAATGGTCACTGACTCTACTCACAAAGACTAAAAGTCTCTTTAACAATAAAGTGGAATCCCGTATCTCACAGAGAGGCAATCCAACACAATGGTGAAGACTCTAAACCAACCAAGTCCAACGGAGCTTAAAGGTTAGAAAAAAGGAGAGGGAGATTCTAAATCCAGACTGCTGAGGTTTAAATCCAGGGTTCTCTGATGAATATAAGCAAGTTATTTATCCTCTCTGTAATTTAGTTTCCTCATCTGCAAAATGGGGATAATCACAAAACTCTACTTAGGAGATTATTAGGATGACTAAATAATGTAATATTTACAAAGTGCTTGGAACAATACTTCATACACAGTAAATACTGTATAACTATTTATTAAATAAATAAAACAATATAGGTGGTAGGCTTTCTGAAGTCATCACATTAAAGGAAAAATATCTCAAAGCTACAATTACCCTTGAAAAGTTCCTTACAAACCCAAAGATTCTGACACCATGAGAAGTACTGGAGAATTATATTTGAATAAGCAACCAGAGATTCGCATATTCCATCTCAGACTTGTTTCACGGCATATATTCCTTCATGGGCCTTAAGGGCAGGTGGTTCACCAACACTAAACTATTTCTCCAAGTATCTTTCTTTGTGGGGAGAAAAAAAGGGTCAAATCCTTAAAGAAAGTGACTCCACTGGGATCATCCAAAAGCACTGTTATTCTACCAAGAAACCATCATAGAGATGGAGTGGGTTTCCCTTTAAAGATGAACATGCAATGAAAACACAAGTTGGCAAACATTTCTCTACCTGACAAACATTCTCCTTGAGTGCAGCTCCTCCACCGCGTTCACCCTGCATTTTTTTAGAGGCAGGCATCCCAGAATCATGTTCCACACCTTCCTCAACAGTCTCCTTGGGGCTTGCGGCCGTCCTGTGAGGCATTAGTTCTCCCTTGCAAAGAAAAAATAATGTCCCACATCTGTATTATCGATGTCTCTTCCATTTGACCCCCTCCCTCTGGGCTGCTATTTGTCTAGCCATTAAGCACTTACAGATGTTCAGCCAATCACTCAGGCGGACTGCATGCAATGTTAGTTCTAACCCTGCTGTGATTGGGCGGGTAGTGGGCGCCTCATGCCCTGCCACTAACTGCTCTGAGGCTGTCTGTTCCACTGGAACTTTCTGAGCTGTTCCATTTTAAGGTTTCACTAAGGGAGAGAAAACATTCTTAAGTTTATTTGATTACTTATTTGTCCTTCCAAGATCAGTGTTTCCTAAATAATGCCCCTCTTGGGCATTCTATTCAGATTGTCCTGGAAAGAAACATTCTGCATCATAATGTGTGATGCTGACCTGACTTCTCTATTTTAACTTGAGTTGGAAACCCAGAGATAATATCAATGATTGCACTGATGCTTTGCAAGTAAATGGTTTTAAATCTTTTGTTTCCTGAAGGCCGATATTCATAAAAATTGTCCTAAGATTAAGTAGCTGATGGTCTCAAGAAATAAGCAAGTAAATCTCCCCGCTAATCACAGCACTCTCAATTTGCTTTTTTTTTTTTTCAATTAGAGTCAAGGTCTCACTGTATTTCCCAGGTTGGTCTCGAAATCCTGTTCTCAAATGATCCTCCCACCTTAGCCTCCGAAAAAGCTGGGTGGCATGAGCCACCACAACACCCAGCCAGCAGTCTTAATTTTTTTCTTTTAAAACAGAGTTTCACTCTGTCATCCGGCTGGAGTACAGCGGCATGATTTCGGCTCACTGCAACCTCTGCCTCAAGGGTTCAAGTGATTCTTGTGCCTCTGTCTGATTAGCTGGAATTACAGGCGCACGCCACCACACTCAGCTAATTTCTATATTGTTAGTAGAGATGAGGTTTCACCATGTTGGCCAGGCTGGTCTCGAACTCTCAACCTTAAGTTATCTTCCCACCTCGGCCTCCCAAAGTGTTGGGATTACAGGAATGAGCCGCGGCGCCTGGCCAGTCTCAACTTTTACAGGGCAGTATCTAAGTTCCTTCAGATCATATATTGACTTGATATTGTGCTCTCTGGTTTTACAAGTTTACTTAACGATGAAACTATTATATACCTGATTGGACATCTACAGCATAGGATGTGATGATCTTTTAAAAAGACCATATTGACAGCTGCAATACATGCCTTGCCTTATTATTAGGATAAGGCTCTACTTTTCCTCCAAGATTCCTTATGGCCATCAGCCATTTCAGTAGAACAGTATTCTCAAGAAAACTCAATGGAAAGAGGGATGTGGCCTCTGGTGTGAAAAGTAGCTTCTCTGTAGAAGGTGAAAAGATCAAGAACTGAGTATTACCTCTAAGCTTGGAATCTCTTTTGACGAGTCATCATTTTTCACTTTTTTACACTGCATCTTGGCTGCAGCATGCCTCTGTCGTTTTCGCTTCCTTGGTCTGTCAAATATCTTGGAAGTGCCTGTGACAGGAAAATAGGTGTTATTTGCTGGCTAATAACACACATGTCCAAAATCTCTTATTAATAGAATAAAAACCAACCTTAAAACTCATTGAATTCTCTAGCTTTGTGGATTAGGAAAATGGGGGAAATAAGAATTGAGACTAACTCATGATGACATAACTAGATGGGAAATGGCTACATATATGTAACTTCTGCCTCATATAGATTAAATAATAAGTGTACAGGTTATTACAGAAATTTTAAATTATATGATTGAAATGACAAATCTTATAGTTCCTCAAAGGAATTAAATCCTATAGATGAAAGAGAAATGCTTTTTACTAGTCATGAAAAGATACCACTCCCTAGACTTCGAGATTGGAGACAATAATATAAATCACTATATGATTTATGGATTAAGGGCCGGGCACTGTGGCTCAAGCCTGTAATCCCAGCACTTTGGGAGGCTGAGGTCGGCAGATCACATGAGGTCAGGAGATCGAGACCATCCTGGCCAACATGGTGAAATCCTGTCTCTACTAAAAATACAAAATTAGCCAGGCATGGTGGTGCATGCCTGTAATCTCAGCTACTCAGGAGGCTGAGGCAGGAGAATCACTTGAAACCAGGAGGTAGAGGTTGCAGTGAGCCGAGATCGCGCTACCGCACTCCAGCCTGGATAACAAGAGCGAAACTCTATCTCAAAAAAAAAAAAAGAAAAAGAAAAAGAAAAAAAAAGGATTAAGATGGAGAGTTGAGGCCGGGCACAGGGCACAGTGGCTCATGCCTGTAATCCCAGCACTTTGGGAGGCCGAGACGGGAGGATCATGAGGTCAGGAGATCGAGACCATCCTGGCCAACATGGTGAAACCCCATCTCTACTAAAAATACAAAACAAATTAGCCAGGTGTACTGGAATGCACTTGTAGTCCCAGCTACTCAGGAGGCTGAGGCAAGAAAATTGCTTGAACCCAGGAGGCAGAGACTACAGTGAGCCAAGATCACACCACTGTACTCCAGCCTGGGCAACACAGCCAGACTCTGTCTCAAACCAAAAAAAAAGAGAGAGAGAGAGAAATTCTTCTAGTCCCTCCCGCACTTTCCATTAAACACATTTCAACAGTGTTATAGAAACATCAAGGGGAATCTAAGAGATATTTCATGAGATATCATGAAGGATATTTATGCTAGTTAACAATATGAAAGGTGGAGTTTTGAAGACTGCCTCAATGAGCTCTTTTTTGACTGCCTGATTGAGTTGGAGAAGCTCTGCCATCAAAACTGCTTGCAGCCTAACACTAAAAGAAGATATAGTATGAGTACAACAGAAAGGTCTGAAATTCTCATAAGCTGGAACACTTACACAAAATTTATAATGGATAAAGTTCATGTTGTAGGTTTTATTTCAAAAATGAAATATAAAAACACAGGAAAAGAGCTGATGTTATTATTACTACTATTATTTTAAGAGACATGGTCTCTCACTGTTGCCCAGGCTACAGTGCCTGGTGTGAGCAACAGCTTACTGTCGCCTCAACCTCTCGGGCTCAAGGGATCTTCCCACATCAGCTTAACAAGTAGCTGTGACTATAGAAATACACCACCATGCCCAGCTAATTTTTTTTTTAATTGTAGATAGAGACAGGGTCTCACTAAGTGCCAAGCCTGGTCTGGATGGAACACCTGGCCTCAAGTGTTACCTTATCTTGGCCTCCCAAAGTGCTGAATTGCAGTTGTGGGCCACCATGATCGGCCTGATATTATTTTGAAAGCAGCTTATTTTTAAATCTTAAAAGCAAATTGAGCAACCTATGGGATTACAATTGCCACATGGCTAAAATAAGCTAACATATTGCTAGATTTACTTGTTAGAAAATTTAATAATCATAGGCCACATGAAATATAATATTCCCATGATACTCTTTGCTCATCTTCACATTTCTTCTATAAAACAGGAATACTATACATAATAACCTAACTCTCTGTAATGCTTTAAAAAGATTACAGGTAGCATTCCTACTAAAAGCCCTGGTAGATGTTCAATTTATGAATATTTTATCTGTTTGAGGAAGCAGATTTTGGACAAACCAGTTTTAAAACTTGTACCTCATTGGTCTGGTTTACACATGTAACAATTTTTATGGTTAACAGACAAAGCGCTTCAAACTTACTACTGCATTACATTTTTTAAATCTCAAAAATACTCACCTCCACCAAAATCTTTTGAATAAGATGTGGCACAAGATTCAGTTATGCCATTCTCCAGGTGACCAGCTTCATAGCACTACAAATAAGTGAAAACAACACCATTTACAGAGGAATGAAAAAATAAACCCTTTATTTTATATGCCAAAGTCTGAATTGTCAGCTGCCACGGATATTGAATTTTGACTTGTTTTAGCAATTAAAAACATGAACATGACCATAGTAAAGGGTTGAACAGAAACTTCAGGGGGAAAAGAATCAGATTTTAAAATGCTCCAATAGACTGGGCACGGTGGCTCACACCTGTAATACTAGCACTTTGGGAGGCTGGGGTGGATCACCTGAGGTTAGGAGTTCAAGACCAACCTGACCAACACGGAGAAACCCCGTCACTACTAAAAATACAAAATTAGTCGGGAGTGGTGGTACATGCCTGTAATCCCAGCTACTCAGGAGGCTGAGGCAGGAGAATTGCTTGAACTCGGGAGGCAGAGGTTGCGGTGAGCCAAGATCGCACCATTGCACTCCAGCCTGGGCAACAAAAGCGAGACTCCGTCTTTTTTTTTTAAAAAAAAAAAAAAAAAAAAAAAAAGCTCCAACAGACCTGTGAACACTACATACTCCTTAAGAAAAAATAAAGACTTGCCAGAAATTTCCAACATATAGACTAGATACACAATGCTTTCCGTGACTGAAGTGGAGAAAGAGAAGAGGTATGTACAGGCTCAATTTTATGGCAGTCCACCCTGTTCTTAAAATCCATCTTTCTGGTCGAGTGCAGTGGCTCATGCCTGTCATCTCAACACTTCGGGAGGCAGAGGAGAGCAGATCACCTGAGGTCAGGAATTTGAATCCAGCCTGGCCAACCACGGCCAACATGGTGAAACCCCGTTTCTACTAAAAATATAAAATTTAGCTAGGTACAGTGGCACACGCCTGTAATCCTAGCTACTAGGGAGGCTGAGGCAGGAGAATTGTTTGAACCCGGGAGGCGGAGGTTGCCCTGAGCCAAGATCGCGCCACTATACTACAGCCTG
Organism: Rhinopithecus roxellana; assembly: GCF_007565055.1. NCBI lineage: Eukaryota > Metazoa > Chordata > Mammalia > Primates > Cercopithecidae > Rhinopithecus > Rhinopithecus roxellana. The sequence continues at coordinate 170,738,528 of NC_044551.1, forward strand.
GGAGACAGAGCAAGTCTCAAAAAGAAAAAAAAAAAAAAAGAAAAAAGAAAAATAATCCATCTTCCTACAATTGTATTCTCAGCTATTAGATATGACACAGACCTGTTTACTTGGTGAACTGTATATTAAACAGTTCTGAAATACTGAATGGCATGCCAACCAAAAATGACTTCAGATCAATCCAAATTAAAGCAACATTAAAACTCAAAACAAATACTCAACATCAGGAGTCTAATCAAGAGCCAAACATTTTATTTACCCACTACTAATATTTGTATGAATTAGTTCCATCCCAAGCAAATGTCTTTTCCTACAAGAATGATAATATTCTTCATCATAACTGTAAAACAACATTTAGTGGTTACAAAAAGTCAGTATAATAAAGGCCATTCTGGTCAGGCGCGGTGGCTCACACCAGTAATCCCAGCACTTTGGGAGGCTGAGGCAGGCAGATCACCTGAGGTTGGGAGTTCGAGACCAGTCTGACTACCATGGAGAAATCCTGTCTCTACTAAAAATATAAAAAATTAGCCGGGCATGGAGGCACATCCCTGTAATCCCAGCTATTGGGGAGGCTGGGGTAGGAGAATCGCTTGAACCTGGGAGGCGGAGGTTGCAGTGAGCTGAGAATGCGCCATTGCACTCCAGCCGGGACAACAAGAGCGAAACTTTGTCTCAAATAAATAAATAAATAATAAAGGCCATTCTTGCTGTAGAGTTCCTAATGTTTGGGACTTAAACAAGATAAAATACAGCTGTGAATTTCTGAATGCTCATTTTATCATATTAATAAATCATAAGACTGCAATTCTCCTCATGTTCTGTATATATCAGAAGTCTAACCATGTCAAGTAAAATGAATGGGCAAATGTTAGGTAGTCAATTCAACAAAACGAGACTCCTAGACAAATCCACAAAATACATTTTTGTAATTATTTTTAAAAATGGCAATCATTTTATTTAGATAACACATTAGTTCACTGTTTAACAGTTACCCAAAAGCTGTGGAACAAAATAATTACAATGCTCCCCAAACTACAGTCAGAGAATAATGCAGGAAATATTCTCATTTCTATTATAATCAATTTTATAACTTAAAATAAAAATTAACAGCACGCACACAAATACACACGCACACACACACAACAATCATACCATATGAATAAAAATCAAACTGTTCTGTTTAGAACGAAAAAGACCAAAGAACTTCTTAGAGGATATGACTAAGATGCTAGTAACTTACTTTGTGTATACAGTCTAGTGTGGATATACATTAAGCCAGAGTACCCTTAAAGCACTACCAGAACAGATCATTTCTCATTGTTTGACATACTGATTAATCCACCTGTGACATACTGATTAATCCACCTGCAGACAAGGTGGTGGTGTGCCTGGTAAACTGAAATGGAACTGAATCATGGCTTTAGCCTTATGACAAAATATATCTCAGAGTAACCAGGAATTCAACAATGAAGTAGGCCAGGTCAGATGGCAGGATAGACTCCCGAACAGACAAGAGGACACTTTTCTCCAGAGTTTGGTGCTAGCCATAACCACTAATTCTGACTTTCTCTTGCTCTGGTCCCAAATTAAATGGCAACCCCCCTCCCCAAAAGTAAAAATTCAACAGTGACAAAGAGTTATTAAGTATAATTAATACTTCAAAGAGACTGGGAATCTGAGAGAGGGTGAGGATAAATATCAGGGATTTTTTTTTTTTTTTTTTTTTTTTTTTTTGAGAGAGAGTGAGTCTTGCTCTGTCACCTAGGCTGGGGTGCAGTGGCATGACCTCAGCTCACTGCAACCTCTGCCTCCCAGGTTCCAGCAGTTCTCCTGTCTCAGCCTCCCGAATAGCTGGGATTACAGGCAGGTACCACAACGCCCAGATATATATATATATATATATATATATATATATTTTGTATTATTAGTAGAGACAGGGTTTCACGATGTTGGCCAGGCTGGTCTCCAACTCCTGACCTCAAGTGATCCATCCGCCTCGGCCTCCCAAAGTGCTGAGATTACAGACGTGAGCCACCGTGCCCAGCCATCACACTAGATTTCTTGAATAAAACACAAAAAGTATTTATCACATTAAAAAAAAAAAACTGAAACTGTCTCTACCAAAAAAATACAAAAAATGAACTGGGGAGCCTGGGAGGCAGAGATTATAGTGAGCCAAAATTATGCTGCTGCACTCCAGCCTGGGTGACAGAATCAGACCCTGTCTCAAAACAAAACAAAACAAAACAAAAGGGCTACGACAACACAGCAATAGGATAGAGTAGACTAGTGGTGCTTGAGATAGTAGTTTAGTAGAAAACAGGATTTGAACCCAGAAAAGAAATCATAACAAACACAAACTTAATCTTCAATGCATTTAAAAAATCTTTTCACTTGGAAAGGAAACCTGAAACCAGTTTATATACATACATGATCACACAACTGCAAAACAGTCTTTCATGTAGGAACTCTCAGATCATGTATGCCTGCTGACACACACACTAATTTCTATATGTATATACATTGATGTTATAACTACTACTCAAAATGTCATTTTTAAGATTCCTCATTTCCTGAGTTTCTTTCTTTTACATCTTACAAAAATAACATACCTTTTTAGAAAGGCCAAGGTCCCCCTTCTTGGGCATAAATCCAGGGTCTAAATCATTGGATTCAAGAAGTTTCTTAGTTGGTTTTCTTTGACGTTTACTTTCATAATTCCCTGAAATGCATGTATCTTTACATTAGATGATTTAGAAACCGGGCATAAGTTAATTTTTAAAAAATCTGTATACCACACAAAATGAATCTCAATGTTTTTGATGTTTTCCCCATCATCTTATGGGAAGAGGCAGGAGGGTAATTTATTTATTATAAAATATTAGTAAACAAAACAAGTAAATAGTTCTCAATGCAAGCACAAACTAATGTGAGGGATGTGTGTGTGGTGACTTTAAATCACAAAATAACGAAGGGAGAAATCAAAAGGACAGAACTCTATAGCAACCGATTGTTGGTGAGGACAAAATAAGAAGTAGAGTGAAACAGAGCTTGGATAATGGTCATAAATGGACCAAGATTACAGTTCCTGCTCTGCCCCTAAGTAAATAAAATTCAATAGGTAAAAGATAGTTCATAGGATCACTCAAGAATTATATAAAAGAGCCGACTTAATAGAGTTTGGCACGTAGTAGGTACTGAAATAACTATCTTTACTATTCTTTCAAAAATCTTTTTTATTATACCCAACTAGTTTAAGCACAATTGGAATCGTTTCTTTAAGTAGTAACATCAAAAGCTACTGTTGATAATGTAAAAAAGTTACATCCAAATTTAAAGGGATACAGAAAAGAGGATTCTTCCCATTCCTTGACGGACTATAATGTTCAATAGTTACGAGGTGAATTAGAGACAATATGTTTAGATCCAACTCTCCCCAGGTGATATATAAAGAATCATCAAGTGAGAAGTAACTGGTAATTAACTTCTAATGAACTGGTAATTACTATGTTGTCAGGTATATCATATTATACATTAATACATTAAGATCTCCATTTTACAAATGAGGAAACAAGTTCAGAGATTAAACAACTTCCCAAGTAACACAAGGATTGGTGGAGCCAGCACTTGAAGCATAATGCTTTTTCCACTAATGTGCAGCGCCCCTCTTGAAGCCCTGTTATCCTGGTTGTTAATTTACACAGTGGCTGATCAACAATCATGAAGAGCAACACTGGAGCAAGGAGCATATTTATTAAAAATACATCTTGATAGCGTGCCACAATTCGTGGTTAGTAACTACATCTAATTAGCCATCATTTTAAGTATTTCCCAGGACAAAGGGGGATAGTTTATTGTATACAGATAAAATGTTGGCTTTACATCAAAACATACTAAAATCTCCTGCTTCCTCTAATCATATCTGCTCAAATACTGAGACCCCAACCCCACCTTACCTGGCGTTTTAACTAGCAATTCCTCAGACTCAAGGGCAGGCCGTGGAGAGACTTCCGGAGCCACAGGCACAGACAAGGTCAGCTGCGGCAACTCAGCATGTCCACCTCCAAGTTCTGACTGAGCCAAGGGGCCCTCCAAAAACGGAGCCTCCCTTTCAAGAACTGGAGGCTCTTCTTTGGTTGAAATCAAAGAATTCTCGTCCACCTGCTTGTTCTGAGCACTAGATCGACCTCGGGCTAGAAGGCTTTCCTCTTCACAGCGGGAACTTACCTAAGAACAAAAAATAAAAATAGAGTCCACAGGCCAAAACTGTTGTAATTTAAGTGTAAAAAAGAGTAACATACTTTAAAAGGAATGAAATTCTGACAAGGGCTACAAAAAGTGGATGAACCTTGAAGACATTATGTATGCTAAGGGAAATTACTTAGACACAAAGAACAAATATCATATGATTTCAAGTATATGAGGTATCTAGAATAAGAAAATTCTTAAGACAGAAAATAGAATGGCAATTGCCAGGGGCTGAGCAGAAAAGGGAGTTATTGGTTAGTGGGTACTGACTTTTAGCTTGGAAAGATGAAAAAAAGTATTGAGATGGATGGTGGAGATGGTCGCACAACAATGTAACTGTGCTTCATGCCACTGAACTGTACACTTAAAAATGGATAGGCCGGGCGCGGTGGCTCACGCCTGTAATCCCAGCACTTTGGGAGGCCGAGGCGGACGGATCATGAGGTCAGGAGATCGAGACCATCCTGGCGAACACGGTGAAACCCCGTCTCTACTAAAAATGCAAAAAAATTAGCCGGGCGTGGTGGCGGGCGCCTGTAGTCCCAGCTTCTAGGGAGGCTGAGACAGGAGAATGGCATGAACTCTGGAGGCGGTGGAGCTTGCAGTGAGCGGAGATCGCGCCACTGCACTCCAGCCTGGGTGACAGAGCGAGACTGTCGCAAAAAAAAAAAAGGATAAAATAGGCCGGACGCAGTGGCTCGTGCCTATAATCCCAGAACTTTGGGAGGCCGAGGTGGGCAGATCATGAGGTCAGGAGATCGAGACCACCCTGGCTAACACGGTGAAACCCCATCTCTACCTAAAAATGAAAAAAATTAGCCAGGCATGGTGGCGGGCACCTGTAGTCCCAGCTAGTCGGGAGGCTGAGACAGGAGAATGGTGTGAACCCAGGAGACAGAGCTTGCAGTGAGCCGAGATCACGCCACTGCACTCCAGCCTGGGTGACAGAGCGAGACTCCATCTCAAAAAAATAAAAAAATAAAAAATAAATAAATAAATAAAAAAGAATAAAATAATAAAATTTATGTTATATATATATTTTAATCAAAATTAAATGAAGTTGACTGAGACACTGAAGCTATAAGTCCACAACAATAATTCAAAAGCAGGGGAAAAAGACTGCTCTAATGTTTCCAATTAAAACAACTACTAATAAACTCTTTAATGTTACAATTGGTAATTAATGGGAAAGAAAAGAAGCACTTATTCTGCCTTTCAAGTATTTCAGGACAATAACAGAGTCCAGTTAATGAAAGAGACTATCAGTTAATAAAAATAGAGAAGTAATAAAATCTGAAAGTCTTCATTTTGTAACCTCTAATAATATTATTGATATAGGTAAAGATCTTCAACTGGGGTTTTCAAAAAAACCATCAGGGAAGCTGAGCATGGTGGCTCACACCTGTAATCCCAACACTCTGGGAGGTTGAGGCAGAAAGATCACTGGAGCCCAGGAATTCGAGATCAGCCAGGGCAACATAGCGGGACACCGCCTCTACAAAAAAATTGTTGTTAAAAATTAGCCAGGTGTGGTAGTGTGCACTTGTGGTCCCAACTACTCAGGAGGCTGAGATGGAAGGACTGCTTAAACCCAGGAGGTCAAGGCTGTAGTGAACCGTGTTCATGCATCTCTGCACTCCAGCTTGGGCAAGATGCTGTCTCAATTTTAAAAAAGAAAGAACAAACTCAGGGAATGGCTGATGGGAATAAAACATTCCTTTTTTTAACCCTCTAGTATGCAATTCTATATTACACATCATCATCTCTGATACAGTCTAGCTAAAAATGTTCAACTTCAATCTATCAAACTGATAGGTTCTATCTTCCACTTTACAGAGAGCAGGAGATAGAGAAAACAACCTAACTGACACCTATGAGGAAGCAATTACACAAATACAGAAAGTAGATAACTTTACATGTCACTCTCTTATAGACATGATCATGATCGTGAAAAAAGGGATTATTCTGAATTCAAAGTGATCTGAGAACCATAACAACCAGTTACAATGAGCAGTCCTAGATTGAGTATGAATAATCCAAAGGTAAAGGTTAGGGGATAATTGGTGAAATTTGAAAGACAGTTGATGTCAGATAAACAGATCTCATATAAGATGTAAATATGTTAAACTGATTATAAAGGAAAATGCTTTTTTTTTTTTTTTTTTTTTTTTTTGTGTGAGATGGAGTCTCGTTCTGTCGCCCAGGCTGGAGTGCAGTGGCCTGATCTCGGCTCACTGCAAGCTCCGCCTCCCGGGTTCACGCCATTCTCCTGCCTCAGGCTTCCGAGCAGCTCGGGACCACAGGCGCCCGCCACCATGCCCAGCTAATTTTTTGTATTTTTTTAGTAGAGACGGGGTTCCACCATATTAGCCAGGATGGTCTCGATCTCCTGACCTTGTGATCCGCCCACCTCGGCCTCCCAAAGTGCTGGGATTACAGGTGTGAGCCACCGCGCCTGGCAAATGCTCCATTTTTAAACTATATATTAAACTATGTAGGGGTAGAATGTCAAAATGTCTCTTAAATACTGCATTTTTTAAAAACTGAATTAAAAAATAAGACAAATAAGATATATTTACTTTTGAAATTAGGGTCAGACTATATATATTTCACTTTATATCCTATATATTTACTTAAGATTAAATCATAACAATATTCCTAAGTCATTAAATATTCTTTGAAGGCAAAGAGGGAAAAATATATACATAAAGAAATACAATATGTAGACTCATTTATATATTTCCTGAATAACCACTAAATCCTAAGTACTGTGCTAGAAGCTAAGAATAAAAAACAAGATCCCAGTTAAATAAATTATTGTTTCATGAAGGTAAAGTATGACACTGAAGATAAAATTGTAGTTTCCTAAGGACCAGTGAGTTTGCCGAAATTTTGCAACATACCTTGTGCACCTGCTCCTGTACCTTCTTTTGTTTTTTCTTAGGAGCAAATATCTGATCATATTCTTCTGTGTATTCCAAAAGCCACTTGCTTGGCTTCCTAAGGCGTTTCTTCTCTGACCGCACAGCTAAAAGATGATAAACACATTCGATATTAATCAAAAAGCTTCAGGAAAATCCACTGTTTTTATGAGACCATCTGATACTCCCAAAAGTAACCAGATGGGAAACCACATAGTAAAATAGACTATGGCTTAAGATGCAAAAGGCACAAAATGGCTTATGTTTTCTCATATGCAAAAGGAGCTAGGGGAGACAAAAGGGCTTGTGTTACCTTATATACGTATATTACAGAATATATGTGGCCCATCCAATATCGAGGAAACGGTTAAATTTAAAGCCAGGTCTTATAGTCACTGACACCTGTACATACAAAGCCAATATATGCCAAAAAAAAAAAAAAAAAAAAAAAGAAATAGCATCTAGAACAGGTTAATGGGTAAAATACATCTTGAGTTACAGGTTAAGTATGTCTTATCTGAAATGCTTGGGATCTGAAGTGATTTAGAATTTTTCTTATTTTGGAATATTTGCATATATATAGTAAGTTATCTTGGGGATGGGACCCAAGTTGAAACACCAAATTCATTTATGTATTATATACATCTTTTATACACACAGCCTGAAGGTAATTTTACAAAATATTTATTTTCTGCATTATACAAAGTTTGTGTACAGTGAACCATAAGAAAGCAAAAACGTCATTATCTCAGCCACCCATGTGGAATATCTGTGGTTGTTTGGCATTACCATCATTACTGCCTCTGAATTTATATGCTACTGACAGGCAAACATTTTCTTACACTTATTCACACATAAGTACTTAACAGTAAAAATATGACATGCCATTAATACAGTGAGAAAGTAATGTGTTCAGGGTAGCTAAGCAGCACAGTAGCATCACTAGAATACTTGTATCAGCTCATAAAAAAACAGTAATTACAACGTCAGGCTTTGTGTCTCCATCTATGATGCTGTGTTTTGATTAAAAGGTTACTGTATACTGTTTTGTTTTATGAGGTAAGAAGAAACATCATCAGAAGCAGTTGAGGAGCCAGGAAGTCCTCTAGGAATAAAGAGGCATTCTGTGGGATGGCTTTTTAAAATGTTTCCTCTAAAGTCATCTGTCTCATCAACAAGTATTGTCTAGAAAGATTTCATTTTATTCATTTATTTATTTTTTGAGACGAGGTCTTGCTCTGTCACCCAGGCAGGGGTGCAGTGGCGTGATCTCAGTTCACTGCAACCTTCGCCTCCCAGGATCAAGCGGCTCTCCTGCCTCAGCCTCCTAAGTAGTTAGGATTACAAGCGCCTGCCACCACATCCAGCTGATTTTGTATTTTTAGTAGAGACAGCATTTCACCACGTTGGCCAGGCTGTTCTCGAACTCCTGAACTCAAGTGATCTGCCCGCCTTGGACTCCTAAAGTGCTAGGATTACAGGCGCGAGACACTGCACCCGGCCCAAGGCTCTCATTTTATAAACTGACATGATTTCTTTTTCTGTTATGAAGGAACACTGCTCTGGTCCTTCAATAAGCCCATCACATACATTAACCATGTCATCTATAGGTACTTTTTCTGCAGTGTTAATGTCATCTTCATTATCACAATCACCCTGATTCAGATCTATCACCATGGTTGAACGAAGAAACTGGAGCCTCTCTGTCGATATTAAAAGCTTTCTTGTTATCCACTTCTTCCAGCTTACTGACAAACTGAAGGTATACTTTTTACATATGTAAGGATGTTACATATTTTTCTCACTTTACTGAAGAAGGTCATCAAAATCACCACCTTGTTCATTATCATCAGTGAACACAGTTGAAGGTCAGAAGTTGTGCCAGGCATGCACAGCTGTACCTTTAGTCACTGTGTTCCAGGCACTGACAACATCATATATGGCATCCTTCACTCCTTTTGAAACCCTTTCACACATATACATCTATTCATAGCTGCCAGCGTATTGTTCAAGAAAGTGTTTTTATATTTACTCTTCATCAATCTAGGGATTCCCTGGTCATATGGCAGTGAAGTCACACTTCAAGGAAAGCACGTGGCATAAACATTATTTTTGATAAAACTTCAGCTGCAGGATGAGCCGAAGAGTTCTCAAGGAGGAACAGTCATCATCCAGTCCAGCTTCCCTGAAATAAGCACCAACTACCGCTACAAAATGTTTGTGGAACCAATCAGAAAAGATGTCCCTAGATATCCATGCCTTTCTGTTAGCATAGTAACGAACTGGTAAGAAATTCATGCCTGTGGGTCAGGTGTGGTGGCTCAGGAGTTCAAGACCAGCCTGGCCTATGTGGTGAAAGTCTGTCTCTACTCAAAAAGAAAAAAAATTAGCCGGGCATGGTGGTTCACGTCTATAATGCAAGCTACTCCAGATGCTGAGGCACGAGAATCACTTGAACCCGGGAGGCAGAGGTTGCAGTGAGCCAAGATCTAGCCACTGCACTCCAAGCTGGGTGACAGAGCCAAACTTTAAAAAAACAAAAATTCATGCCTTGGGACTCAGTGCAGTGGCTCACGCCTATAATCATAGCACTTAGGGAAGCCAATGCAGGAAGATCACTTGAGCCCAGGAGTTCAATACCAGCCTAGTTAACATAGTGAGACCCCATCTCTACTACAAATTAAAAAAATTAGCCAAGCTTAGTAGCACATAGCTGTAGTCCCAGCCACCAGGGAGGAATGCTTGAGTCTGAAGATCAAGGCTACTATGAGCCGTAATTGAGCCACTGCACTTAAGCCTAGACAACAGAGTGAGACTATCTCCAAAAAAAGAAAAGAAAATAAATTCATGCCTTGAAATCACTAAGAGTAAGAACACAAGCTTTTGCCTATCATAGCAAGTTTACACTTACACATGCCTGCTTAATTAGCACATCCCAGCACAGTTATTCTGTCCTAGTCATCCTGAATTCCTGTAGGAGCTATCTCATCAGCTGTAGGCAGTGTCCTTCTGGGACAGTAACACCAAAACAGTGATGTTTTTCACTAGCATTATTATATACTGGTTCTAGTGGCAGATTTTCATCAACAATAACCTCAACAAAATCACCAATGAATCTCTGCTGCTTCAAGATCAGCAGATGCTTTATCACCACAAATTTCTCTCTCTCTTTTTTTTTTTTTAAGACAGAGTTTTTCGCTCTTGTTGCCCAGGCTGGAGTGCAATGACATGATCTCGGCTCACTGCAACCTCCGTCTCCCGGGTTCAACTGATTCTCCTGCCTCACCCTCCCAAGTAATTGGGATCCAAGTAATGGGATCACGGGCACATGCCACTACGCCCAGCTAATCTTTGTATTTTTAGTAGAGATGGGGTTTCACCACGTTGGCCAAGCTGGTCTCAAACTCCAGACCTCACGTGATCTGCCTGCCTCGGCCTCCCAAAGTGTTGGGATTATAGGCATAGGCCACCATTCCTGGCCCTATTATCACCACAAATGTTTAAAAGGTTAATACCATGATTTTTCAGAAATTTCTGCAACCAGCCTGTTGAATATTCACAGTTCCTTTCAATTTTCAGTTCATCATGATATATCTTTATTTCATGACTAGTACACAGTAAGTTGCATGTGTTCACTGCACTACTGATAGATCCACTCTCAATATACAATGGAGATCTTCATTATTAGTTTCATGTAGTATTTTTCTGTATTTCATTAACTTCTGTTAATCACCTTCAGCACAGAACATCAACAGTTATCCCCCTGTTTCTTCATATCATACACGGTGGTCATTCTAATACCATACTCTTCTGTAAGATGTCTGACACTTACACCACTGTCTAGTTTCTCCAAGAGCCTGACTTACTTTCTGCACAATACATAAATTCTTCCTCTTTTCTTATTACTCTTATCCATGGGGATGTCTTCAGGCTTTCTGAAAAGTTCAACAAAATCTTTATACCACAAATCAGGAAAAAAAATTATTTTTAATTTAAAAACACAATGAATAATGCAAGGAGGCTTTTGCCCCATGTGGGTTATTTTGGAAAACTTTCTGTTGGTGCATCCAGCCTGCATGTGTGCCATTTTATCACCTTTTATGGGTATAATTGCATGGGAAAATCCGGCCAAGAATGTAAAAGATACATCTAAGCTGAAGGGGGCTGTAAGGATGGTTTTTCACTGGGGGACGTTGAATAAACTGTGCTGTGTGTTCCTGTGTTCTGATTGATGCATTGTATGAGGTCAGCTGTGGAATTTTCCACTTGTGGCATTATGTCAATATTCAAAAAGATTTCAATTCTGGAGCATTTTGGATTTTCGGATTAGGAATGCTCAACCTGCATTTTAAACAATATATCTATGGATTATGTAGAATATCAGAATGACATTTCAACAGAATATTATATAATCGGCACTACCACATAAATTTCAAAAAATTCAGTATCATATGGTTGTATTTATTGTCTCATGCTAAAAAACTGAGACTATACATCTAAACAGAATTATCAAAAAACGTAAAAGGCATGGGAGGCCAAGATGAGTAGATGGTTTGAGTCCAGGAGTTCAAGAACAGCCTGGGCAACAAAGTGAGACCATGCCTCTACTAAACATAAAAAAAAAGCTGCCTGTGATGCCACACACCTGTGGTCCCAACTACATGGGAGACTGAAGCAGGAGGATGGCTTCAGCCCAGGAGATAGGGGCTGCAGTAAGCCAAAAATGCTGCACTCAAGCCTGAATGACACAGCGAAACCCTATCTGTAAATATAAAATAATAATACTATATATGATTAATTATATGTAATTATCCCAATAACACAAAAGTATATGTCATATACACAAAAGGCAGGAGAATAAGATTTAATATATATGCAATTGCTTTATGGATCAAAAGAAAAGAAAAAAATTGAAAGATTAAAAATGGAATCTTAGGTACATCTTTTAAAAAAATCTTGTCATGGGTCGGGCGCAGTGGCTCATGCCTGTAATCCCAGCACTTTGGGAGGCCGAGGTGGGTGGATCACCTGAGGTCAGGAGTTCAAGACCAGCCTGGCCAACATGGAAAAATCCCGTCTCTACTAAAAAAACAAAAATTGTGTAGTGGCACATGCCTGTAGTCCCAGCTACTCAGGAGGGTGAGGCAGGAGAATTGCTTGAACCCGGAAGGTGGAGGCTGTAGTGAGTAGAGATTGCGCCACCGAACTTTAGCCTCTGTCTCAAAAAATAATAATCTTGTCATGTTTTATGATCAAAATATCAAAGCATACATTTTTCTTCAAAGTAATGGTGAAAACAGCTAGGCAAAGTGGTCCACACCTGTAATCCAAGTACTTTCGGAGGCACAGGCAGGAGGATTACTTGAACCCAGGAGAGTTAAACACAAGCCTGGGGAACATGGTGAGACCTCATCCCTACAAAAAGTTAAAAAATTAGCTAGGCGTGGTGGCACGTGCCTGTAGTCCCAGCTATTTGGGAGGTTGAGGTGGGAGGATCGCTTGAGCCCAGGAGTTCGAGGCTGCAATGAGCTAGGATTGTGCTACTGCACTCCAGCCTGGACAACAGAACAAAACCCTGTCTCAAAGTGGTGGCAGGGTGGTAACTTACACAAACCCATCAAATTAGTTAATTATTGAGGTGGCAAGGTCATAATTACATCCCAAAGTTTCTCAAAACTCCCCATGAACACTTTTCATTAAAACAGGTCCCTATGCTATCATATCATGCCCCTTTTCCCCCTCCATCACTACCCGCCACACACAAATTGGATCTCAATCCTAGACAGTCTCCCTCCTTTGTCTTCTTCTTGGCATGTTCCATAGGCTAAGTCTTGTTGCGTTTCCTCTTTTTTTTTTTTTTTTTTTTTTTTGAGACAGAGTCTTGCTTTGTCGCCCAGGTTGAAGTGCGATGATGTGATCTCAGCTCACTGCAACCTTCACCTCATGGGTTCAAGTGATTCTTGTGCCTGTCTCCTGAGTAGCTGGGACTACAGGCACATGCCACCATGCCTGGCTAATTTTTTGTATTTTTTAGTAGACAGACAGAGTTTCATCATGTTGGCCCAGCTGGTCTCGAACTCCTGACCTCAGGTCATCTGCTCGCCTCAGCCTCCCAAAGTGCTGGGATTACAGGCTTGAACCACCATGCCCGGCCACATTTCCTCTTATAATTGCTGTTTCCACTCTACCTGTGGGGTTTGCTTCTCTCATAGAGTAACTTCTCAGACTAGGCTTCAATCTTCCAGTTCTCTATTTCCTTGCAGCTCACAATGAAACCAGCAGATAGCACAAAACACTAGAAATTAAAGTGAGAAATTCTGTACTGGATACATCTATTAGGTGACAGAGACCTTATGGCTCATAAAACCTAAAATATTTACTATCTGGGCCGGGCACGGTGGCTCACGCCTGTAATCCTAGCACTTTGGGAGGCCGAGGCGGGCGGATCACGAGGTCAGGAGATCGAGACCATCCTGGTTAACACAGTGAAACCCCGTCTCTACTTGGTGGCAGGCACCTGTAGTCCCAGCTACTCGGGAGGCTGAGGTAGGAGAATGGCGTGAACCCGGGTGGCAGAGCTTGCAGTGAGCCGACACTGCGCCACTGCACTCCAGCCTGGGCGACAGAGCGAGACTCCGTTTCAAAAAATATATATAAATAAATAAAATAAAAATAAAAATAAAAAAATTTACTATCTGGCACTTCAATAAAAGTCTATCAATTCTTTCCCTAAATAAAAAATAGAGTAATATACTGAGGGTGAGGCAAGAGAATCACTTGAACCCAGGAGGCAGAGGTTGCAGTGAGCCAAGACAGCGCCACTGCACTCCAGCCTGGGCAACAGAGTGAGACTTCGTCTAAAAAATAAAAATAAATAAAAAATAAATAGAGTAACATATTGTAAGTGAAACAGCTTGGTGACAACTGAATGAATTAAAAAAGATGCTTCCTGGGTGGGATGCAGTGGCTCATGCCTGTAATCTCAGCACTTTGGGAGGTTGAAGCAGGCAGATCACTTGAAGTCGAGAGTTTGAGACCAGCCTGGCCAACATGATGAAGCCCCCGTCTCTACTAAAAATACAAAAACTAGCCAGGCGTAGTGGTGCATACCTGCAGTCGCAGATATTCAAGAGGCTAAGGCAGAAGAATCACTTGAACCTGGGAGGTCGAGGTTGCAGTGAGCCTAGATCATGCCACTGCATTCCAGCCTGGGTGACTGAGCAATACTCCATCTCAAAAGAATAAAAAAATATATAAAAAGAGGCTTCCTGGCTGTTGCTAGGTTTCCCCTCTTTCTTTCTTGCCTCAACTACCCCGCCAATTCCCTACCTATGTTCTCTCCCAGTTACAGCACTTTTCAGTTAGAAAAGCATGTAGGATTCACCTACTGTTACTACAAAGGAGCAAAGTGAGGCAAAAAAGCAAGTGATTTGCCAAGCTAAGATAAAGAATATACCAGGAACAAAGGAGGAATATGGCCTTTTGGATACTGGATATCAAAATCCATAAAACTGCACAAGTCAATGGAGAGAGGAGTAACTATGCAAACCTTAATACAGGATATGTAGCAAATATCAAACAAAGCAAGAGCCAAATCACACTACCCCTAAGGTTCTCAGCAAATACGCCCTAATTCCTACCACACAACCAGTATGTCATGCCTACTATACAACTACAAAATGTCATTGTATTGTGAAGAAAGAGATAAATGACAAATACTGGATGAGTATAGCAATAGCCGTAGACCTCAGAGTATACACTATCAACTAAAATGATAAAACAGCCAAAAAGTTGAAACAGCCCAAATGTTAATCAATGAATGAATGAATGAATAAAATTAGGCATATACCTACACTGGAATACTATTTAGCAAAAAAGGGGACAAATTACAGATGGTAGGTTTTTGTTTTTTTTAAATCTCAAAAATATACCAAATGAGAAGAACAAGACACAAAACATCACATATTGCATGACTCCATTAATATTAAATGTCCAGGGAAAAGGCAAATCTACAGAGACAGTCAACTAATGGTTCTCTAGGGCTAGTGGTAGGAATACGGATTAACTATACACAGATTAAAAGGATCTTTACTGGGATGGTAGAAACACTCCAAAACAGATTTACAGAGATGGTTGCATAACACATTAAATTTGCAAAATATTATTCGATTGTATACACAAAATGTACGAATTTTATGGTATATAAATTATACCTTGGATAAAGCTAATTTTAAAAAGTAAAATCTCTTCATCAAGACTGAACTACATAGTTTTCTCCTTTTCATTAAAATGGTATAGAATACTAATAGCAGGACTAGATACAGAATACTAATAAAGGACTAGAATACTAATAGCAACATCACTCCTCCAATACAGATTATTCGACCCTATTTATACCTCGACTTTCCTAGTTCTGGAACCTCAGAGAAAAAAGTTTAAAGAAACAAAAAAGAAAGGCAAAAACCCCAAAATCATTCCTAATAGTGGCAATCTAGATCATTTGGCCTAGGCCGGGGCTGGTGGCTCACACCTGTAATCCCAGCACTTTGGGAGGACAAGGCAGGTGGATCACTTGAGGTCAGGAGTTGAGACCAGCCTAGCCAACATGGCAAAATCCCGTCTCTAATAAAAATACAAAAATTCGCTGGGCATGGTGGTACATGTCTATAGTTGCAGCTACTATCTCATAAGTCAAGATCATGCCACTGCACTCCATCCTGGGTGAGAGTTAAGACTCTAACTCACAAAAAAGACCAATGTTATCAATACACTATAATAAAAGTTATGTGAATGTGCTCTCTCTCCCTCTCTGCCCCAAAATAACTGTATTGTACTGTACTCACCTATTTTTGGACCTCGGTTGACTATAGGTAATTGATACTGTGAAAAATGAGTTTCTAGATAAAGGGAGACTACTGTGCAGAGGTAAGAGAAACATGTAAAACCATATAACAGGGCTGCATACAGCGCGATGCAAACTGAGAAAATTTACAGGATGAATCTTCCAAAAAAAATAAATTACAAGGGAACTTTCTGCTTTTTTTTTGAGACAGAGATTTTCTCTGGTGGTCCAGGGTGGAGTGCAATGGCACAATCCTGGCTCACTGCAACCTCTGCCTCTTGGGTTTAAGAGAGTCTCCTGCCTAACCCTCCCAAGTAGGTGGAATTACAGGTGATAGCCACTGTGCTGGGCCAACCTTTCTGCTTTCTGTTGCGTGTTTTAGGTTATTTAAAAAATTTAAATATGAATATTTGCACTGGGTATATGGCTCACATCTGTCATGTTAGCACTTTGGGAGGCCAAGGCAGGTGGATCACCTGAGGTCAGGAGTTTGAGACCAGCCTGGCCAACATGGTGAAACCCTGTCTCTACTAAAAATACAAAAATCAGTCGGATGTGGTGGCACACACCTATAGCTACTCCAGAGGCTGAGGCAGGAGAATCGCTTGAACCCAGGAGGCAGAGGTTGCAGTGAGCCGAGATTGCATCACTGCACTCAAGCCTGGGTGACAGAGCTAGGCTCTGTCTAAAAATAATAATAATAATAATAATAATAATAATAATAATAATATTTAACCCATAAAAATCCAAAGTTAATCAATATTGCTATCATCCTGCCAGAAAGTAAAGGCAACTAATTTCCATCTGCCTGCATACTAACTTATATTTTATTGTTGTGGTATATTTTAATGCCATATATATTTAAGACCATAAGGCATTATTATTTTCATAGTCAACTGTTATTTAGATTTACTCAAATGTTTAGCACTTTCTGTATTCTGAATTCCTACTGAAAAAGGATGTATCATAGAAAATTACAAACATCTACAAAACCAGTATAATAAACACCTAGACTCACTGATTACAAATTCATGGCCAGTCTATTTTTATCTGTATCCCCGTCTTTCCACGTTATTTTGCAACATCTTATACTCCATATTTCATCCGTATGTGTTTCATCATGTATCTCTAATAGGATATGTTAACATAACAGAATACCTCTAGTACATGTAATAGTTTTTATTCTGTAAAAATATCCCTATACATACCCTGCCCTACAGTCATTATAAATTTGGCAGGATTCTGTAAAATAAGAAACCATTGGAAATTCCAAACAACCAAAGTAAATTAACCATCTGAAACATAGCTTCATTCATATCAAAACTATACATGTAGCCCCTTAACAAAATTTCATACTTTACTCAAAAATTTTTTTAAATTACTGAAATTGTGAGTGGGAATACAGACTTGAAAAAGGGGGTGATTAGACTGGATGCTAAAAAAAAAAAACATTAACAGAATGCCAACCTGTACTTTTCTGTACTGTTAGCAGGAACTTATCAGTATAACAACTATGAAGTGAAATTTCAAATTGGAATACAAGATATTGCCAAATACAAACCAAATCTCCAGATCTGCTCTGAAGAGCAGATAGGGTTGGGAGGAAAATTTTTACTGAATAGCTTCTTGCATCTTTTCAATACATACTCAAAACCAAACAAATTCAAAAACTGAAGTAAAAATAAAATTATATGAAAATATTTGAAATATTATCATGAATGAAAACTGTGAGCTATTCTTAAGGAAAAGACAGTATCTGCTTTAAAAGTAATATACACATGTACATTAATAATAATTCACAGGAAAGGATTATTTCCAGCATCCATATGACCCTATTTACTAGCAAAGGTAGACCTATAAAAAGGCGGTGAAAGTAAAGGATGTCAGGAAAAAGGGGAGAAATACGTAAGAAAGGCCGCAATTGGGTTATAACAAAGCACTACTTAAGAATCTACCTGTCACGCTCATTCTATGAGGCCAGTATTACTCTGAAAGCAGAACTAGACAAAGATGGCTGGGCATGGCAGCTCACACCTGTAATCCCAGCACTTTGGGAGGCTCAGGCAGGCAGATCACTTGAGGTCAGGAGTTCAAGACCAGCCTGGCCAACATGGTGAAACCCTATCTCTACTAAAAACACAAAAATTAGCTGGGTGTGGTGGCGCGTGCCTGTAACCCCAGCTACTCGGGAGACTGAGACAGGAGAATCACTTGAACCCGGGAGGCAGAGGCTGCAGTGAGCCGAGATCGCACCACCGCATTCCAGCCTGGGCGACGAGAGCGAAACTCCATCTCAAAAAAACCAAAAACAAAAAACATCAACAACAAAAAGAACTAAACAAAGGTATCACACAAATAGGAAAACTGTAGACCAATATCCCTTATGAGTATAGATTTTTAAATCTTCAGCAAAATACAAGCAAAACACATTCAACATTATATAACACGACCAAGTAGGATTTACCCCAGGACTTCAAAGTTGGTTCAAATTACAAAAATCAATCAATATAATACATCATATGGATAAAAGGCGAAACGCAAAACTGTCTTCTCAATAGACACAAAGAAGATCTTACAAATGTGACAAAATAGGTATAAAAGAACATTCTAAATACGAAACGTAATATAACGAAACCACGGCTGACATCATAGTCCATGAAAAAGACTCAATTATTTCCTCCTAACATCAAAAACGAGACAAAGATGTCTGCTTTCTCCACCAGTATTCCACATCACACTGGAAGCTCTGGTCAGGGTAAGTAAACAAAGGGGGAAAAGGGCAACTGGATTAGAAAACATGCAGATTACATGGTCATGTACACAGAAAATCCAAAGGAATTCATTAAAAAAAACCTATTACTAACAAACAGTAATCAATAATTCTATTAATTAACACGAGTTCAGCAAAGTTGTACGATAAAATAATAATATACAAAATGTATTTTCAAAAATATGCGATAAACAATTTGAGAATGAAATCAGAAGAACAAATTCATTTATAAAAGTACAAAGAAAGACTAAAATACTTAGGAATAAATTTTTTTCAGTGCAGAATCTATACACTGAAAATTACAAAGTATCGTGGAAAGAAGTGAAAGACAAATCTAATTGGATAAAAGTCATCTATTATTCATGGATTGGAAGACTTAATATTGCTAAGATGGCAACACTACGCAAACTACCCTACAGATTCAGCACAATCCCTATCAAAATCATAACTGGCTTTTTTGCAGAAACTTACAACCTTGTTCTAACATTAATGTGGAACACCAAAGATGCAAAAGAGCCAAAACGATCTTGAAAAAGGATAAAGTTAAAAAACTTTTACTTTCCAATTTCACAGACACAGTAAAATTAATTATTACAAAAATACTGTAATTAATTACTACAAAAATACTATAACTAACACTTGTGATTTTTATTTATTTTTTGTTGAGACAAGACTTGCTCTGCTGCCCAGGCAGGTTGGAGTGCAGTGGCATGATCTCAGCTCACTGTAACCTCCACCTCCCAGGTTCAGGTGATTCTCCTGCCTCAGCCTCCTGAGTAGCTGGGATTACAGGCATGTGTCACCACACCCAGCTACTTTTTGTATTTTTAGTAAAGATGAAGTTTCACCCTCTTGTTGGACAGGATGGTCTTGATCTCCTGATCTCAGGTCATCCGCCTGCCTTGGCCTCTCAAAATTCTGGAATTATAGGTGTGAGCCACCACTTCATTGAGAGCACAGAACCAACCTCTTCCGTAGTTACGGCCAACTGACTACCAATAAGAATGCAAAGACTATTAAACAGGTAAAGAATATTCTTTTCAGGCTGGGCGTGGTGGCTCTCTCATTTGGTTTTTTGGAGACAGAATCTTGCTCTGTCGCCCAGGCTGGAGTGCAGTGGCACGATATCAGCTCACTGCAACTTCCGCTTCCCTTGGCCCCCCAAAGTGCTGAGATTACGGGCGTGAGCCACCATGCCCAGCCACATAAGTCTTAACAAATTTAAGAAGACTGAAATCATACCAAGTATCTGTTCCAGTCACAATCAAGTGAAATCAAGCGAAACTAGAAATCAGTATCAGTACAAAAACTGAAAAATCCACCAATAGGTGGAAATTAAACAACAAACTCTTGAACAATCAATGGAAAAAAGAAGAAATCACAAGGAAAATTAGAAAATACCTTTTGACAGGGCTGGACACGGTGGCTCACGCCTGTAATCCCAGCACTTTGGGAGGCTGAGACAGGAGGATCACAAGGTCAGGAAATCGAGACCATCCTGGCTAACATGGTGAAACCCTGTCTCTACTAAAAATACAAAAAATTAGCCGGGTGTGGTGGCACATGCCTGTAGTCCCAGCTACTCGGGAGGCTGAGGCAGGAGAATCGCTTGAACCTGGGAGGCGGAGGTTGCAGTGAGCCAAGATCGCACCACTCCACTCCAGTCTGGGTGACAGAGCAAGACTCTGTCTAAAAAAAAAAAGAGAGAGAGAAAAGAAAATATCTTGTGACAAATGAAAACAATATACCAGCCGGGTGCAGTGGCTCACGCCTGTAATCCCAGCACTTTGGGAGGTCAAGGTGGGTAGAACATGAGGTCAAGAGATGGAGATCATCCTGGCCAACATAGTGAAACCCGTCTCTACTAAAAATACAGAAACTAGCCGGGTGTGGTGGCAGGCGCCTGTAATCCCAGCTACTCGGGAGGCTGAAGCAGGACAATGGGTTGAACCCGGGAGGCGGAGGTTGCACTGAGTGGAGATTGTGCCACCTCACTCCAGCCTGGCGACAGCGTGAGACTCCGTCTCAAAAACAAAACAAAACAAAACAAAAAAAATTATAGGATGCGCAAAAGCACTACTAAGAGAGAAGGCTGTATCAGTAAATGCCAACATTGAAAAACAAGAAAGATTTCAACTCAACAACCTGAATTTACACCTTGAGAAACCAGAAAAATCAAACTAAGCCCAAAGTTAGCAGAACGAAAGAAACAAAGACTAGAGCATATAGAAATGAAAAGATAAACTACAGACCAATATCCCTTATAAATACTGATGTAAAAATCCTCAACAAAATACTAGTATACCAAATTAAATAGCACATTTAAAGAAATACATGGCTCCCGTTGGGGCCAGCAGAAGGAAAAAAAAAAGGAGGGGGACAGGCATGGTGGCTCACACCTGTAATCCTGACACTTTGGGAGACTGAAGCAGGCAGATCACAAGGTCAGGAGATCGAGACCATGCTGGCTAACACCGTGAAACCCCGTCTACTAAAAGATAAAAAAAAAAATTTAGCTGGGCATGGTGCTGGGGGTGCCTGTAGTCCCAGCTACTCAGGAGGCTGAAGCAGGAGAATGGCATGAACCCAGAAGGCAGAACTTGCAGTGACCCGAGATTGTGCCACCGCACTCCAGCCAGGGCGACAGAGCGAGACTCCATCTCAAAAAAAAGAAAAAGAAATATACATCATGACCAAGTAGAATTTAATCTTGGAATGCAACGATGGTTCAAAAATAGAAAAAAAAAAGAATCAACAGAATAGAAAAATCAACAGAATAGAACACATTAACAGAATAAAGGACCAAAAAATAATAATGATAATAACTACATGACCTTCGCACTTGATGTAGAAAAAACATCTGACAAAATTCAACTATATTTCATGACTGAAAAGAAAGCACTCAACAAACTAGGAATAAAAAGAAATTACATGCCAGGTATCGTAGCTCACACCTGCAATCCCAACACTTTTGGGGTGCCAAGGTGGGAAGACTGCTTGAGCCCAGGAGTCTGAGACCAGCCTAGGCAACATAGTAAAATCTTGTTTCTACAAAAAAATTACAAAATTAGTCAGATGCCATGGTGCACACCCGTAGTCCCAGCTACTTGAGATGCTGAGGTGGGAGGATCACTTGAGCTCAGAAGTTTTAGACCCACCTAGGCAACATAGTAAAACCCCATCTGTACAAAAAGGTTAAAAATTAGCCGAGTATGGTGGTGCATGGCTGTAGTCTCAGTTACTTGGGAGGTGGAGGTGGGAGTATTGCTTGAGCCTGGGTGGTTGAGGCTGCAGTGAGCCATACCACTGCACTCCAGCCTAAGTGACAGAATGTGACCCTGTCTATGCTTTGGGAGGCTGAGGTGGGAAGATCACAGGGTCAGGAGTTTGATACTAGCCTGACCAATGTGATGAAAGCCCTCTCTACTAAAAATACAAAAAAATTAGCCGGGAGTGGTGGTGGGGGCCTGTAGTCCTATCTACTCGGAAGGCTGAGGAAAGAGAATGGCGTGAACCCGGGAGATGGAGGTTGCAGTGAGCCGAGATGGCGCCACTGCACTCCGTCATGGACACCAAGAATGAAACTCTGTCTCAAAAAAAAAAAAAAAAAGAATGTGACCCTGTCTAAAAACAAAAACACAAAAACCCAAACAAAAAAGTAATTACATAAATATAATAAAGACTATATATGAAAAGACCACAGCTAATATGCTTGACAGTGAAACACTGAAAGCTTTTCCTCTAAGATAAAGAGCAAGGGAAATATACTCACTGTAGCAACATATTCAACACATTACTTCAAGTCCTAGCAGAGTAATTAGGCAATAAATAGGCAAGCAAGAAGCCAAATTATCTCTCTGCAGACGACGTGAACTTTTATGTAGGAAACCCTAAAGATTCCACATGCTATTAGAACAAAGAAGCAAATTTGGCAAAGTTATAAGATACAAAATTAAACCTGAAAAAACAGTTGCATTTCTATATACTCGTAATGAACAATATGAAAGGAAATTAAAACAATCACATTTACAATAGCATAAAAAAGAATAGAATACTTAAGAATAAATCTTAACCAAGGAGGCGAAATGGCTGTACACTCCAAAACACTGTTGGATAAAATTATGGAAGACATAAATAAATGGAAAGATAGGCTGTTTTATGGATTGGAAAACTTAATATTGTTAAGATATCCCTACTACCCAAAGGAAACTAAAAAGTCAATGCAATCCCCATCAACATCTCGATAGCCATTTTTTTTTTTTGCAGAAATAAAAAAACTATCTTAAATTAGTGTGTAACCTCAAAGAACCCTGAAATAAACAAAACAATCTTAAGAAAAAAAAAAACTGGAGGCCTTATATTTCCTAATTTCAAACATATCATGAGGCTATGGTAATCAAAACAATACTGTACTGGCATAAAAATACAGACATATAAGTCAATGGAACAGAATAGAGATCCACAGAGATCCCTGGCCAGGGTGGTGGCTCACACCTGTAATCCCAGCTTTTTGGGAGACTGAGGCAGGAGGATCACTTGAGCCCAGGAATTCAAGAAAAGCCTGGGCAACATGGTTGGATCCCATCTCAATTTTACTAAAAATTAAAAGAACAGAGATGCCTGAAATAAATCACATATATGGTCAAATGATCTTCAACAACAGTGCCAAGACTACACAATGGGGAAAGGATAGTCTCTTTAACAAATGGTACTGTGAAAACTGGATATCCACATGCCGAAGAATGAAGATGAACTCTCATCTTATACCTTATATAAAAATTATCATAAAATAGATCAAAGACCTAAACATAAGACCTCCAACTATGAAACTCCTAGAATAAAACAAATGAAAAACTTCATGATATTGGAATGAACAATAATTTCCTGGCTATGAGACCCAAAGCACAAGTAAAAATTTTTTAAAAAGCAAAAATGGAAAAAAAATCACATTAACTAACTTCTATACAGCAAAGTAAACAATCAACAGAGTGAAAAGGCAGGTACAAAATGGGAGAAAATATTTGCAAATCATACATCAGATAATTGGTTAACATCCAGAATATATGAGTAACTTACACCTCATTTTTTTTTTTTTTTTTTTTTGAGGCGGAGTCTCGCTCTGTCGCCCAGGCTGGAGTGCAGTGGCAGGATCTCAGCTCACTGCAAGCTCCGCCTCCCAGGTTTATGCCATTCTCCTGCCTCAGTCTCTGAGTAGATGGGACTACAGGAGCCCGCCACCTCGCCTGGCTAGTTTTTTGTGTTTTTAGTAGAGACGGGGTTTCACCGTATTAGCCAGGATGGTCTTGATCTCCTGACCTCGTGATCCGCCCGTCTCGGTCTCCCAAAGTGCTGGGATTACAGGCTTGAGCCACCGCGCCAGGCCACACCTCATTTTTTTAAATAACAAGATTTAAAAATATGCAAAGGGATATGCACAGTAGCTCATGTCTGGAATCCCAGCATTTTGGGAGGCCAAAGTGGGAGCATCATTTGAGCCCAGTAGTTGAAGACCAGCCTGGGCAGCATAGCCAGAAACCTGTCTCTACAAAAAAAAAAACCACAAAAATTAGACAAGTGTGGTGGCATGCACTTGTACTCCCTGCTACTCAGGATGTTGAGATAGAAGGATCGCGTGAGCCCAGGAGTTCGAAGCTGCAGTGAGCTATAACTGCACCACTGTATTCCAGCTCGGGTGACAAAGAGACCCAGTATCATTAAAAACATATGTAGGCCTGGCGCAGAGGCTCACGCCTTTAATCCCAGCACTTTGGGAGGCCGAGGTGGGCGAATCACGAGGTCAGGAGATCGAGACCATCCTGGTTAACATGGTGAAACTCCATCTCTACTAAAAATACAAAAAAAATTAGCTGGGTGCAGTGGCGGGCACCTGCAGCCCCTGCTACTCGGGAGGCTGAGGCAGAAGAATGGCATGAACCCGGGAGGCAGAGCTTGCAGCGAGCCCAGATCACGCCACTGCACTCCAGCCTGGGCGACAGAGTGAGACTCCATCTCAAAAAAAAATCTCAAAAAAAAAAAAAGTATATGGGCAAAGGACTTATAATATGATGCAGCAATTATGCAAAACACTATAGAGGTTCATCCAATTAAAAGTAGGCTGGGTGCAGTGGCTCATGCCTATAATCCCAACACTTTGGGAGGCCGAAGCAGGAGAATCACTTAAGGTCAGGAATTTGAGACCAGCCTGGCCAACATGGCAAAACCACTGTAATCCCAGCTACTTGGGAGGCTGAGGCACAAGAATTGCTTGAACCCAGGAGGCAGAGGTTGCAGTGAGTTGAGATCACATCATTATACTCCAGCCTGGGTGACAGAGTGAGATCCTTGTCTCAAAAAAAAAAAATAAATAAAAGTAGAATTCCCCTATGTTCCACCAATGCCATTCTAGGTATTTATCCAAAAGAACTGAAAACCACTGGGTGCAGTTGCTCACGCCTGTAAACCCAGCACTTTGGGAGCCCGAGGTGGGCAGACCACCTGAGGTCAGGAATTTGAGACTAGCCTGGCCAATGTGGTGAAACCCCGTCCCTACTAAAAATACAAAATTAGCCATGTGTGATGGCGTATGCCTTTAATCCCAGCTACTTGAAAGGCTGAGGCAGAATTGCTTGAGTCCAGGAAGCAGAGGTTACAGTGAGCTGAGACTGTGCCATTGCATTCCAGCCTGGGCAACAAGAGTGAAACTCCATCTCCAAAAACAAAGAAAAAAAAAAGAAAACCAGATCTTGAGGAGATATCTGCATATCCATGTTCACTGTAGCATTATTCACAATAGTCAAGATGTGAAAGCAACCTAAATGTCCATCAAGCAATGAATTGATAAAGAAAAGATGCTTTTGTATGAAAAAGTATGTTGCAATATTATTCAGAAGTAAAAAAAAGGCTATCGGCAGGGCATGGTGGCTCATGCCTATAATCCCAGCACTTTGGGAGGCCAAGGTGGGCGGATCACGAGGTCAGGAGATCGAGACCATCCTGGGGAACATGGTGACACCCTGTCTCTACTAAAAATACAAAACAAATTAACCGGGTGTTGTGGCATGTGCCTGTAGTCCCAGCTACTCGGGAGGCTGAGGCAGGAGAATCGCTTGAACCCACGATGCAGAGGCTGCAGTGAGCTGAGATCACACCACTGCACTCCAGCATGGGCGACAGAGTGAGACTTTGTCTTTAAAAAAAAAAAAAAAAGGTGATCCTGTCATATGCTACAACATGGATGAAACTTGAGAACATTATGCTAAGTGAAATAAGCCTATCACAAAACAACAAATACTGCATGACTCCACTTACATGAGATATCTAAAGTAATCAAATTCACAGAAGCAGAAAGAATGTTAGTTGTCATGGATTGAACAGAGGAGAAAATCAGGAGTTGTTGTTCAATGGGTACAGAGTCTCAGTCAAGCAAAATGAAAACGTTCTGGAAATCTGCTGTTGTACATGGTACATGATTCATGACACTATAATACACACTTAAATACTGTTTTTTTGTTTATTTTGAAATGGAGTCTCGCTCTGTCTCCCAGGTTGGAGTGCAGTGGCGCAATCCCAGGTCACTACAACCTCCACCTCAAGAGTTCAAGTGATTCTCCTACCTCAGCCTCCCGAGTGGCTGGGATTACAGGAGCGCGTCACCACGCCCAGCTAATTTTTCTTTCTTTTTTTTTTTTTTTTTTTTGAGATGGAGTCTCGCTCTGTCGCCCAGGCTGGAGTGCAGTGGCCGGATCTCAGCTCACTGCAAGCTCCGCCTCCCGGGTTTACGCCATTCTCCTGCCTCAGCCTCCCGAGTAGCTGGGACTACAAGCGCCCGCCATCTCGCCCGGCTAGTTTTTTATATTTTTTAGTAGAGACGGGGTTTCACCGGGTTAGCCAGGATGGTCTCGATCTCCTGACCTTGTGATCCGCCCATCTCGGCCTCCCAAAGTGCTGGGATTACAGGCTTGAGCCACCGCGCCCGGCCTAATTTTTCTATTTTTAGTAGAGATGGGGTTTTGCCATGTTGGCCAGGCTGGTCTTAAACTCCTGACCTCAGGTGATCCATCAGCCTTGCCTCCCAGAGTGCTGGGATTACAGGTGTGAGCCACCACACCTGGCCGTAAATACTGTTAAAAAAGTAAATTTCACTCTAGCCTGGGCAACAGAGTCAGACCCTGTCTCAAAAAAAAACAACAAAAAAAGGTACATTTAGGTTACATGCTTTTTAACCGTAATTTTAGGAAAAAACAGAAGAACTGATACATACTACAAGAGGGATGAACCAGAAAACATTAAACTAAGTAAGGGAAACCAGACCCAAAAGGAGCACATATTGTATGATTCTATTTCTATGAAATGTACACAACAGACAAATCTATAGATAGGTAAAAACTGAAGGCAGATTGATAAGAGTTCAGTGTTTCTGTCTGGGATGATGCAAATATTCCACAATTGATTGCACTGATTGTTGCACAACTCTGTGACTATACTACAAACCACTCAAAAACGTTAAAAGGTGAATTTTATGATATGAGAATTGCATTTTCAATAAAGCTGATAGAAAAAATTCTATTACGATACACAATTTCGAGAATCTTACGTTAACGGATATTGCTGTAAAAAAGAAAAAATATATTTGTATACACGTATATACACACACTGCTTTATCCTCAACTATATTGTGTGATGTTAATATCTTAAAAGATTTCTGTTTTCCATCTGCCGCTAGGTACAACACTTGGGTACTTCTGGTATTTTTATTTGTTCATAATCCTCACTCCAATAGGGATTTAAGACCTTCAAATAAGTACTGTAGAATACTTGGCAGTTTTTTCAAAAGCACATATGCTTCATCAAATTGTCCACACAACAGAAGGACCTCTCTTAAGTAGTGGTCAAAGAAAACCTAACATCCAGCCAGACGCGGTGGCTCATGCCTGTGATCCCAGCACTTTTGGCGGGCAGATCACTTGAGTTCAGGAGTTCAAGACCAGCCTGGCCAATGTGGTGAATCCTCATCTCTACTAAAAATACAAAAATTACCAGGTATGGTGGAGGGTGCCTAAAGAAAAGAAAAAGAAAAAAAAAAAAAAACCCTACCATCAAATAGAGCCTATTTGCTTTCTACAACCTAACAATTGGATTTAAATCCTAGGAGCCTCTCAATTACTTGCAATTACATACTAAGTCCCAAAAAGCTTGGAGATTTTAAAAGGTAAGAAATGGGGAATAGGTCAGGCATGGTGGCTCATGCCTGTAATTCCAGCACTTTAGGAGGCAGAGGCTGGCGGATGGCGTGAACTCAGGAGTCTGAGACCACCCTCGGCAACACAGTAAGACCCAGTATCAAAAGAAAAAAAAAAAAAAGAGAGAGAGGGAAAGACAGAAAGAGACAGAGAGAGAGAGAGAGAGAGAGAGAGAGAGAGAGAGAAAGAAAACATTAGAGATTTACTTGAAAAGGTTGGGGAAAAGGCTTCTGGTAAAGCTTAACTTTTGAATATATATGGAAATCTCATCTTCAAAATTCAGACCTTTCTACATAAAACTCCTTCTTCATTAAAGTGATGATTCTTGCCCCCCAGTTTATACTTCACTTTATCATTACAACAGACCAATTTCAGAAGGGCAATGTTTATCAGCACTTTCTCCAATTTCTTTTTATCACATTTAGATGTCCTTACCTGGTTCAGGGAGCTCAGCCTGTGGTGTCAAACTGGGAATTCCTGGCTCCTTTTCCATGTCACCAATGCTGGCACTGGATTTATCACAAACATTTAACCGTGGCCCAACTGAATCTAAGCAATCAGCATGCTTTTGATCTGTCAGTGGTTCCTCAAGTATGCTTGCTGAAGAAGTTCTATGCTCTGGAAACTCATCCCGCCCCTCCTGCACAGGGTCACTAGGAAGTAAGACCCCAAAGGCACACTCAGAGTTTTCTTTCTCTTTAAATCTGTTCATGCGCTTACGAGGTTTAGTGCGCCTTTGGTTTAAACGCTGCCACCGCTTTTTAGGCACCACTTGATTTACACCATTGAGTTCATCATTCTCACTGTTCATTACAGAGTCCAGCTCTGGGCCTTTTCCATTTTCAAAAGAGGGTCCTTTTTCAGAAATTTTACCAGGATCAGATTGCTTAACCTTGTTATCAAAATGCACATCAGAAAAATGGTCACCATCTTCACTTGTTAAGTGGCCCATTATCTGAAGGGGTTCCTCTTTACTAGGATCTTCTGCCCCACCTCTCAATGAACCTCCATGTTCTCGGTCTCCCTGCAGTGCAGCATCAAGAGTCACCCTTGAAAGCTGATTCAGTTTTCTTTTGCGCTCGGTCTTTAATGCTTTACGATTCATTGTGTTCTTTATCACTTGGGCTGAAAAAGCATCTCGCAATTTGGATGAAGGCCTTGATCTTCCACAGTTGCGCCTAGTAACACAGTTTGAACGACTTTTACCAGAAGCAGGGAGATCTCTTTTGTCGGACACTAAGACAGGTAGGGAAGCAGACAATTCCCCAGATAATGCAGAGTCGCCCCCACTAGGGCTAGGATTGGCGGGGTTCTGAGTGCCATCTCCCTTTTTCTCTGAATTGTGTGTGGAGCCTCCTGAAACCAAAACCTTAGAGACTCCTACAGGACTATTAGTAGAACAGTCCCCACGACCAGGACTCCGGTAAGAGACCAGGTTTTGAGCAGTCATCAACCGCTGCTCCTTTGTCTTACTATCATGCATATCTTTCAACATCATTAGCAATGTACTGAATTTGTAGTCTGGTTCAATAGGTATGTGATTCTGACTAGGAGAAGAGAAAAGTAATGGTTTTGATGGCTTTGATGTTCCAGAGTCACTGACATCCTCACCTAAGGATCTGTAAGAGAGTTCCTTCAACTCGGATAAAACATGTTTCACCACTGCAGTTTCTATGTCACTTGAATCCCTGGTTTTCTCATGCATATTGTTCAGTAGTTTTAGACCATCCACTTTCCCACTTTTAGAAATGCTGGCCAAAGGAGAGCCTTTGGTATCAGAAGAGCAGCATTTCAAACTGTACTCATCATTTGTAACTGGGGGATCTACCATAACTGGATTTTCTTTGTGTTTGCACTTTATACTTCGGAACTTGGGCTGTTTGCTTTTCGAATGTAATA